>NW_008239292.1:1130853-1133102 GCF_000691975.1 Corvus brachyrhynchos | reverse complement strand
GGGATGGAGAGGAGAGGAGAGGAGAGGAGAGGAGAGCTCGATGAAGGTGTCGGACTCTCCAGTGACTCTGTTTTAAACCCAATTTTCCCACTGAAACCCCACCAGAACCCCCCCATTCCCCTCCCCAGGCCGGCACCTCCCAGGGCAGCTCCTCCCCAGCTTTTGGGACCGCTCTGCTCGGGTTCTGCTGCTCTGCCCGGATTTTGGGGCTGCTCTGCCCGGGTTTGGGCCACTCTAGCCCGGGTTTGGGGCCGCTCTAGCCCGGGTTTGGGGCTACTTTAGCCCAGTTTCGGAGCTGTTCTAGCCCAGATTTTGGGGCTGTTCTAGCCCGGGTTTGGGGCCGCTCTAGTCCGGGTTTGGGGCTACTTTAGCCCAGTTTCGGAGCTGTTCTAGCCCAGATTTTGGAGCTGTTCTAGCCCGGGTTTGGGGCTGCCCTAGTCCGGGTTTGGGGCTACTTTAGCCCCGTTTCGCAGCTGTTCTAGCCCAGATTTTGGGGCTGTTCTAGCCCGGGTTTGGGGCCGCTCTAGTCCGGGTTTGGGGCTACTTTAGCCCAGTTTGTCCGCCGCTGCGGGTTCGGGGGCTGGAGCTGGGAGCAGCTCTTGGGGGCGGGGGGGGGCGAGGTCTCCCAGTTTCAGCCCAGTTTTCCCACTGGGATGGAGGGGTTCTGGGGGATTTGGGAATACCGGGAAAAGATCTCTGGATGGAAAAGGAGGAAAAAAAGATGGGGGAAAAAAACCCCCTCTCCCTAAAAGGATTAACCTTGAGCGTGCCGGAGAGGGGAGCGCAGAGAGGAGCGACCCTTCCCAGAGCCGTAAATCCAACTGGATTTACTTTTATTTTATTGGATTATTTGGCT
The DNA here is from genome assembly GCF_000691975.1 of Corvus brachyrhynchos. Lineage (NCBI taxonomy): Eukaryota > Metazoa > Chordata > Aves > Passeriformes > Corvidae > Corvus > Corvus brachyrhynchos. The sequence continues at coordinate 1,132,246 of NW_008239292.1, read as the reverse complement.
TCCTTTGGGGGACACCCGAGGGTCGGGTGACGCCGCCTCTGCAGCCCGACGGAAATCGGGCCGAGGAGGTTCATTATTGGGATGAAAACAGGCAGATTTGGGGGTTTTCATCCCTCCGCCCGCTCAGAAAATCCGGATGTTCCCAAGAGAGCAGGGGACAGAGGGGACTCAGGGCCGGGATTCTCCTTGCGGGCCAGGAATTAAAAAAAATGAACGGGGATTGGAGAAAATCGGAGGATTTCAGAGCAGGATCGGGATGGGAAGAGCCCCGGGGTCCGCCCCGGCGGTGCCAAACCCGCCCCTTTCCCTGCTTTTTTTAGGGAATTTTCTGCCGGGCGCAGCGGCCGCCGGGGGTCACGGAGCGGCCCCGACGACTCCCGGGGAGGGGTTTATGACGTCAGCCACGCCTCCCCGCTCTGACGTCACAGCCCGCAACGCCCGGCCATTGGTTGTTCGCCCCTGCGGGGTTCTGACGTCGCGCGTGACGTCACGAGGGAAAGGCTTCGCTCCGGCAGCTCCGCAAAGCGCAGGGAGGAAATATCTGGGGAAAAAGGGGGGAAAATAGGGAAAAAACCCAAGGGAGAGCGCGGCTGTCTCTGCTCCGCTGGCCGGGAATCTTCTGGAAGCCAGAGCCGCCTCAAATACTCAATAAATCCTTTATTGAGCAAAAAACCTCTTTAAAATTACCCTTATTTAGGGCAAAACGCGGGTTAAACCCTGAAATCTCTAAAAGAATGAAAAGGCGGGGAGAAAGGCAAATTTTTCGCGGTAACGGTGGAGTTTTTTCTCCTTTTCAGAGGTTTTTTAGGGAGTTTCAGGCGGGTTTGAACCCGAGCCGCTGCCTTGAGACAGCGAGATATTAAACAAAGAAATTGTGAGCGTGGAGCCGGCGCTTCCCCCGAGCCTGAAAAGAGCCGAGAAAAAAGAAAAAAAAGGAAAAAAAAGGGAAAAAAAAGAAAAAAAAAAAGGGGGAAAAAAGGGAAATAAAAAAAAAGGGGAATCCGAATATATTTAATTTATACATCTTTAATTTCACCCCGTTTATTCCGCTGCTTCTCCAACACCAACCGAAACCATTTCGCGTTTACACGGGGATTTCTCTCAGCGCATGCGGCGAAACGCGGGGCTGAAATTCCGTGTTAATAAAGGCAGGAAAAAGAAATTCGCGTGTACAAATCCACGGATTTCAGCACGAACGGAAGCGCGGGAGGGGTTTGGGGAGTCGCCTTGACCTGTATCAAAATACAAGCGGTGGAAATGGGTATTTGCGGGTTACAAGTGCCTCTACACCTCTCTCCGAGTATATTTTTATATCTCCACACAGGGCTACATCGCCTTTAATCGTGCATTTATACACCGGGGTAATACAGAAATACTCGCAAACACAAAAATC
>NW_008239292.1:1130072-1130792 GCF_000691975.1 Corvus brachyrhynchos | reverse complement strand
TAAATATGAAATATGTGCATATGGAGATTTTATATGGAACCGCGCGCGAAAAAAACAAAACAAAACAAAACAAAAGGAAAAAAAATAAAAATAATAATAATAAAAATAAAAAATAAGTACGTGCCTTTATAAATGGGTGCCTACATGTGTCATAGCATATCCTGTACATTCAATTTTACGGAAATAATTCAGGTGCGTTTCGCTGGAACACGCCCGGGTTTATTTTATTTCCTCCCCCTTCACGCGCCTTTTGATGCTTCTGCCTGAATTTAGGAGATTTCTTTTTTTTTTTTTTTTACCGCTTTCCGTACGGCTTTTCGTATTTAAAAACCAAATCCTCCCAGAGACCCCCCCCCGCCCCCACCGCCCTCGCGAGCCGGGAGTGGCGTTTTGGGGTTAATTACTGCGATTGGGCCAGTTTTTATTGATATTTCGAAGTCTTTGGAGCGCTCTGAGGGTGCTGCTGAAGGCAGGAGCGAGCTGGGCAGGGTCCTGTGCGGGCACAGCGGGCAGGGCTGGCGATGTCCCCTCCTTTGGGGGGGGGAGGGTCCCGGTGTCCCGCCCTCCCCGGGGACCAACGGGGCCCTCAGGGGGTGCCGCTGGTGCTGCTCTTGATTTTGGCCACGACTTTTTTCTCCTTGACGCGGCGGGTCTGGAACCAGATGGTGATTTGGCGCTCGGTCAGGTTGGTAGCGGCCGAGAACTTTCTCCCCTTTTCGC
>NW_008239292.1:1129175-1129978 GCF_000691975.1 Corvus brachyrhynchos | reverse complement strand
CCCTCCAGCCTGCTGGCAGCAGGGATTTTAAAATATTTTTAATTTCTATATTCCCCCCTCTTGGCATTTAAAGGTTTGGGTGTTCTTCCCTAAATTTTTCATTTGTGGTGGTGAGGTCCGGGTGTTGGCAAGGCAGCGGCGTGCTGAGCCCACTTTAATCACTTGAATTAATCCCCGCCTGTTCTCTCCGCGCGGCTGAGCAGGGCCGGGGACAAATTCAACCCCACAGCCGTGGTGTGGGAGGTGGGAAAAGTGCCCTCATCTTCCTGTGGGAGCCACGGGCACCCCCTGTGCCCTTCAGAGTCCCCCGAAACCCCAGCGCTGCTCGCCGGTCCCGGGCTGGGCCGTGCGGTGTCTGAACGCGGGCGGTGCCACCCTGAATTCGGGTAATGTCACCGTGTGCGCCCCGATAACATTCGGAACCCGGATAATATAATCGTCTGAACCTCGATAAGCGATCATCTGAACCCCGATCAATCACCCTCTGCCTCCCTGCTCGGAGTTACGGATGACTGATAACTCCAACCACTATTTAGTGAACCCTAATTTGCTCCATTTCACAACCAAACGCCCCAGGACAGCGAGAACAGATCCCTACGGCAGAAACAAACCCCATAAATCAAAAAATGACCTCAACCCAGACTATTTTAACCCCTGGTGCCTATTTCACCCCCAACCCCTGCTGTCCTCCCGCAGCGCCGGGAGCGGGATTTACCTGCGAAGGCGGATTTCAGGAGGAAGCCGGCCTGGCCCTGCTCCTTGGGGCAGCACATCTGGCCGCTCCAGCCTCCTCCCAGCGCCCA
>NW_008239292.1:1124683-1128559 GCF_000691975.1 Corvus brachyrhynchos | reverse complement strand
CCCCAACCCCGCACCAGAAAAAAAAAAAAAAAAATCTTCCAGCCCCAATAAAGCGCTGCAGAAATTGCGAAAATACTTTTATTGCAAGGGGAGAGGAGGAGGAAGAGGAGGAGGAGGAGGATTAGGAGGAGGGGACCCCCCCGCTGGTGACAGGAGGGGACACGGAGGTGGCTCCTGAGCTGCACCTCGGGGAAAAAGAATTAAAGCAGAGGTGGGGAAGGAGGGCAAGGAGGGGGAGAACCAGGAATGGCAGCCCCCGGGTGGAAAAATCCGGGCTCAAATTAAAAACACCTTTATTTTAAAATCTAAAAAAAAATTTTAAAAAATGGTTTATTCCCACGCAGAGCCGGGGGGGTTCGGCTGCCAAGCCCGAGTCCTCACAGACCCAGGGACCCATCCCGGCCTAAGTGGGGCAGTGACGGACCCCTGGGAACAGGGCCTTCCCTCCATTCCAGCCTTTCCAGCCTCATTCTTCTCTTGCTCAGGGATTTTATCCCACTCCAAAATCCCCTCAAAAATCCCAATTCTGTTCTCCTGTGGAGAGCGCTTTTCCCTCGAGGCCCTAAAAGTACAGAGAGGGGGGAAAAGTGGCCTCTGGTATCCCAAAAAACCACCCCTGCAGAGGTGCTGGAATAATCTGGCGTGAGCCCGGGCCCTGCGGATCCCGCTTGGGAAGCACCCCAAAGGGAGAGGGCTCGGAAAAGGCAGGTGGGAAAACAAACCAGAAAATCCCTTGGGGTTCCAGGAGCACCGGGCAGGTGGAGGGACAGGCAGAGGAAGGGGAAAGACGCGGATTTGGGATGAGGGATTCCAGGGGCCTGGGAAAGTCTGGGTTAAACGCAATAATCCCTGAGGAGGGGCTGCTGTTAAATCCTCCAGGTATTTTTAATTGTCCGCGCACACGGTACGAACGCCCAGACCCACGTTCCTCCACCTTTTCCCCTCTGTTTTCTTCCCAAAGGTGCTGCTGGAGAAAAGCTTTGCCGAAATTCCCCCAAAGGCAGCTTCAACTCGGGCGTCGTTTCCTTCCTGCGGAGAAATCCGGAGATTTCTGCCTTCTGGCCGTCAAACCGCAATAAAAACCCCCCTCCTGCCACGTCCTTGGGCCACCAAAGAACGCCCCGGAGGAGCCGCGACAGCGCTGGACACTCAGGGACAGAAATCGGGTGGAAACTGGAGTGAGGAGCGATGATGGCAGAGCTCGCCCAGGCGGGGAAAACCCCAATTTCTCTGCTGGAAGCAACCCCCAACCCCCAGTACCCCAAACACAGCCCCCCGAATCCACCCCTAAAAAATCCCTCAGCCTCCGCTCTCGCTGATTTTCTATTCCCGGCGGGGGAAAAAAAAAAAAAAATTAAATAAAAATCACAAATCCCCGCGGTTTCAACCTTCACCTTCCCCGTCCCAAAGCTCCTTCCTTCCCTCGCCGCAGTTTAACGACCGCGCTCCTGCTTTGATGCCCTTTTTACCCCCCCTCCGCTCCTCGCTCTCCCCATTTGCTCTCCCCCAGCCCCACAAGCGGGGCCGGGGGCCCGGCCGGGTGTTTGCCGAGCGTCTCGCCCTGTTCCCGGCAGGAAAGGTCGGGCTGGAGCCCGAGGTCAAGGCCAAGTTGAAAGTTAAAAGCCCTGAGGACTTGGGGGGATTTTCTTCCCTTTCCCGAGCTCCCGGGGCCGCGCGGACCCCTCGGTTCCTGCCGAGGTTTTTGGGGGAGAAGCTCCGGATTGTCCCAGCTTGAGGCTGGATTGGGGTGTGCGGACGGAGGGATTCGCTGCGGGTTTTCCTGCGGGGTTTTCGCCCCTTTGGTTGCCTTTGGTTTATTTGTTTTTAGGGCAGAAAGGACGAAAAGGACGAGCGGGATCGGCCGCGTACGGACACCCCGAAAAAGCAGGGGACGGAGCCAAAAATGGCTGGAAATTGGATTTCATTCCCTTTGCCGAGGAGTGCCGGGGCCGGCCGGTGAGTGGGGCTTCGTCCCGGCCCCGCGGATGCTGCCTGGGGGAGCAATTCCCCTTTTTCACCCCCAAAACTGCCCTTGGGCTCATTTATTACAATTTTTTCCCAACCCGCTTTTAAGACCGCGCTTCCCTCAGCTCATCTCCTTCACGAATGTGAGGAAAATTTCCCGCAGGCTTTGCCGCGGGAGCGATTTAAAAACGCGATTTCCAAGCCGATAATGAGATTTTCCTTCTCTGACGATTTTACGGAGCGAATTTCACTGTTTAAAGCAAGAGCAACGGGGTTGTTTTAAAGGAAAGAACCTGAATTCTCTCCCCAGTCCCTCTCTCAATGACCGACATTAAAATTACCAAACGCTCTTATCAGCTTGCAGCCCTCCTTTTATCATCTTCTCCATAGGATCCATTTAATATTTATCCCATCTGGAACCCGAAAAATCTCTGGAAGAACTTTTTAAAAGTCTGGGGTTTTTGTTTGGTTTTTTTTTTTTTTTTAAAGCATTTGAATCCGATCCGTCATTTACAAAATACAAGGGGGAAAAAAAAAATCCAACCCAACCCAAACCCCAAAGAAGTTTGAAAGGAAGGGGGGGAAAAAATTGGAACTACTTAAAGACTTCACGTTTGGAAATAATCAATCGCTGGAAAATTGAATTCTGGGTCTGGAAGGGAGCCCAGCTCTTCGGTTTCCGATTCTGGCAATATTTCGGGGAGGAAAAAAATCAAATCAAGGCAAACATTTTGATCTTTTTATTTCTTTTTTGTTGTTGTTTCTTCCCACCTCTCTCCTCAGCGCCGGCCCCTCCTTCCCCACCCCACCGGCAGCCCCGGAAGGCCGGGGGGTTGTAGGTGCGAATATTTCTCTCCCTGATGCCGGCAGGAGCCGAATTTGGACTTTACAGCACATTTTTGGTGGATCCTTTGAACAAATCACTGGCAGGGGAACAGAGAGCCCGGCCGGGCTCCTCCTGGCTCTTCTCATCCCCTCCCTGCTGCAGCCCCGGCGCCGCCGTCGCTGCGGAGAATTTCCAGCCCCACCTCTCCCCCTGTTTGGGGTGGGATGTGGGGTCATTCCAGACTCGGGGGGTTCTGTTTAATGGGTTTTTTTTTGTCATTCCTGCGCCTCCCAGGTTTTTCCTCCGCTCCCCAGCCTCGACCGCAGTCCTTTTTTGCCTTTTAGTTTCTCCTCTCCCAGCCCCAAAGCTCCAGGAAAATGCCCCACCTGAGCCCCCTGCCCACCTCCTGCCCCTCCCCGCAGCCCAGGGAGGCTGAAACCCCAAAGGGACCCACCCCGACCCCGCTCCTGCCTCCGTGAGGGGCAGAATCGTGGTGGGAATCCCGTCTGGCTGCGCCCACGGAGCGGAATCCTGGAGGGGAGGCGGCCTGGGGGCGGTTTGTGCCCCTGGAGAGACAAAATTGAATTGTTTTACACAATATTGGTGTTTTATCCCTCCGGCTGCTCCACGCAGAGACATTTGTGCGTCGTCCACCTGGAAAAAGCCTCGGGAATGCAGCCGGGGGTCCCTGCTGGCCTTGGCTTGGGGACAATCCCGGTTTTCAAACGCTTGCTCTTTAAAGATGGTAAAATATGAATACTTGTGGCTGTCCATCCATCCATCCATCCCTCCATCCCTCCATCCATCCCTCCCTCCATCCATCCATGGATCCATCCATCCATCCATCCATGGATCCATCCGTCCATCCATGGACCCATCCATCCCTCCGTCCATGGATCCATCCATCCATCCATGGATCCATCCATCCATCCATCCATGGATCCATCCATCCATCCATCCATGGATCCATCCATCCATCCATCCATGGATCCCTCCATCCATCCCTCCATCCCTCCATCCCTCCATCCCTCCATCCATCCCTCCATCCATCCATCCATCCATCCATCCATCCCTCCATCCATCCA
>NW_008239292.1:1123786-1124582 GCF_000691975.1 Corvus brachyrhynchos | reverse complement strand
CCCTCCCCCCCCCCCTCCCCCCTCCCCTCCCCCCCCCCTCCCTCCATCCCTTTGGGATCAGCCCCTTTTCCCCCTCGGCAGCGGGGTGGGATCCCCGCACCCAGCCGGGGCTGACTCTGCCTTCCCCAAACCCCTGCTCAGCCAAACCGATTTATTTCAGCTCTTGTGGGACAGGAGGGAAATTGCTCTGGGCTCAGCTTTTGGACCCCTCCTCTGATGCATCATCCCTTGGGAATTTTCGGGATCTCCGGTGCTTCCCTGCTGCTCCTTCCCCTGCTGTGCGTGTGGCTCCCAGCACGGAGGGGCTGGAGGGGAGCCGCGGTTTTGGGTGGAATCAGTGGGATTTCGAGGCCTCTTATCCGTAAGTGTGACGTGCAGGAGGTGACTCTGGTGGCACCCGGCCAGCACAGGAGCAGCTCTGCCACCCCAGGCACGTCACTGCTCGGGATCCGTCCGTCCTGGAGGAGGGACTGGAGGAATGGAGGAATTCTCTTCTCCCCTCAGGGGGAAGAGAAGCTGAGAGAGCCTCTGCTCCAGCCCTGCTGCTCCCGGTGGGATTTTCTCTCTTTTCTGGGCTTTTCGGCTCAGAGATTTCACCCGAGGGCAGCGATTCCAGCACGAGGCCTTCTCCTTGTGGCACTGGGAATTCCGGAAATCCCAGTGGGGGCCGGGCCCTGACTCCCTGCCTGGAGAGATTCCCTCTCCACACTCCAGGAACTCTCACCGAGGTCAGGACGGACATAAATCCTGGCAGGATGATCCACGGCTGCTCCCAGTCCCAGCTTGATGGATGAGC
>NW_008239292.1:1121486-1123761 GCF_000691975.1 Corvus brachyrhynchos | reverse complement strand
GGTAGTAGGCCCCAGGCCTCAGGGCAATGGGGTTGTCCCAAAAAACATCCCCAGGCCTTTGGAACCAAGTTCTTTGGGTGAAATCGGGGTGTGAACACCCTCAGGGCAGCCCATGGAGGTGTCAGAGGTGTCACTGCTGCTTTCCCAGCTGGAATTTTGTGTGGTTTTACTTTCAGGGAGAGCTCCGTGCATCCCAAAAAAAAAGTGTCCAAGTGCTTTTTTGGGCTTTTTCTGCTTTCCTCAGCCTGGTGGGGGATCCAGACTGGACAATCCCTGCAGGAATTGCCCAGGCAGAGCAGAGGCCACGTTGAATTTCCTGGGGGAGTTTGTGATTCACCAATTCCCAGGACGCAGCTCCAGCTCCTGGGAGACGGATCCATGCAGTGCCCTCCCACCGGCACTGGCACTGCCTCAGCCAGACCAGGGTCTCTCTCACCTCCCCTGCCCCCTGCCCCATGCCTGAGGGTGATTCCCAGTGAGGAGAGATGGATTCAGCCTGGAAAAGGCCCCGGGGCTGCCCCAGAGCTCTGGAGTGCCCTGGGCTGTGGCATCGCGGGGGGGACAGAGGCAGAGATCCCAAATCTCTGGGGTCTCCTCTCCACAATTCCAGCTCCTCCCCGATTCACGGGTGGGCAGCAGGGTCCCCTCCCTTCCCCTCCTCCGGTCTGACATCCCAGAGTGAGGTGGGAAGAACAATAGTGAAGAATTGAGAATACAACCCAAAATGTGACTCACTGGGAACTGGGAACACTCTGGAGCCAAACTGGGGGCTGCAGAGCTCCCGGGCCTGCCGTGATTTCCCTCTCCTCCCTCTCCCACCCCGCCAGAGAGCTGGAAATTGGATGGGAAGGGCAGCCAAGGACCCTGGAGCATCCCGGTCTCTGCCGCGGGCACCCCGAGCCTCCCTCGCCGCTTGGGCGCGCCGTCACGTGTCCCCGGCCGTGTCCCCTCCCGAGGTGACCCTGAGTGCCACACCCGCCCTGCCCTTCCCCAGGGCGCCGGCGTGGCGTGGGCGGGTGCCAGGAGGGGGGAGAGGGACCGGGGGGGTTTCAAAGTTCGCCCTTTCCCACCCCTTTGTCCCTTTCCTTATTGCAGGGGCGCGGCCGGGGAGGAGGGTGAGGAGGAAGGAGAGGGGAGGGAGGGAGGCAAGGAGGCAGCGAGGGGGGGGGACGCTCTGGAGTCTCCCCATTCCCTCTCCGGGATGCAGCCGGTGCTGGGGGGCTCCAGGGATTCCAGGGGCTCCAGGGATTCCGGAGACTCGAGGGGCTCCAAGGATTCCAGAGGTTCTGGGGGGCTCTAAGGACTCCGGGAATTCCGGGGATTCCAGGGGCTCCAGGGGCTCCAAGGACTCCGGGAACTCCGGGGATTCCAGGGGCTCCAGGGGCTCCAAGGACTCCGGGGGATCTGGGGGCTCTGGGGACTCCAAGGACTCCGGGAATTCCGGGGGCTCCAGGTGTTCCAGAGGCTCCAGGGGATTCCGGGAGCTCCGGGTTCCTGCCCAGTTTTCCCCGTTCAATGGTAACCCAACGCCAAATCCAGGTGTTTATTCCCAACCCCAAATCCAGGTGTTTATTCCCTGGCAGCTCCCTGGCGCCCCATTCCCGGCCCTCGGCACCGTGCGGCCGATGCCGAATCCGTTCGGTTTGGGGAATAAAGGCGTCGCTGCGGATCCTGGAAAGGTTTCTTGCCAGGACGGTGGGGAAACGGTGCCAGGACGAGAGACGGAGCTGTTTGTTCACAGCCAGACTCCATCGGGCCCCGCGCGTGGGGACAATGCCGGGGTTGTCGCTTCCCGAGCCGGACCGGGCGCTTCTCATTCCGCTTCCCAGGGCCACAATCCCGTCCTTTTCCAAAGGGCCTTTCCACAGGGAAAGCATTCCCCCGAGCCCGGCGTTCCCAGCGGGTTTTGCTCCCCTCATTCCCATCCCCATGAAGGGAGGATTTTGGGTTCCCGTCCCGGTCCCGCTGGGTTTTTGGGGGGTTCTGGGACCTTTTTGGAGTCAAAATCCCGCAGGTTTCACACCTGGACCGGGAGCCGGGGTAGGGATGGCAGAAGGAATTCCTGTGGATTCAGGAAAGAGCTGATTTAGGGCTGAAGGAATCACGTCTGAATTATTCATGTCTGAATAATTGATGCGGCTGCAGGTGAATTCAAATGGAGCCGGTCCCGCCTAATGAATAAATCCAGGGAATCAGAGGCGGTCGAGACCCAGGAATTCCATGCCCATAAAGGATCAAGGATTTCATATTCCCCGCTTTTAACGCCCTCCTGCTG
>NW_008239292.1:1106371-1121229 GCF_000691975.1 Corvus brachyrhynchos | reverse complement strand
TGGGGCGAACCAGCCAGAACGATCAGCGTGGCCAGAACTCGGCAGATTCTTATTTTCTGTATTTTTTGAGGGGGTGCCCGCTCGATTCTGAGCATTCCGGGGCCCCGAGTTCCTCTCCCTGCGCTTGCTGTTTTCATCCCGGTGCCTCCCGCGGGGGGAAAACCACGGGGAAATATTAACGAAACCCCTCCAATCATAATTAAAACCCAACACCCCTCTGCGAGCTGCACCGCGAGGTTTTAATAAATTCTATTAAGTGTTGGAATAAATATCAACCTAATCATTGATTGGTTATTGTTAATACTGGTGCAGTAATAACTCTGTTAATAAAACTAATATCAGTGCATTGTATTTATTATAATAGGAAGAATTAACAAAATATCATCCCGAGGATCTTTTTAATTGATATCTGCTTATGGATATGTCCCAAAAAGTTGTGGGAAGGCGTCGTCAGCGTCACAAATTCTGGACGCCTCGTGCGAATAAAACCACAAATTTACCTTTTCTCTGGTGCAGAGGGAGGAAAAGTTTATTGCCATCCTCGCCTTCAGTTCAGTCTGCGCCAAAACGCCAAAAAAAACCCTCAAAACCCCACAAAAAACCCCCAAACCCAACAACAAACCCACCTCCAACCCCACTAAAAAGCACTGAGAAAACACCGCAAAAAAAGGAGAAATAATTATAAAATTATAAATTTTTAATCTTCTTTTTTCTTTTCCTGCACTCATTCCCTGTGTTTCCCGAATTCCCCTAAATCCCAAGGTTTTTCCTCCCTCCTTCTCTGGGATAATCCAGCTTTTCTATCCATCCCGGGAAAACGGGGGCGGTTTGTCCTCTCTCGCTTTGCCGTCACCGACTTTGGGGCTCCCCGGGGAACCCGCAGCCCCCGCCGGGCTTTGGGGGTGAATTTCCCCCCCAGAATTCCCAATTCCCGGCAGGAAAGGTGCGCTGGGAGGTGGGAAAGGTGCGCTTTTATCCCGCTGCTTCCTCCCTCCCCGGCTCCCAACAGGATCCAGCTCCCGCCTCGAGCGCAACCGCTCGGTTTTGTGTTAATTATCCCATTAATTAGAATTAAACCAACGCAAAGTGCCCCCAAAAGTGCCCCCAAAGGTGCCAATGTCGCCACGGATTTCAGGTTTTTCGGGAACAAAGCCGGCGCCACCTCCACGCGTAAATTCTGGATTATTTCGCTTTCGTTTTCTTCTCTGTTTTTCTTCTTCTTCCCGACAAATTTATCCCGGGGGAGTCCTTGGGATCCCGGCGGGGAACGGGATCCGCTTGGAAAACCTCCAAATTTCCCTCCTGGAGTCACTTCTGGGATGGAACAACGCAGCTTCCAGCCGCCTCTCCCATCCTTTCCACATCCCGGTTTCCAGGCGGTCTCTGCCACCTTCGCGTTCTCCACCAAGGAGAATCCATCCCCTCCTTCCCCCCCCTTTAATTATCCGGATTAAACAACCCGGATGTGAAAAATTAAAGATTCCAGCGCGATCAGAAATTAAAAATTAAATCACTGCCTTTGGAGCAGTTATCTATAAACCGCTTTTTTCCTCCCCCTTGGAATTTCTTTCTGCGTCCAGGTTATTTTTCCTTATTCCCACCCTGAGGCATCTCCCCGTGCTGTCGTGCCAGGTGGTTTTGTGCTGTTTGGGGCTCACTGATCACGATTTCCACTCCAAAACAATTCCGCTTTCGGGCAGCTCTGATTGGTTTTAGCTCGTTAAAAGTCCGGATATTGAAACTCCCAGCTCCCAGATTTTTTCTGGGATTTTTTTCCTGGCCGCAGAGCCCCACACCTGAGCAGTTCCCCACCTCTCCTGGGAATTTTGCTGCTCTCAAACCACTTTTTCCTCCTCATTTTAGCCCAGTTCTTGCCGCTGATCCAGGCACGATTTCAGGTAAGATTCCCAAAGCATAATTTCAGCTCAAATAAATTCACGAGGCCACACCAAAAAGCCCTTCCGAGCTCATCTTCAGCCATTCCCGGTGGGAAAAGTCCTCGCAGCCCTGCCCAGAGCGGTGTCCTCGGAGCCGAAGCAGATCCTGGCACACCCACACCTCACCTGGCCGCCCATTCCCAAAATAATCCGAATTTTTCAACGCCCGTGCCCACATTTCATCCCAGCGGGAGAGGCAGCGCTGCCTCCTCACCACATCAGAGCTTCCCAACCGCTTCCCAAATCCCGGCGCTGTTCCCCGTCATTCCCAACAACCTCCGGCTCCTCCCGGAGCCTTTGAGGAGTGCCAGGGCCATAAAATCCTGGTGCGAGCGATGTTCCCACCCTGGGATTTAATGGGATCGCGTTTTCCTGCGCCCGGAGCTGCTCTGTTGGACTCGGCGTGTGACCCCGCCGCCGGTGGCTTCACGTTTTTCATTCTTTCATTCATTTTTTCCTCAGTTTTTCCTTAATTTCCCCTAAATTTCCTTAATATTCCTTCATTTTAAATTCATTTCCCATTAATTTTCCGTTTATTTTCCTCCGTTCTCTTTCATTTTTCCTTCATTTCCCCTCCATTTCCCTCCATTTTTTTCTTCATTTTTCCTTCATTTTTTCTTCATTTTCCTTCCTTTTTCCTTCATTTTCCTTCCTTTTTCCTTCATTTTCCTTCATTTTTCCTTCATTTTTCCTTCATTTTTTCTTCATTTCCCTTTTTTCTTTCATTTTCCTTCATTTTTTCTTCATTTTCCTTCATTTTTTCTTCATTTTCCTTCATTTTCCTTCATTTCCCTTCATTTTTCCTTCATTTCCCATTCCTTCCCCCCTCAGTTATTTTTTCCCAGGAAAAAGATGAAGAAGTGACTATTTCCCCCTCCTGGATCTCTTTGCCTGAATTCCTCCTTTTTCCACTCAGACATTTCACTCAGGCCACAAAATTCGGTTTCTTTTCTCGAAGAAAATGCAGTTTTATCGCCGATATCCTGAAGAAAACCCCTCTTTTCTCCCCCTCATGCCCATATTTGCTGGGTTAAACCACCCAGGACTCCACACGAGGGCTCTCCCGGCCCTGCTGCGACGGAGGAAATCCAGAAGAATTCCAGCGGGAAGGAGCCGGAGCCCTGCAGCGCCATTTTTTTTTCCAGCAGCGCCATCCCCGCCTGGAACATCCTTCCCCACACCACACAGCTCCCGAAATCCCAAAAGCCGCGTTCCCAAAGGCGGCCCGAGCCTCGCCAGCTGCGCAGGGGCGCTGGGACCGGCGCATTCCCGATCCCCGCGGACGCGATTCCAGCGCTTTGGCTCCGGAGCCGCGGCCAGGAGCTGCTTTTGCTCGGAGCCACGCTGGGAATGGCTCAGAGCTCCCCAAATCCCATTTTCCGCTCCCCAAATCCCATTTTCCGCTCCCCAAATCCCATTTTCCGCTCCCCAAATCCCATTTCCACTGCCCAGAGCTCTGCCCCGAGCCTGGCCGAGCTCGTGCTGCTCCCGGCCCGGGCAGAGCTTCATTAAAATGCTGCTAATTGGGGGCCGTTTGGAGCGACGACCTCGTGGCATGAGTTCATTTACTCATCTCTGTCCATCCATTTACTCATCTCTTCATTAATTTATTCATCTCTTTATTAATTTATTCATCTATTTATCCATTTATTCATCTCTTTATCCATTTATTCATCTCTTTATCCATTTATTAATCTATTTATTCATCTCTTTATCCATTTATTAATCTATTTATTCATTTATTTATCTATGCATTCATTTATTAATCTCTTTATCCATTTATTCATCTCTTTATTAATTTATTCATCTCTTTATTCATTTATTCATTTGTTTATCCATTTATTCATCTATGCATTCATTTATTAATTTCTTTATCCATTTATGAATCTATTTATCCATTTATTCATCTATTTATTCATTTATTCATCTATTTATCCATTTATTCATCTATTCATCTATTTATCAATTTATTCATCTATTTATCCATTTATTCATCTATTCATCTATTTATCAATTTATTCATCTATTTATCCATTTTTAATCTATTTATCCATTTTTAATCTATTTATCCATTTATTAATCTATTAACCAATTTTTCATCTATTTATCTATTCGTCTCTTTATCTATTTCTTAATCTCTTTATCCATTTAATAATCTATTTATCAATTTAGTAATATATTATCCTTTTTTCATCTCTTTATCAATTTTCATCTATTTATTAATTTGTTAATCTATTTATTCATTTACTCATTCTATTTATTCATTTATTCATCTATTTATCCATTTATGAATCTATTTATGCATTTTTCATCTATTTATAATTTTTTCATCAATTTATTAATTTATTAATCCATTTATGAATTTATTAACCATTAATTCCTTTATTCATCTATTTCTCCATTTATCAATCCATTTATTAATCCATTTGCTAATTTATTAATCAATGTATTAATTTACTCATTCTATTTATCCATTTATTCATTCTATTTATTAATTTATTCATTAATTATTCGATCAATTAATGGATTTTAAATCACCCTCCCCACCCTGGCGCTGCTCAAACCCAGGGGCTGCCAGCACCCCACACCGCCCCCACCTCCATTTTTCCGGCTCCTTCCTAAAATATCCCAAATCCTTCGTCCTGCCCCACCTGGATTTGGGAATTTTGGGATCCAGGCTGGAAATTCCTGCGGTTTCCGGGGTGCAGAACCCCCCCTGCAGCAGCACGGGGGTGCAAATTGGGATTGAAGGGATTTATTTGTGCCTGAAAATGGCAAAAAATGGGATGGAAGGGGTTTGTTTGTACCTGAAATTGGGAAAATGGGATGGAAGGGGTTTGTTTGTACTGGAAAACGGGAAAATGGGATGGAAGGGGTTTGTTTGTACTGGAAAACGGGAAAATGGGATGGAAGGGCTCTGTTTGTACTGGAAAACGGGAAAATGGGATGGAAGGGTTTTGTTTGTACCTGAAATTGGGAAAATGGGATGGAAGGGGTTTGTTTGTACCTGAAATTGGGAAAATGGGATGGAAGGGGTTCTGTTTGTACCTGAAATTGGGAAAATGGGATGGAAGGGGTTTGTTTGTACTGGAAAATGGGAAAATGGGATGGAAGGGGTTTGTTTGTACTGGAAAATGGGAAAATGGGATGGAAGGGGTTTGTTTGTACCTGAAATTGGGAAAATGGGATGGAAGGGTTTTCTCTGCACCTGGAATCGGGAGCAATTCCCGCTCCTGCTCTTCTTCTGGTGCACCGGTGACCCACGAGCTCGGGGCCTGAACACCCCCAGGATAACAGGAACTGGGATTTTAGGGCTCAGAAGGGATCAGGATGAACCCCAGCACCTTCCCCACAAAGAAACCCCTTTTTCCCCTGTTTTTCTCACGACTCCTCTTTCCCAGCTCTCATCCCCAAGGAATTAAAAATGACAAAACAACTTCATCTTCCTGCTGGAAGTTTGATTCCCGCTGGGAAGCGCCGGGAATTCGGCACCACAGGGAAGGGATCCCAGGACCAACCAAACGTCTTCCGGCCAAGGTCTGAGCCCAACCTCGGCTGAGGGGCAGCCCCAAATCCTCATTTTCCTTTGGGTGAACTCCGGGATGGAATAACGGAGGGGACGAGGGCAGAGCCTCTGCTGGGTGACACCGACCCCGTTTTGTGGCGCTGGAAAAACAACCCCGAGCCCGGCACCCTCCGGACCCCGCTCGGTGACCCCGAGGTGGGGCTGGGGCTGCTCCTGGGATGGAAACGTGATGGAAAATCAGATCGGAGGAGGATCCTGGGATGGAAACTTGATAGAAAATCAGGTTGGAGGTGACTTCTGGGAGCAGAACCTGATGGAAAATGAGCCCTGAGGCGACTCCTGGGATGGAAATCCAATGGAAAATGAGCTCTGAGGAGGATCCTGGGATGGAAATGTGATGGAAAATGAGATCCGAGGTGGATCCTGGGAGCAGAACCTGATGGAAAATGAGATCCGAGGCGGCTCCTGGGATGGAAACCTCATGGAAAATGAGATGGGAGGAGGATCCTGGGATGGAAACCTCATGGAAAATGAGATGGGAGGAGGATCCTGGGATGGAAACCTCATGGAAAATGAGATGGGAGGAGGATCCTGGGATGGAAACCTCATGGAAAATGAGATGGGAGGAGGATCCTGGGATGGAAACCTCATGGAAAATGAGATGGGAGGAGGATCCTGGGATGGAAACCTCATGGAAAATGAGATGGGAGGAGGATCCTGGGATGGAAACCTCATGGAAAATGAGATGGGAGGAGGATCCTGGGATGGAAACCCGATGGAAAATGAGATCCGAGGTGGCTCCTGGGATGGAAACCTGATGGAAAATGAGATTGGAGGTGACTCCTGGGAGCAGAACCCGATGGAAAATCAGATTGGAGGAGGATCCTGGGATGGAAACCCGATGGAAAATGAGATCCGAGGTGGCTCCTGGGATGGAAACCTGATGGAAAATGAGATTGGAGGTGACTCCTGGGAGCAGAACCCGATGGAAAATCAGATTGGAGGAGGATCCTGGGATGGAAACCCGATGGAAAATGAGATCCGAGGTGGCTCCTGGGATGGAAACCCGATGGAAAATCAGCTCTGAGGCGGCTCCTGGGAGCAGAACCCGATGGAAAATGAGCTCAGGCACGGAGCAGTTTCTCCTTCCAGCGGGGTTGAAGCCCGGCTGCTTCCCCTGTCCTTACACAAGAAGGCGCCGTGGTCGTTCTCCATCGTGATTTTAAGGAGCTCTGTTCCCATTTGGGCACTGAGGGCATTAATCTGACTTTTCAGAAGTATTAACAACCAGAAACGGGAGGAATTGCCAAAAAATTGGAAGGAATGGCCAAAAATTGGAAGGAATGGCCAGAAATTGGAAGGAATGGCCAAAAATTAGAAGGAATGGCCAGAAACTGGAAGGAATTGACGGAAATTGGAAGGAATTGCCCAAAAAATTGAATTTCCAAAATTGGAAGGCATTTCCAAAATTGGAAGGCATTGCCAGATTACCAATAATTACCAAATTAATGCTGAGATTTCGGGCTGGAATTGATCCAGGCCAGCTCAGATTCCGGAGTTTGGGATATTTCAGGTGGAGATGCTCACGGATTGCCAATTCCCAGGGAATTAAATTCAAGGCATTTCACATCCAGCTTCTCCTCGTGCTGCAAACCCCAATCCCGAGATCAATTCCATCGTTTCGGTGGCATTTCCAGCACCCTCCATGCTCCTGAAGCCACCTCACAGAAACCCCAAACCGGATTTTTTGGAAGAGACTGAAATCCTGGGATGCAACAAATCCCAAATTGCCTCCCCCAGGTGCTGTTCAGCTTGGGAAACATCCCAAAAAATCCTCATTTCTGGCAGGAGATTTGTCCTGTGCTGCCTCCCGAGGCTCAGATCGACGGCGGCACCTCCTTGTCAAGGCTTTTCCTGGCAAATATAAAATCCCTGGAGTTCATCCATCACTCCTGAGGCCGCTTCCATGCCCGGGATGTTCCCGATGAATCATCTCCCGCAGGAGCAAATCGATTCAGCAGCGCCCGATCCTTCACCCCTGAACGGCTTTAGAATGAAAATCAGGGATTTGGGGTGTTTTTTACCTCGGGATAACAAATGGAGGACGCAGCGCTGAGTCAGAGGAGAAAATCGGAATTATCTGCAGCTCTCCTGGGCACAAAGACCTGGAAAGGCACAAATTCCAAAGCCTGGAATTGGAGAAGGAATCCAGGTTTTAAAGGCCTGGGATTAGGAAAGGAATGAAGGTTTTGAGGGCCTGGAATGAGGAAAGAAATCCAGGATTTAGAAACCTGGAATTAGGGAAGAAATTGATGTTTTGGAAGCCTGGGATTAGGAAAGGAATTGAGGTTTTGGAGGCCTGGGATGAGGAAAGGAATCGAGGTTTTGGAGGCCTGGGATGAGGAAAGGAATCGAGGTTTTGGAGGCCTGGAATGAAGAAAGAAATCCAGGATTTAGAAACCTGGAATTAGGGAAGAAATTGATGTTTTGGAAGCCTGGGATTAGGAAAGGAATTGAGGTTTTGGAGGCCTGGGATGAGGAAAGGAATGAAGGTTTTGAGGGCCTGGAATGAGGAAAGAAATCCAGGATTTAGAAACCTGGAATTAGGGAAGAAATTGATGGTTTTGAGGCCTGGGATTAGAAAAGGAATTGAGGTTTTGGAGGCCGGGGATGAGGAAAGGAAGAAGGTTTTGAGGGCCTGGAATGAGGAAAGAAATCCAGGATTTAGAAACCTGGAATTAGGGAAGAAATTGATGGTTTTGAGGCCTGGGATTAGAAAAGGAATTGAGGTTTTGGAGGCCGGGGATGAGGAAAGGAATCGAGGTATTGGAGGCCTGGAATGAAGAAAGAAATCCAGGATTTAGGAGCCTGGAATTAGGGAAGAAATCGATGGTTTTGAGGCCTGGGATTAGAAAAGGCATTGAGGTTTTGGAGGCCGGGGATGAGGAAAGGAATGAAGGTTTTGGAGGCCTGGAATGAAGAAAGAAATCCAGGATTTAGGAGCCTGGAATTAGGGAAGAAATCGATGGTTTTGAGGCCTGGGGTTAGGAAAGGAATCGAGGTTTTGGAGGCCTGGAGTGAGAAATCCGAGGGGTTTTTCCCTCCTGCCCTGGCCCTGGGATCTCCTGGACGAGGATTTGGAGCCCTTCCCGAGGGATCCCTCCCCCTCCTGCCCCAAGCCCTTTGGGATTTCTTTGGGCTCCCGTGGTTTATTCGGAGCTGTGCTGGATTTCCCCGCACGCAGAGGGGGAGCCCGGTCAGGGGTGCCCCGAGCTGGATCCCTGAGCTCAGAGGTGACGGAAATTCCAGAATTTGGGGTTCACCAAGCCACAAATCTTTATTTAAACTGGGGGAAAACCCCTCGGTTTTTATCCGCCCTGTCCTTGGTAAAACGTTGGGTTTTTAGAGATTTGGGAATCGCGGCTGGGACTGAGCCCGTTCCAGCCCCGGGAGCAGCGAGAGAGGAGCTGGAATTTGAGCCACGTCTCGCCCCTTCCAGCCCTAAAAGTGCCACCGAGGGGGAGCCGGGAGCAGCATTCCCGATTTCCCAGAGATTCGCTGGAGTCTGTCCCCCTCTGCCGGCCGAGAACGCCCGAGAGCCAAAACATTCGCAGGGAAAAAAGTGGGGAGAGAGAGGCTGGGAAATAAAAATGAA
Source organism: Corvus brachyrhynchos (assembly GCF_000691975.1). NCBI lineage: Eukaryota > Metazoa > Chordata > Aves > Passeriformes > Corvidae > Corvus > Corvus brachyrhynchos. The sequence goes on along the minus strand of NW_008239292.1, from coordinate 1,112,111 downwards.
AATAAAAATGAAAATAAAAATGAAAATAAAATTAAAAAAAAAAGTAAAAATAAAAAAATAAATAAATAAAAAAAAATTAAAATTAAAATTAAAATTAAAATTAAAATTAAAATTAAAATTAAAATTAAAATTAAAATTAAAATTAAAATTAAAATTAAAATTAAAATTAAAATTAAAATTAAATAAAAATAAAAAAAAATAATAAATAAATAGAAATAAAAATAAAAACAAAAATAGAAACAAAAATAGAAATAGAAATAGAAATAGAAATAGAAATAAAAATAAATAAATAAAAATAAAAATTAAAAAAAACCCAACAAAGTAAAAATAAAAATAAAAATAAAAATAAAAATAAAGTAAAAATAGAAATAGAAATAGAAATAGAAATAGAAATAAAAATAAAAATAAAAATAAAAATAAAAATAAAAATAAAAGTAAAGTAAAAGTAAAAAAAAAGAAAATGAAAATGAAAATGAAAAAATGCAATAAAGATCATAAAACCAATAAAAATCATAAAACAATAACGTCAATAATAAAGAAAATTCAAATAAAAATTTAAAAAATTAAAATAAAATTATAAATAAAAATAATATCAATAACAATAAAATTAATAAGAATGAGAATAATAAAAAGAACGAAAAATAATAGAGATAAAAATAAGAATAAAAGTAAGAATAAGAATAAAAATAATAAAAAATTAATAAGAATAAAAATAAATAACAATAATGATGATAATGATGATAATAATGATATTTTAATAATAATAAATATCAGTTCACACCAGATTGTGTTCCAGGATCAACCGGATTTATCCGGGTGTTCCCAACAATTGGGGCTTGGATTTGCCATTCGGGATAATCCAATCCCTGGATTTTTAACACGGGCAGCTGGCACAGAACGGCTTTGGCCTAGAAAATCCAGATTTTAATAAAACCATCTCTGATGTGCGCCCGAAATCGCAGCCCCGCCGCTCCAGGCAGGGATTAAAAGCAAACAGGATCCCGGAAAAGGGTGAAATTCCAGGAATTTCGGTGGCAAACGCGGATTTGGGAGGAGCTGGGGCGACGCCGCCGCTCGGTCTCTGCTCTGATCCTCGATACAATTTTCATTTTGATTTCATTTGCGTCCTGCTCAGGCCGAGGAGCCTCCATTGTTCCAACCTCCCTGACTGAGAACGCTCCAAATCCATGGAAAAAGGGTTTAAAGGAGGAGCTGGGAATCGTTAAGGTCGGAAAAGACCTTTGAGGTCACCGCGTCCCTCATTCCAAGGCCAGCCCTGACCTCGGCCCATCCAGAGGGGCTTCAAATCCCTCCGGGAATGGGAATTCCATCGCCTTCCCAGTGCTGGGATCAGGGATCATCCCAGCTGCTGGATCTGCGGGCACAGAACCCCAGGAGAATGGCAGAGGAAAAGCTTGGAGTAGGAAAGAAATGGGAAAAATTGGGTGGGAATAAAGATAACAAACGCTGTGAAAAAGTGGAATTGTTGTGTCCTGGTGATCCAAGATTACCTGGAAAACTCCGGGAATGGGAACATCTCCTTAGAGGGAGGAAAAGCAGAGTTTAATTAGGAATGGGAGGAATTTGATCTCCGGGCAAGAACGGAAACGAGCCCCGCGGAGAACAAACTCCCCCGGAGGCGCTTCCTTCCTGATTTTCCTTCCCGATTTTCCTTCCTGATTTTCCTTCCCCATTTTCCTTCCTCATTTTCCTTCCCCATTTTCCTTCCCCATTTTCCTTCCTCATTTTCCTTCCCCATTTTCCTTCCCCATTTTCCTTCCCCATTTTCCTTCCCCATTTTCCTTCCTGATTTTCCTTCCTGATTTTCCTTCCCGATCTTCGCTTGCTTGAGCTCCTTCATTTCTCCAGCAGCAAAACCCAAAGCGAGCTGGGAAAAGCTCCGGGAGAGATCTGGAGGCTCAGCCAAGCGTGGGAGGATGCTCAGGGAGAAAAGCCCCGATCCCGATCCCTCCGGGAACACCTTGGGAATGTCCCGGGATTTTTCCAGCAGAATGAACTCAGCTCTGGATAATGGGATAATCTGGGAATATTCTGCTTTTTTCCCTTCCTGTGTATTTTTTTCCAAGCAGAATTAACTCAGCTCTGGATAACGGGATAATTTGGGATTATTCCTGTTTTTCCTTTCCCACATCTTTTGTTGCCGGCGGAATTAACTCAGCTCTCATAAATGGAATAATTTGGGAATATTCTGCTTTTCCCCTTCCCATGTCTTTTTTCCCCGGCAGAATTAACTCAGCTCTGGAGAATGGGATATTTGGGAATATTCTGCTTTTTTCCCTTCCCATATATTTTTTCCAAGCAGAATTAACTCAGCTCTGGAGAATGGGATAATTTGGGAATATTCCTGGTTTTCCTTTCCCATATCTTTTTTCCTGGCGGGATTAACTCCGCTCTCATCAATGGAATCATTCCTCAGCTCGGGGCAGGAATAAATAAATGAACTCGGGGTTGCAGAGGGACCAGAGCTCCTCCCTCCCCCCCCCGCCCCATCCCGGTCAATCTGCGGAGTTTCTTAATTAAGCACGGGAGATTTAATGGCTCTGAGGCGCCCGGCCCGATCCCATTACTCGGAAGAACCCAATAAATGAGGCTCAACAGTTTCCATTCCGCTCCGGCTCAATCTCATCAGCGCCACAATTCCGGGAATCAGCATTTTCCGGGGGGGATGAGCCCCCTGCCCGGGCAGCTCCCGCTCTCCAGCCAATTATCAGCTGAGTTAATTCCCGGCTGGAATGATCCCGAACCTTCCCAGCCCTCAGCTCCTTCCAGAAGAAGGAAAATGAATTCTTTTTGCATTTAGCACCAGTTTTTGGGTTTTTTTTTTCCCTTCTGAAATTCATTTTTCTCGTAAACATCTTTTTATTTTCTTTTTTTTTTTTTTCCCCTATGGTAAAGCTTCATGGAAAACAGCACCAGAATGATACAAGGTTAATTAATTCTTTCTATCCGGAGGGAATTCTTCCCTGGAGGGTGGGGAGGCGCTGGGATGGAATTCCCAGGGAATCTGGGGCTGCCCCTGGATCCCTGGAAGGGCCCGAGGCCGGGCTGGACGGCGCTTGGAGCAGCCTGGGATGGTGGGAGTTGTCCCTGGATGGGATTTAAGGTCCCTTCCCACCCAAACCTTCCTGGAATTCCAGAACTTTCCAGATCCAGGCATCGCTGCTCCTCTTTTAAAGACAGAGAAATGGATTCAGGAGGGGATTTTGGGGAGAAATTCCTCCCTGGGAGGGTGGGGAGGGGCAGGGATGGAATTCCCGGGGAATCTGGGGCTGCCCCATCCCTGGGAGTGTCCCAGGACTTCTTGGATCACCCTGGGATGGTGGGAAGTGTCCCTGGGGCTGGAATATTCCAAGGTTTGGCAGCTTTGGAGCTAGAACTGATTTTTGGAACATTTATTTCCACCAACGGCAGGAAGGGAGCCTGGGCCCGGCCCTGCCCCTCTCCCGCTCCAGCAAATCCCAGTTCCCACTTTCTTTTCCTCCTTTGCCTGTCCTGCCTTCCGTTTCTCCTCGTTTTTCCAGACATTCCATCCTTTCCTTGGAACATCCCCTAAAAACCCCGCAGGGAGCTCGGCTCGGAGCCCACCCAGCCCCGCGTGCCCAAAAGCCCACAAGAAACCCAAGGAAAAGCAAATGTTGCGCCTCGAATGATCCAAAATCCAAACAAGCAGGGAGCTCATTAAGATCTCATCTCAAACTCCGTTAGGAATTACAACGTCCGTCAAAAACGCTTTGGGGAGAAAATTGTTCGGAATAGGACAAGGGAAAATCATCTTTTACGTGCTCGGCTGCTGCTGAGGGATGAAATTTCCCCGTCCCATCCATCCATCCCGAGATCCCTGAATTCCTGTCAAGGTGAAAACCTCCGGAGCCGTTTGGGAGCGGAATAAGCTGGGAAAGGATCATTTTTCTCCTGCCGGCAGTGATGGATCTGCAGGGAATGACCGGGAAATTCCATTTACGGCTCACCCCGGGGCAAGGCTGAAGGAGCTGCTGGAGCCCCGGCTGGGTGACAGAGCAGTAAAACTTGGGAAAAGGGATTATCCTTGGAATTCAGAGGTGGCAGAGCAGCTCCTGGCTGGGTTTGATGTCCCTCTTGGATGTGGGGATGGGAAGAGCCCAGTTTAGGGATAAAAAGTTCAATTTATGGATAAAAATCCTGGTTTTTTCTCAGCAATTGGGCCTCACGTTGTCCTGACTCTGAGGAGGGAACCGGGATCAATGGACACAACAGGAATTAGGGAATGTTGGCATTACAGCATCCTTTTAATGGAGATTTTCTAGGCTGGTGTCCAAGGAATTCCTGGAAGCGTCGCTCGGTGCTCTGGGCTGGGGATTGGGCACAGGTTGATAATCCCGGAGTGCTTTTCCAACCTCAGCAATCCCGGGATTCTGGGATTGGCCTGGTTTAGGGGATCCTCTGGCCAACCCCTCATAAATTCTACCAAAACCTCCGATTTCTCTCCATCCCAGGATCTTCCCAGCATGAACAGCTCCACTGATATTCCCGAGGATTCCTGGACTACAGCCCTGGACGCTGCTTTGTTTGGGTTGGGAACGGAGCCATCGGCAGCGGTTCTTGCTCCCCTCCCGGGGCACGGCTCCAGCAGATCCTGGCAGGAGCTCACAGAGGCGAAACTTGGACTTCTTGCCTGGCTCCAGCCATTCCCGGGGAAATCTGGGAAGCGGGACAAGCTCGCACTCGAGGAAGATTAAACATCGGGGGCGGCGGATCCCCACGAGGAGCAAATGTTACAACAACAGGGGCCGCAGCGGGGCCCGAAAAGGCTCTGATGGAGCCTGAGCTTAACCCTAACCCTGACCCTGAGCCTAACCCTGACCCTGACCCTGACCCTGAGCCTAACCCTGACCCTGGGGGCGCCCGGAGCTGCCGCATCCACGCGGGAATTCCGGGAGCCGCTGCCAAACCCTGCGGAAAACAAAACGGAGCGGCCACCGAGGCTCTTGTTTTCCGACAGTTCCAGGGATGAGGGTGAAACAACGCTGCGGGAATGAAAATTTGGGGTGGGCGAATGTCAATGTGGGAGTTCTGCAGTGGGGTTGGGGCGGGAATGAGGGAGGAAATGTTGGATGGGAGGGTGGGGAGAAACTGGGATGGAATTCCCGGAGGAGCTGCGGCTGCCCCACGCCTGGAAGTGTCCAAGGCCAGGTTGGGCAGGGCTGGGAGCGCGCTGGGATGGTGGGAGGTGTCCCTGGATGGAGCTGGATGGGATTTCGGGTCCTTCCCGCCCAACCCATGGAATTCCGCGACTGCACCACGATTGTTTCGGCCTCTCCACCCAAGACACGACGCAAACTCCGCCCCGGGGCCCCGTCCCTGATCCAGGAGGGAATTCCGCATCCCAGGAGCCCAAGTGCAGCCGCAGCCCGGCTCCCGGGGCTCCTTTTCCCGAGGTTTTTCCCTGGATTTGTCACCCGGGACCGGCACGGACCCAACGCGGCCGGACCGGGACGGCCGGCGCCACGCCCCCTCATTAGCATACTGCCTTCTGATTGGGTAAAGCAAGGGAAGTGTTGCTATGGCAACCGGGGATGCGCCGGGGGATGGGGCGTGGCCTTTCCCCACTCCACAGCCAATCACAGAGCGCTTATTTGAATATTCATGAGCGGCAGGGTAATAAGGGGGGGCTGTTCCCCGCCCAGGGATTTTGGGGGTTCGGGGCAGGATTTTGGGGTTTTTTCATGGCAGGATTTTGGGG
>NW_008239292.1:1105457-1106248 GCF_000691975.1 Corvus brachyrhynchos | reverse complement strand
AATAAGAGAGAAGGGACGTCCTGAAGGGGTTAAAACCTCTGTGCTGCCTAAAAACACCCTTAAAAATAAAATAAAATAATATAATATAAAATAAATAAGATAAAATAGTATAAAATAATATAAAATAAAATACAATAAAAATAAAAAATAAAAAAATAAAAAATAAAAAATAAAAAATAAAATACGAAATACAAAATACAATAAAATACAATAAGATACAATACAATACGATACAATACAATAAAATAAAATAAAATAAAATAAAATATTAGAACGTCTCTTTTTCCTGTAAGGATCCAGCCCCTCTTCCCAACCTCCCCCAGGTTTGGGATCAGCCTTTTCCTAACAAAGCCGGGTTTAGGGACGGGTTGTCAGCCCCTAATGGCTCCATTAGGGCTGGCCTGGGTTCAGACAAACGGCTCCAACCCGGCCATAATTCCCAGGAATTCACATCCCATATGTGCCCCTCAGCTGTGCGGCAGAACGCGGGCGGCAGCTGCTCCCCAAAAATATTACAAATATTGTTAAAAGAAAACGGAATTAAATTCAGCGTACGGCAGAGGGAACGGGGAGTTTTTCTAGAAAAAACCCAAATTTAGGGCAAAACCCGTTGGGAATCTCCAGGCCGGGCGAGCGTTTGGCTTTTCCCATTGTCCCTGCCCGCGTCAGGTGGCGTTTGGACGCCGCAGTCCCGGCATTCCCACGGGAATGCCGCTCATCAAAGCGCCGCCGATATTCCCGGCTCGTTCCAGATGCTGCGGAGACGCAGGGGTGGAATTACCCGGTGGGGA
>NW_008239292.1:1101107-1104648 GCF_000691975.1 Corvus brachyrhynchos | reverse complement strand
CCTCCCGGAGCAGCTGCTCCCTCCCGCTGGAGAATTCCCCACGGATTCCGGGCTCAAGCGCAGCGTGAGGAGCCCTGCCAGGTTTTCCAGGCTGGGAAAACCTCAGGAAAGGTTAAACCCCCTCCCGAGCCTGGAGTGAATCCATCCCTTCTGGCTCCATCCTTTTTTCCCCATCCCAGCTTTTCCCAAAAATTAAAGTTCAGCCTGGGAAAGGGGAAAAAAGGGATTTTGCCACAAATTCCCCACGCGTTTTTGGCCGAATTCCTTCGTGTCTGTGTAAAACAGGAGCGATTTTTAATCAGGAAAAGATTCCCGTGGGGAACAACTCCCGTGGGAGCTGTGAGGGTGCGATGGGAACGGGATTTAACGGGATCCATTCGGGATCTCTGGGGCCATTCCCAGGATTTCTTTCCCAGCGAGTGGGATGGGCTCGAGCGGGGCTGTGCCGGTCCTGCCGTAATTCCATAAAATCCTTTATCCCATGGGCGAGCGAGCTCCAGGCCCTTCCCAGGAATCTTTGGGGCCGCGATCCCAGCGGATTTTGGGGGATGAGGAAAGGGGGGAATTCGTAACAGCCCAGCTCCGGTGAAGAACACAAAGCTTGGATCGGGGCGAGGACTCAAAATTGCCCTGGATTGGCTGGGGAACTCCAAAAAATTCCTCTTGGGAAGCCCTCCCTGCCTTCCAGCAGCGCTCCAGGCGGGATGCAAACCCCACAAAACCCCTGCAGTGGCGGGGATTTATCCCGCAGCCCCAGCTGGAAGCGGTGACACATCCCGGGAGCATCCCTGGCTCTGCCATTCCCGCCTGGAATTGTCGCTCTCCAGCCCGGACGGCCCAGGCCGTTCCCACCCCGCAGCTGCTTCCGCAGCCGCCAACTGTTCCCAATCCCCCGGCCCCATTCCCAGATGTTTTTCCCGGCCCTATCCCACCAATCCCGGCCGCCCGGCACATGCGGGAAGCGCGGCGGCTCCAGAGGGGGAATTGTGATGGAAATGAGGGAGGGGATGAGCCGGGGCTGCCCGGATTTACGGCGCTCCCGGGGATCCCATTAAAACCCCGGGCGAGGCGTGATTTATGGGATATCCCGGGATCCCATTCTCCCCCGTAGTGCTGGGAATAAATGAGGAAGAGGATGGAAAGCATTCCTGGTGGGATGAGGGAGGGGGGGAGAGGCTTTTAGGGGGAGCAACTGCGGGGACTCCGGGATTGATCCCTTCCCAAACCAGTTCAAGGTTCGCTTCTTCCCGCGGGGTTTAATCTGGGACAAAGAGGAGGAGAAACGCTTGGATTTGGGGTCGGGATGAATTTGGGACCTTAAATCCCATCCAGGGACATTTCCCACCATGCCGGGCTGCTCCAACCTGGCCTGGGATGCTCCCAGGGATGGGAGCAGCCCCAGATTCCTTGGGAATTCCATCCCAGCGCCTCCCCTTTTGGGGTTTTGCATCCCCAAATCCCACCTCACCCCACCCTGTGGCAGTGGGAATCCGTTCCCTGTGTCCTGCCACTAAACACGACCAGGAGAGGACTCGGATGACCCCTCCAGCTCTGAATATTCCATTTCCCCCCCAAAAAACGACACAAATTCCCCAGGATTTGCCTCTCAAAACGTGAAATCCTCCCTTTGGAGCCATCCCTAAGGAATTCATCCTCATCCTCCCCAGGAATCGGGGTAGGAACGGGGTCAAACTCCTGGAAATCTCCCGGAAAATTTATTTCCAATAAACCCCAATGGAACGCTGGCCCCGCTCCAGAATGTAACTCCAGCTGATTATCAGCCGCTCCAGCTGCTCCTGGCTGGATCCATAAAAAAAAACAGGGAGAGAGGATTGGAAAAGCCTTTTCCCATTCCAAAAGCAGCGTCAGTAACGCCGGGAACCGCCGGCAAAACAAAAACCTCGCCCGGGAAATGGATGAAGGGATTTGGGTTTCGGGGCTGAATCAATCCCTGGAGCTCTGGGAGTTTGGGATCGGGATCGTTCTCCCAGGGAAAAAAAATGTTCCTGGAAATGGTGGAAAAAAGCAGCGGAAAAAAAAAAATCTCATTTTCAGTGGGATTTGTTGTGGTCTGACCCCCTCTGCCGGTGAGGAGGCAGGAAAAAGGAGGGAAAAGCTCAGGGAATGGGAAAAGGATGGGAAAAGCTCAGGGAATGGGAAAAGGATGTGGAAAATCTTAGGGAAAAGTGGGAAAAGGATGGGGAAAATCTTAGGGAAAAGTGGGAAAAGGATGGGGAAAATCTTAGGGAAAGTGGGAAAAGGATGGGGAAAGCTCAGGGAAAGGTGGGAAAAGGATGGGGAAACTTCAGGGAAAAGGATGGGGAAACCTCAGGGAAAAGTGGGAAAAAGATGTGGAAAACCTCAGGGAAAGTGGGAAAAGGATGGGGGAAAGCCTCAGGGAATGGGAAAAGGATGTGGAAAATCTTAGGGAAAAGTGGGAAAAGGATGGGGAAAATCTTAGGGAAAAGTGGGAAAAGGATGGGGAAAAACCTCAGGGAATGGGAAAAGGATGGGAAAGCTCAGGGAAAGTGGGAAAAGGATGGGGAAACTTCAGGGAAAGTGGGAAAAGGATGGAGAAATCTCAAGGGAATGGGAAAAGGATGTGGAAAACCTCAGGGAAAAGTGGGAAAAGGATGGGGAAACTTCAGGGAAAGGGGGAAAAGGATGGGGAAAATCTTAGGGAAAAGGATGGGAAAAGCTCAGGGAAAAGTGGGAAAAGGATGGGAAAATCTCAAGGGATGGGGGAAAAGAACGTGGAAAACTTTAGGGGGAAAAAAGCGTTTTCCTGAAAAACAGAGGGATAAACGAGGCTGGTTGGGATTAATTTGGGTGTTCAGGGGTGGAAATCGGGCTGGGGACGAGCCAGGGACGCACGGGAGGAACAAATCACCGTAAAACACGGACACAGAAAACGTTTAATTGCAAATATTCCATCATTCCAAGGAGGTTTCCAGCTCCTTTTCCTGGTCTAGGCGGAAAAAATCGCGGCTGTGCTGGATGATCCTAAAGGTTTTTGCCAACCCTAAAAACTTCCAGGGTTCCGTTGTTGTGGGACAAGGAATAACGGGATTTATCCCGAATAACAGGATTTATCCAGAATAATGGGATTTATCCCTCTTTATTCTCCGAGCTTTGGGATTTTTGGCTTCCTGATCCATTATCCCAAATTTTCCTCTGCCCTTCATCACCGATTCCCAAGGGAATGTCCCAGGGACACCCCTTTGAAGGCTAAAATTATTCAGAATTTAAATATTTTTGTAATAAACACACACACAAAAAAACCCCCAAATAGCTCCCAGAGGAGCCCAAGAACTCCAGGTTTTTTCCAGGATGAACAGACTCCAACATCATTTCCAGAGGTATTTTCCATGGATTTTTTTTCAGTTTTATTTTGAGGTTATTTTCTGTTCGGTCTCGTTGGATAAAGCTCCTCAGTATCACACCCCTCCAGGCAGAAGAACTCTGATAAAAACCTTATTTTTAACCCTAAATATTCCTTACATCTCCATACAAACTCCAGGATTTTTTATGGCTTCGGATC
>NW_008239292.1:1098380-1100601 GCF_000691975.1 Corvus brachyrhynchos | reverse complement strand
CCCCCCAAAAAAAGAGCTTTTAAGCAGGAATTGAAAATCCTGAAGGAAAATAAAAATATTCATTGGATAAGCTGCTATCCCAAGGCACTTAAGGCTGAAAATTCCAGGGATTTGGGGTTGGGATCAGGCTCTTCTTGGGCAATCCATGAGGTTTAGGGGCATCAAAATGACCCAAATTCAGGATTTGATTTCAGCGAGGATCCCCAGGGGGTTTTTATCCTCAGCTCCTGCTTCCCTGTGGGCTCTGGGAATATCCCTGGGCAGGAATTCCAGGTTTTCCTCATCCTGGAATGCTGAGGGAATGATTTTCACCCTAAAACCAGCCCTAACCTTTGAGATCTCCAAGAGAAATCCCATCTCCTTGGGTTTTTTTTTTTACATACAAAAGTTTGCTTTGGCGATTTTGGAAGTGTCTGTAATTAATTCTGCATTCCAGGAGTGGAACAGGATCCCGGAAAATCCCGGAAAAGGCTCCTGCTCTTTGCTCAGCCCTCAGAGATGAAAGAGAAAAGCCATGAAAATCGGGGGTTTTCAGGCTAAAAATGGAAATTCCTGCGTCACGCCCCATCCCTTGGACCCCGATTAATTAGCAGAGGAAAACCCCCCAATTTTAGGAGTTTCAGCTCTTTTAATGAGGACTAAAAATCCCCAATTTTAGGATTTTTAAATCTTTTAACAAGGACTAAACCTCCCCAATTTTAGGAGTTTCAGCTCTTTCAACAAGGCCTAAAAATCCCCAATTTTAGGAGTTTTAGCTCTTTTAACAAGGCCTAAAAATCCCCAATTTTAGGATTTTTAGCTCTTTTAATGAGGACTAAAACCCCCCAGTTTTAGGAGTTTTAGCTCTTTTAACAAGGACTAAAAATCCCCAATTTTAGAAGTTTTAAATAGTTTAACAAGGCCTAAAAATCCCCCCAATTTTAAGAGTTTTAAATCTTTTAACAAGGACTAAAAATCCCCTATTTTAAGAGTTTTAAATATTTTAACAAGGCCTAAACCCCCCCAATTTTAGGAGTTTTAAATTGTTTAACAAGGCCTAAACATCCCCCCAATTTTAAGAGTTTTAAATCTTTTAACAAGGACTAACAATCCCCAGTTTTAGGATTTTAAAATCTTTTAACAAGGACTAAAACCCCCCAATTTTAGGAGTTTCAGCTCTTTTAATGAGAACTAAAAACCCCCAATTTCAGGATTTTAAAATCTTTTAACAAGGAGATAAAATCCCCAATTTTAGGAGTTTTAGCTCTTTCAACAAGGCCTAAACCCCCCCAATTTTAGGAGTTTTAGCTCTTTTAATGAGAACTAAAAATCCCCAATTTTAGGACTTTTAGCTCTTTCAACAAGGCCTAAAACCCCCCAGTTTTAGGAGTTTTAAATTGTTTAACAAGGCCTAAAACCCTCCAATTTTAGGAGTTTTAAATTGTTTAACAAGGACTAAAAATCCCCAATTTTAGGACTTCTGGCTCTTTAATGAGGACTAAAACCCCCCAATTTTAGGATTTTTAAATCTTTTAACAAGGCCTAAACCCCCCCCAATTTTAGGAGTTTTAAATAGTTTAACAAGGCCTAAAACCCCCCAATTTTAAGAGTTTTAAATTGTTTAACAAGGCCTAAAACCCCCAAATTTTAGGACTTCTAGCTCTTTCAACAAGGACATAAAATTCCTTCAAGGCAAGGTTTGGGTTCAGGACGGGGATTTTTCTGTCGACCCTTTTTATTTTGGGGGGGTGGGGGGCAAAACCTCTGAATCAGCAGCAGGGGCTGGGTGATTTGGGGTGATTTTGGGGCAGAAAAGGAGGAATTGAGGGTTATTCCAGGCTGTGGCAGAAGATGTGGTCGCGGAACACCTGCGGGGAGGCCCCGTCGAAGCTCTCGCTGCAGATGGGGCACTCCAGGAGGTGGCTCTGGATGTGCTCCTCCAAGTCCCCCATGGGCAAATCCTCGGGAAAAACCTCCTCACATATGGGGCACTTCCTGAGGGAAGGCTGAAATCCCAAAAAACCAGAGCAGAGATGGAAAAGAAGGGGGGAAAAAGGGGGGGGGGAAAGGGGGGGAAAGGAACGCCCCCATGGGCAAATCCTCGGGAAAAACCTCCTCACATATGGGGCACTTCCTGAGGGAAGGCTGAAATCCCAAAAAACCAGAGCAGAGATGGAAAAGAAGGGGGGAAAAAGGGGGGGGGGAAAGGGGGGGAAAGGAAAGGGGGGAAGGAAAGGAAAGG
>NW_008239292.1:1090406-1096931 GCF_000691975.1 Corvus brachyrhynchos | reverse complement strand
AAAAAAGAGGAAAAAAGAGAAAAAAGGATAAGAAAAGGAAAAAAGGGGAAAAAAGGGAAGACAAAGGGGGAAAAGGAAAAAAAGGAAAGAAAAGGAAGAAAAAGGGAAAACAAAGGGAAAAAAGGAAAAAAGGGAAAAAAGAAAAAAGGGGAAAAAAGAATAAAAAAAGAGGAAAAAAGAGAAAAAAGGATAAGAAAAGGAAAAAAGGGGAAAAAAGGGAAAACAAAGGGAAAAAGGAAAAAAAGAGGAAAAAAGAGGGAAAAGAGGGAAAAAGGGAAAAAGAGGGAAAAAAAGAAAAAAAAGAAAAAAGAAAAAAAGAAAAAAGGGAAAAAAGGAAGAAAAGGAAAAAAGGAAGACAAGGGGAAAAAGAATAAAAAAAGGATTAAAAAGGGAGCAAAAGGAAAAAAAAGGAAAAAAAAGGGGGAAAAGGGGGAAAAAAGGAAAAACAAAGAAAAAAGGGAAAAAAGGGAAAAAAAGAGGAAAAAAGGAAAAAAAAGAGGGAAAAGAAGGGGAAAAAAGGGAAAAAAGAAAAAAAAAGGAAAAAAGAGGAAAAAATAGGAAAAAAGAGGAAATAAGCCAAAAAAAGGCAAAAAAGAAAAAAGAAGAAAAATGCAAAAAGGAGGAAAATTAAAGAAAGGCAAAAAATCAGAAAAAAAGAACGAAACCCCACAAAAATGACCAAAAAAAGCAAAAAGCAAAGAGCAGAAAAGCAAAAAAAAGGAGCAGAAAAGCAAAATAAAGAGCAAAAAAAGCAAAATAAAGAGTAAAACAGCAAAATAGAGTAAAAAAGCAAAATAGAGTAAAAAAGCAACCCCAAACTCCCCCATTCCTGTCCCCAGACCCCAATTCCTGTTCCCAGACCCCAATTCCTGCCTGGAATTCCTTTACTCACCTCAGCTCCCGCTCCCAGTTTTCCTCCTGCAGCTGGAGGAAGGAAAAAAAAATTCCATTTTAGCCCCAGCAAAATGCAGAATAAAATCATTGGTGATTTTTGGAACACGGGAATGTGGCCCTGGAGCTGAAGCTCGGCATTTAGGACTCTGGAAATGGGATAAAATCCACAAACGAGCTGATCCCAGCTGGATAAATCGGCGAAAATTTGTCTCTTTTGGCAGAAAATCCTCCCTTGATCCCCGTTTTTAACACCTGGCAGCGTTTTGGAGCTGCCGAAGCCTCCTCACGCTCACGGAGGTGCTGTAAAAATGGGATTTTTTTCCCCAATTTGCTGCCCTGGATTTGTGATTTCGGGACAGAATTCCAAGGAATCTCACCAGAGTAGGGATTGCCAAAGAGGAGCTCTCCTTCTGCAGGAGCTGGGCTTGGAGCTGCCGAGGGAGCAGAGCCGGGAGAAATCCTCTGGAGCCGGGAGAGCTCCCTCCGGAGCACCTCGTTCTCATCCCGGAGATCCTGCAGGGCCCAGGGGATTCCCAGGGGAATATCCCAGGGGAAAGAGAAAAAAATCACATTTGGATGGAACTTTGAGCCCCTTCATGGGAATCTGAACTGCTCTGGATTTGCAGGGAGCTCGGCCCTGCTCCGGCTGGAAAAATCAGGGAGGGAGGAGGGATGGGATGAGGGGGAATGGGTTCAGACTGCTCGAGGGTGGGATCAGGTGGGATTTTGGGGTGGAATTCCAAACTTTGAGGGTGCGGAGGGGCTGGGATGAAATTCCCACAGAAGCTGGGATCCCTGGAAGTGTCCCAGGCCAGGCTGGAGATCGTGGGAGGTGTCCCTGGGTGGGATTTAAGGTCCTTCCAACCCCAATATTCCATAATTCCTTATCCCTGGGAGGTGCCTGCAGCTCCCTGGCCCTGCTGCTGCCCATCCAGGCACAATTTGGGAGCTTTTTGGACAAAGGATTCATGGAATTGCCCCCAGGCCGAGGGCTCGGAGCCCTGCTGCCCTCAGGGAGAGCCAGGCCCAGTTCCCACCTGGTTTTCCTTCTTCGCTCCAGCTTTTTCCTCCTGCAGGGCCTCGATCCGACCCTGCTGCTCCCTCAGCTGCTCCAGCACATCCTGGGTCTGTTTCTGTGGGAAGAAAGGTTTGGGAAATAAATCCTGGGGAAAGGGAAATCCTGGGGAAAGGGAAATCATGGAAAAGGCCTCGGCCTTTCCTCCTGCAGGGCCTGGATCCGACCCTGCTGCTCCCTCAGCTGCTCCAGCACATCCCGGGGCTGGTTCTGTGGGAAGAAAGGTCTGGGAAATAAATCCTGGGAAAAAGGAAGTCATGGAAAAGGGAAATCATGGAAAAGGGAAATCCTGGGAAAAGGGAACTCAATCATGGAAAAGGCCTTGGCCTTTCCTCCTGCAGGGCCTGGATGTGACCCTGCTGCTCCCTCAGCTGCTCCAGCACATCCCGGGGCTGGTTCTGCGGGAAGAAAGGTCCGGGAAATCCTGGGAAAAGGGAAATCCTGGGAAAAGGGAGAATAAAAGGATAACCCCATGCTCGCTGCCTTTATTCCCCATAAATAAAAGGGAAAAGGGAAAAGGAAAAGGGAAGAGGGAAGAGGGAAGAGGGAAGAGGGAAAAGGGAAGAGGGAAGAAGGAAGAGGGAAGAGGGAAAAGGGAAAAGGGAAGGGCAGTAGCCTGGACAGATTTTGGGTAATTTATTTTCCCCTAAACCCAATTCCTGAAACAATTTTGCTCAGAGGCAACAATTCTGCACCAAAGGCACTGCCCAGGATCCCTGAATTCCCTGGGGTTCCCTTCATCCCCGAGCTGACCCCACAGGGATCAGGACAGAAGCTGAATTTACGGAGAGGTTCCTTCCCAAAGCGAGCCCCGGGCGAGGCGTTTGCATCTAAACTCAGAGTGCCTGTGCCCAGAGCCACCACGGAGATCTCTCTTTTCCTAAAATTCCTGAGATTTTCCAAGGATTGAGCCGGATCTGGAGCTGTTCCCGGCCTCAGCCCCTGCAGGGAAGGCTTTACCTGGTGCTGAGCCGAGGTTTGGAGCAGCTCCTGATTCTCTCCCTTTAAACTCTGCAGCTGCTTCGTCTTGTCCTGCTCCGCTCGAGAGAGATTTTCCACTTCTTTCTCATAATCCGACACTTTGGACTGGGGAAAAAGGAGATTATTCCATCATCTGAAGAGATTCCTGAATTTTATGAGGAGATTTTAAGGCTGGGAGCTCAGAGAACAAAGGGAAAAACCAGAGGATCCACAGCCGGATGGGTTTTCCCATTGTTCTGTGTCTCCAGAATCCCAAACCAAACCATTTTCCGTCTCCTTTCTCCCCTCCCAGCTCCCAGTTTGGTTTCATCCCAGAGCTGGAGATAATTTTAGGATGTTTTTCCAAACAGAAGTGGGGTTTTTTTGCCTGGATCCTTGGCAGGATCTTGGTTTGGGTCACTTCAGGGGAGTTTTTTAGGGAATAAAATCCTCCGAGTTTCTCTTGGAAATTCAGATTTCTGGAGCTTCAACCCCATCAAAAGTCGGCATTTTCCTAAAGAACTCAAAAAATCCAAACCAAACCCCTCATTCCGTTGCTGGAGACCCCTCAGGAGGGGGAGGGGTCTCCAGGAAGGGACTGGAATTCCATTGGAATTCCCAGGAAAGCAGGGAATCCCGCTTGCTACCTGCAGCTGATCCAGGTGCTCCAGGGCTGCCCTCAGCCTCCCTTCCAGGCGCTCCTTGTCGGAATTCACTCCCTGGATCTGCTCCTTGAGCCTGCCCAGGACAGACCAGAACACACCCAGGGTTTTTAGGGATGGGAATTCCAGCCCTGGGGGCGAATTCCCGTGGAATTCCCGGCGCTCACCGCTGCAGCTCCGCCTCCCTGCAGCCCCCCTGCTCCTTCAGGGCCCGGTTTTCGGATTTCAGGGAATTCAGCTCCAGCTCCAGCCTCTCCGTGCTGCTCCTCAGGGATTCCAAAGCCTCCTGCAGCTCCTGGGAACCAGAAGGGGCCCCAAACAACAAATCCTGCTCTGCTCCGGGGCTGCAAAACCCCCAAAAATCCCCCCCCAAAATCCCTCCTTTCCACCCTGTTTCAATCCTGTGGAACCCTGGGAAAACCTCAAGGAGGAAAATCAGAATTCCAGTGGGATTTTTGGCCCAAGGATTCACAAATCGGGGATTTTGGAACCTTTCCTGCACCTGCAGCTGCCTCTTTCCAGCGCTTACTGCTGATCACGGTGGAGGTGTGGGATGGGTTGGGAAAGGATTAAAGAGGTAAAATGGGGAGAAACCTCTGGAATTCCCTGCGGGAAGCACCCCGGGAAGTCAGACCTGCCTCAGTCCCTCTTCACCTTTCAGCTTCTGCCTTAAAATATTCATTTTGGGGTTGCCTGCGTTTCAGAAACATGAATTTTTGGGGTTATCTGTGTCTTAATCCATGAGGTTTGGGGTTACCTGCGTTAAAAATGTGAATTTTTGAGCTACCTGTGTCCTAAACCAGGAATTTTGGGGTTACCTGTGTTTAAAACATGATTTTTTGGATTTCCTGTGTCTAGAAACCATGAATTTTTGGGTTACCTTCACCTTTCAGCTTCAAAGCTTCGGCCTTAAAATATTCTGAATTTTGGGTTACCTGTGTTTTAAACCAGGAATTTTGGGTTTACCTGTGTCTTAAAATATCAATTTTGGGGTTACCTGTGTCTTAAAAATGTGAATTTTGGAGTTACCTGTGTTTTTAAACCAGGAATTTTGGGTTACCTGTGTTTAAAAACATGAATTTTGGGGTTCCTTGTGTTTAAAAACTTGAATTTTGGGGTTACCTGTGTCTTAGAATATCAATTTTGGGGTTACCTGTGTTTTAAACCAGGAATGTTGGGGTTCCCTGTGTTAAAAACTGTGAATTTTGGAGTTCCCTGTGTTTAAAGACATGAATTTCGGGGTTCCTTCTGTTTAAAAACTTGAATTTTGGGGTTACCTGTGTTTTAAACCAGGAATGTTGGGGTTCCCTGTGTTAAAAACTGTGAATTTTGGAGTTCCCTGTGTTTAAAAACTTGAATTTTGGGGTTCCTTCTGTTTAAAAACCATGAATTTTGGGGTTACCTGTGTCTTAGAATATAAATTTTGGTGTTACCTGTATTTAAAACCAGGAATTTTGGGGTTCCCTGTGTTTTAAACCATGAATTTTGGGGTTACCTGTGTTTAAAACTGTGAATTTTGGAGTTTCCTGTGTTTAAAGACATGAATTTTGGGGTTCCTTCTGTTTAAAAACTTGAATTTTGGGGTTACCTGTGTCTTAGAATATAAATTTTGGGGTTACCTGTGTTTTAAACCATGAATTTTGGGGTTACCTGTGTCTTAGAATATAAATTTTGGGGTTACATGTGTTTTAAACCAGGAATTTTGTGGTTACCAGTGTTTTAAACCGTGAATTTTGGGGTTCCCTGTGTTTAAAACCGTGAATTTTGGGGTTCCCTGTGTTTAAAACGGTGAATGTTGGGGTTACATGTGTTTTAAACCAGGAATTTTGGGGTTCCCCGTGTTTTAAACCATCAACTTTCGGGTTACCCGCGTCTTAAAAATACTCATTTTTGCCCTTGCCGGCGCCTAAAAACGTGCATTTTTGAGTTGCCTGTGCCCTAACCCAGGAATTTTGGGGTTCCCTCCGTTGGAAACGCAGGAATTTGGGGCTCCCCCGCGTTTCCCGGCGCGTTCCGGGCTCACCCGGGCGCTTCGGAGCTCTCCCTGCAGCTGCAGGTTCCTCTGGCGCAGCTCGGCGCAGCTCCCCCGCAGCTCCTCGTTCTCCCCGCGCAGCTTCTGGTTCTGCAGCTCGACCTCCTCCACCTCCCCCTGCCAGGGACACAACCCCACAGCGATCCCAGAGCGCCCCAAACATCCCGGGAAACTTCTGGGGACGGGGCGGCCGCGGATTCCCCGGGAATTCCAGCCCAACCCTGCCCGGGAAGGATTTCTCCTCAAATGCTTCCCCCCTCCCCGTTGTCACGTCCAGCCCTTGTCCCTCGTGCTCTCGGTGCCACCCGTTCCCACCAAAAGGCCCGAAATTCCCCAAAATGCGGAGGGTTAAACGCACAGGGAGCTGAGGATTCCGAGTGGGAAAAGGGAAGGAAGAGAAAGAAAAGGGTCATGGACAGAATCCAAGCGGAGCTGCAGGTCATGGGATCACTCCCTGTGAGCGGGGAAAAAGTGGGGAAAAGCAGGGGGAAGTGGGGAAAAGCAGGGGGAATGGGAAAAGCAGGGGGAATGGGAAAAGCAGGGGGAATGGGGGAAAACGGGGAAAAAGAGCAGGGGGAAATGCGGAAAAATGGGGAAAAAGCAGGGGGAAATGGGGGAAAATGGGGAAAAAGCAGGGGAAGAGCAGGGAAAAATGGGAAAAGTGGGGGAAAAGCAGGGAAAAGCAGGGGGAAATGGGACAAGCAGGGGAAATGGGGGCAAACGGGGAAAAAGAGCAGGGGGAAATGGGGAAAAATGGGGAAAAAACAGGGGGAAATGGGGAAAAATGGGGAAGAAAAGGAGGGGGAAAATGGGGAAAAGAGCAGGGGGAAATGGGGAAAAACAGGGGAAATGGGGAAAAAAGGGAAAAAAGCAGGGGGAAATGGGAAAAAATGGGGAAAAAG
>NW_008239292.1:1085696-1089434 GCF_000691975.1 Corvus brachyrhynchos | reverse complement strand
AGGGAAGAGGGAAGAGGGAAGAGGGAAAAGGGAAGAGGGAAGAAGGAAGAGGGAAGAGGGAAAAGGGAAAAGGGAAGGGCAGTAGCCTGGACAGATTTTGGGTAATTTATTTTCCCCTAAACCCAATTCCTGAAACAATTTTGCTCAGAGGCAACAATTCTGCACCAAAGGCACTGCCCAGGATCCCTGAATTCCCTGGGGTTCCCTTCATCCCCGAGCTGACCCCACAGGGATCAGGACAGAAGCTGAATTTACGGAGAGGTTCCTTCCCAAAGCGAGCCCCGGGCGAGGCGTTTGCATCTAAACTCAGAGTGCCTGTGCCCAGAGCCACCACGGAGATCTCTCTTTTCCTAAAATTCCTGAGATTTTCCAAGGATTGAGCCGGATCTGGAGCTGTTCCCGGCCTCAGCCCCTGCAGGGAAGGCTTTACCTGGTGCTGAGCCGAGGTTTGGAGCAGCTCCTGATTCTCTCCCTTTAAACTCTGCAGCTGCTTCGTCTTGTCCTGCTCCGCTCGAGAGAGATTTTCCACTTCTTTCTCATAATCCGACACTTTGGACTGGGGAAAAAGGAGATTATTCCATCATCTGAAGAGATTCCTGAATTTTATGAGGAGATTTTAAGGCTGGGAGCTCAGAGAACAAAGGGAAAAACCAGAGGATCCACAGCCGGATGGGTTTTCCCATTGTTCTGTGTCTCCAGAATCCCAAACCAAACCATTTTCCGTCTCCTTTCTCCCCTCCCAGCTCCCAGTTTGGTTTCATCCCAGAGCTGGAGATAATTTTAGGATGTTTTTCCAAACAGAAGTGGGGTTTTTTTGCCTGGATCCTTGGCAGGATCTTGGTTTGGGTCACTTCAGGGGAGTTTTTTAGGGAATAAAATCCTCCGAGTTTCTCTTGGAAATTCAGATTTCTGGAGCTTCAACCCCATCAAAAGTCGGCATTTTCCTAAAGAACTCAAAAAATCCAAACCAAACCCCTCATTCCGTTGCTGGAGACCCCTCAGGAGGGGGAGGGGTCTCCAGGAAGGGACTGGAATTCCATTGGAATTCCCAGGAAAGCAGGGAATCCCGCTTGCTACCTGCAGCTGATCCAGGTGCTCCAGGGCTGCCCTCAGCCTCCCTTCCAGGCGCTCCTTGTCGGAATTCACTCCCTGGATCTGCTCCTTGAGCCTGCCCAGGACAGACCAGAACACACCCAGGGTTTTTAGGGATGGGAATTCCAGCCCTGGGGGCGAATTCCCGTGGAATTCCCGGCGCTCACCGCTGCAGCTCCGCCTCCCTGCAGCCCCCCTGCTCCTTCAGGGCCCGGTTTTCGGATTTCAGGGAATTCAGCTCCAGCTCCAGCCTCTCCGTGCTGCTCCTCAGGGATTCCAAAGCCTCCTGCAGCTCCTGGGAACCAGAAGGGGCCCCAAACAACAAATCCTGCTCTGCTCCGGGGCTGCAAAACCCCCAAAAATCCCCCCCCAAAATCCCTCCTTTCCACCCTGTTTCAATCCTGTGGAACCCTGGGAAAACCTCAAGGAGGAAAATCAGAATTCCAGTGGGATTTTTGGCCCAAGGATTCACAAATCGGGGATTTTGGAACCTTTCCTGCACCTGCAGCTGCCTCTTTCCAGCGCTTACTGCTGATCACGGTGGAGGTGTGGGATGGGTTGGGAAAGGATTAAAGAGGTAAAATGGGGAGAAACCTCTGGAATTCCCTGCGGGAAGCACCCCGGGAAGTCAGACCTGCCTCAGTCCCTCTTCACCTTTCAGCTTCTGCCTTAAAATATTCATTTTGGGGTTGCCTGCGTTTCAGAAACATGAATTTTTGGGGTTATCTGTGTCTTAATCCATGAGGTTTGGGGTTACCTGCGTTAAAAATGTGAATTTTTGAGCTACCTGTGTCCTAAACCAGGAATTTTGGGGTTACCTGTGTTTAAAACATGATTTTTTGGATTTCCTGTGTCTAGAAACCATGAATTTTTGGGTTACCTTCACCTTTCAGCTTCAAAGCTTCGGCCTTAAAATATTCTGAATTTTGGGTTACCTGTGTTTTAAACCAGGAATTTTGGGTTTACCTGTGTCTTAAAATATCAATTTTGGGGTTACCTGTGTCTTAAAAATGTGAATTTTGGAGTTACCTGTGTTTTTAAACCAGGAATTTTGGGTTACCTGTGTTTAAAAACATGAATTTTGGGGTTCCTTGTGTTTAAAAACTTGAATTTTGGGGTTACCTGTGTCTTAGAATATAAATTTTGGGGTTACATGTGTTTTAAACCAGGAATTTTGTGGTTACCAGTGTTTTAAACCGTGAATTTTGGGGTTCCCTGTGTTTAAAACGGTGAATGTTGGGGTTACATGTGTTTTAAACCAGGAATTTTGGGGTTCCCCGTGTTTTAAACCATCAACTTTCGGGTTACCCGCGTCTTAAAAATACTCATTTTTGCCCTTGCCGGCGCCTAAAAACGTGCATTTTTGAGTTGCCTGTGCCCTAACCCAGGAATTTTGGGGTTCCCTCCGTTGGAAACGCAGGAATTTGGGGCTCCCCCGCGTTTCCCGGCGCGTTCCGGGCTCACCCGGGCGCTTCGGAGCTCTCCCTGCAGCTGCAGGTTCCTCTGGCGCAGCTCGGCGCAGCTCCCCCGCAGCTCCTCGTTCTCCCCGCGCAGCTTCTGGTTCTGCAGCTCGACCTCCTCCACCTCCCCCTGCCAGGGACACAACCCCACAGCGATCCCAGAGCGCCCCAAACATCCCGGGAAACTTCTGGGGACGGGGCGGCCGCGGATTCCCCGGGAATTCCAGCCCAACCCTGCCCGGGAAGGATTTCTCCTCAAATGCTTCCCCCCTCCCCGTTGTCACGTCCAGCCCTTGTCCCTCGTGCTCTCGGTGCCACCCGTTCCCACCAAAAGGCCCGAAATTCCCCAAAATGCGGAGGGTTAAACGCACAGGGAGCTGAGGATTCCGAGTGGGAAAAGGGAAGGAAGAGAAAGAAAAGGGTCATGGACAGAATCCAAGCGGAGCTGCAGGTCATGGGATCACTCCCTGTGAGCGGGGAAAAAGTGGGGAAAAGCAGGGGGAAGTGGGGAAAAGCAGGGGGAATGGGAAAAGCAGGGGGAATGGGAAAAGCAGGGGGAATGGGGGAAAACGGGGAAAAAGAGCAGGGGGAAATGCGGAAAAATGGGGAAAAAGCAGGGGGAAATGGGGGAAAATGGGGAAAAAGCAGGGGAAGAGCAGGGAAAAATGGGAAAAGTGGGGGAAAAGCAGGGAAAAGCAGGGGGAAATGGGACAAGCAGGGGAAATGGGGGCAAACGGGGAAAAAGAGCAGGGGGAAATGGGGAAAAATGGGGAAAAAACAGGGGGAAATGGGGAAAAATGGGGAAGAAAAGGAGGGGGAAAATGGGGAAAAGAGCAGGGGGAAATGGGGAAAAACAGGGGAAATGGGGAAAAAAGGGAAAAAAGCAGGGGGAAATGGGAAAAAATGGGGAAAAAGCAGGGGGAAATGGGGAAAAATGGGGAAAAAGCAGGGGGAAATGGGGAAAAAGGGGGAAAAAAGCAGGGGAAGAGCAGGGAAAAATAGGGAAAGTGGGGAAATAGGGGAAACAGGGAAAACAACGGGGGAAATGGGGAAAAAGGGGGGAAAGTGGGGAAAAAAGGGAAAAAACGGGAAGAGCAGGGAAAAATAGGGAAAAGTGGGGAAAAAGTAGGGAAAACAGGGAAAAAAGCAGGGGGAAGTGGGGAAAAAGGGAAAAAAGCAGGGGAAG
>NW_008239292.1:1084973-1085630 GCF_000691975.1 Corvus brachyrhynchos | reverse complement strand
AGCGGGAAAAAATAGGGAAAAGTGGGGAAAAAGCAGAGAAAAGCAGGGGGAAACAGGGAAAAAGCAGGGGGAAATGGAAAAATGGGAAAAAGCAGGAAAAACCAGAGAAAAGCAGGAAAAAAGCAGGGAAAAAGAAGGGAAAAACGGGGTAAAAACAGGAAAACAGGGAAAAACAGGGAAAAGGAGCGGAAAAAGGAGGGGAAAACATGGAAACTGAGGGAAAAGCAGGGAAAAGGGGACACCAGCCTGGGTGGTGACCACCAGGATGTCATCGTCAGCCTCCGGGCGGAACTGGAAGGGGACGCTGGCCCCCCTGACCGCCCCGTCCTGGTCCACGTAGCAGAACTGGTAATGCTCATCGTCCTTGGGCAGGTAGTAGGCTGGGGACACAGGGACAGCCTCGTTAGGCGCTGCTGCTAATTAGCAAAGTGGCTTAATTAGAGGCCCGAAAGCGAGGGGCGCAGGGAACGCCACGTCCCGGCTCGGCGCCGTTCCTGCCCCGCCGGGAATCCCTCGTGCCGGGGGGGCAGCGCAGCTCTGCACGCTCAGGAGGGAGGGTTGGAGACCCAGAGGGGCATCAGGGTCCCAAAATCCCTGATTTCTGAACGTCAGGGTGCAAAAATCCCTGATTTCTGAACGTCAGGGTCCAAAAATCCC
>NW_008239292.1:1080187-1084196 GCF_000691975.1 Corvus brachyrhynchos | reverse complement strand
TCAGGGTCCCAAAATCCCTGATTTCTGACTGTCAGGGTGCAAAAATCCCCAATTTCTGAACGTCAGGGTCCCAAAATCCCTGATTTCTGACTGTCAGGGTGCAAAAATCCCCGATTTCTGAATGTCAGGGTCACAAAATCAGGGATTTCTGACTGTCAGGGTCCCAAAATCCCCGATTTCTGAACGTCAGGGTCCCAAAATCCCCGATTTCTGAACATCAGGGTGCAAAAATCCCTGATTTCTGACTGTCAGGGTGCAAAAATCCCCAATTTCTGAACGTCAGGGTCACAAAATCCCTGATTTCTGAATGTCAGGGTGCAAAAATCCCCAATTTCTGAATTTCAGGGTCCCAAAAATCCCCGATTTCTGAATGTCAGGGTCCCAAAATCAGGGATTTCTGACTGTCAGGGTCCCAAAATCCCCGATTTCTGAACATCAGGGTCCCAAAATCCCCGATTTCTGAATGTCAGGGTGCAAAAATCCCCAATTTCTGAATGTCAGGGTCCCAAAAATCCCCAATTTCTGAATGTCAGAGTCCCAAAATCCCCGATTTCTGAACATCAGGGTCCAAAAATCCCTGATTTCTGAATTTCATGGTCCAAAAATCCCTGATTTCTGAATTTCATGGTCCAAAAATCCCTGATTTCTGAATGTCAGGGTGCAAAAATCCCCAATTTCTGCATGTCAGGGTCCCAAAATCCCCCATTTCTGACTGTCAGGGTCCCAAAATCCCTGATTTCTGAATGTCAGGGTCCCAAAATCCCCCATTTCTGACTGTCAGGGTCCCAAAAATTCGGATTGATGAATTTCAGGTCCAAAAGTCCCTGAGAGGATTCATAATTCCTCAGGGGATTCCCTGAGGGAATTCCTTGATTTATGAATTTCAGGTCCAAAAACCCCCCAATTCCTGAATTTCGGGCTCGAAAATCCCCGATTTCTGAATTCCACACGCAAAAATCCCTGACTGACGCATTTCAAGTCCAAAACTCCCCAAATCGCAACTTTCAGATCCCGAAACCCCCAATCTATGAGACTTTTACATCCAAAAATCCCCGACGGATGAACTCCAGGTCCAAACCCGCCCCATTTCCGACGGGATTCGGGATGAACCTCCCCCAGCCGCGCGGGAATTCCGGAATTCCCTGCGGGATCCCCGCTCCCAGCTGCTCCCAGCTCACCTTTGAAGTGGATCTGCTGCTGTGTGGTGCCAGCAGCGGGCACAGGAGCCCACAGGAAGGTGAAATATTCCCGAGTCGTTTTCCAGCCCACCTGCAACAGCAAAATCCTCCCGTGGGCATCCCACAGCTCATCCCGTGGGAATGAGCCTTCATTCCCACAAACTCAGGGGGTTTTTTTGGGCTGACATCCTGATTTTTCAGGGTCGTGGTGTGGGCTTGGAAGGGGAGTAGTGGGATCATGGGATGGGGAGGATTGAAATCCCATCCCATGCCACACTTTGGGACAGCTCCCGCTCTCCCAGGCTGCTCCAAGCGCTGGCCTTGGACACTTGCTCAGGGTGTTGGATGATTTTTTGGATCCCAAAATCCCTGGTTTAGGAATTCCAGACCCCCAAATCCCTGACTTATGAATGTCAGATCCCAAAATTCACACGTACGGATTTCAGGCCCAAAAATCCCCCGTTTATGAATGCCAGATCCCCAAATCCCTGATTTACGGATTTCAGGCCCAAAAATCCCTGGTTTATGAATGCCAGATCCCAAAATCCCTGATTGATGAATTTCAGGCCCTAAAAGGATTAAAGAGGTAAAATGGGGAGAAACCTCTGGAATTCCCTGCGGGAAGCACCCCGGGAAGTCAGCCCTGCCTCAGTCCCTCTTCACCTTTCAGCTTCTGCCTTAAAATATTCATTTTGGGGTTGCCTGCGTTTCAGAAACATGAATTTTTGGGGTTATCTGTGTCTTAATCCATGAGGTTTGGGGTTACCTGCGTTAAAAATGTGAATTTTTGAGCTACCTGTGTCCTAAACCAGGAATTTTGGGGTTACCTGTGTTTAAAACATGAATTTTTTGATTCCCTGTGTCTAAAAACCATGGATTTTTGGGTTACCTTCACCTTTCAGCCTCAAAGCTTCTGCCTTAAAATATTCTGAATTTTGGGGCTATCTGTGTCTTAAAGTATCAATTTTGGGGTTACCTGTGTTTTTAAAACATCAATTTTGGGGTTACCTGTGTCTTAAAAATGTGAATTTTTGAGTTACCTGTGTTTTAAACCAGGAATTTGGGGGTTACCTGTGTCTTAAAATAGAAATTTTGGGGTTACCTGTGTTTTTAAAACGTGAATTTTGGGGTTACCTCTGTTTAAAAATGTGAATTTTTGAGTTACCTGTATTTCAAACCAGGAATGTTGGGGTTACCTGTGTCTTAAAATATCAATTTTGGGGTTACCTGTGTTTTTAAAACATGAATTTTGGGGTTCCCTGTGTCTTAAAATAGAAATTTTGGGGTTACCTGTGTTTAAAAATGTGAATTTTGGGGTTACCTGTGCTTAAAAATGTGAATTTTTGAGTTACCTGTGTTTTAAATCAGGAATTTTGGGGTTACCTCTGTTTAAAAAGGTGAATTTTGGGGTTACCTGTGTTTTTAAAATGTGAATTTTGGGGTTCCCTGTGTCTTAAACCAGGAATTTCAGGAGATCAGACCTAGCTCAGCCCCTCTTCACCTTCCTACCCTAACAAATCCCCGCTGGGCTCCACAGCAAAGCCGTTCCATCGTTACCCACTGAAGGAACAACCCAACCACCGCCTCTCCCCGCCCTTCCAAAGTCCCAGCCCTGCGTTCCTGGCCCGGTTTTTTCCCGGGATTTTCCTACCTGGAAGATCCCCACCCAGTCCTTCCCGCGGGGGACGATGCCGGGGCTGAGGCTGTAGTGACAGGTCACGTCCGTCCCGGGCACGTAGAACTTCTCCACGTTGGTGAAAAGCACCTGGGAGAAGTGGCAGCGCTCCAGGAGCACGCAGGAGCTGGGAGGCTCCTCGGGGGAATCCTCCATGCTGGAATTCTGCAGGGAGGAAGGGACAGGGGTGAAGCGCTGCGGGGTCCGTGGGACCCAATCCAAAGCCCCTCTGGACAGGCGGAGGTTTCAGGGGCTGCCCTGCTATCCCCCCGCCACTCTGGGGACACTCTGGCAGGTCCTCTGAGGGGGCCGCTTGGATTTTCCGCTCTCAAATCCATGGGATTATAGCACGGAATGGCCTGAGCTGGGAGGGATCCACAGGGATCATCCAGCGCAGCTCCTGATGCTGCAGGACACCCCAAAATCCCACCCTGTGCATCCCTGGGAGCGTTGGTCAAACCCTCCTGGAGCTCTGGCAGCCTCGGGAATGAGACCATTCCCTGGGGAGCTGGTCCAGTGCTTATTCCACTCTCTGGATGAAGAACTTTCCCCTAAAATCCAACCTAAATCCACCCTGACGCGGCTCCAGCCGCTCCCTCAGGCCCCAGGTCAGCTCCAACCCAGAAGTTTTCCATGGAAATGAACTCCCCGGGACCCTTTCTTGGCGTCACGCAGGAAGCGCCCGCATTCTGCGCCCGAAAATGGGGCAGGAGCGTGGATTGGGACTGCCAGGATGGGCTTGGAAAGGAAAAGGTACCCAGAGCTGGGAAATGCTCGTGATCCTGAGGGAAATGAACCCAGCCCCGCCTTGGGCCGCGCCGCTCCCAGCCCCGGTCACGGGACGATCCCGGTGTTCACCGGCGCTCACAGTCCAGCCCCTCCCTGACGATTCCTGGGCTTTTTTCCTTCTTTTTCCCCGTTTTCCTCATTATCCCGGCGCGTCCCGGGGATGCAGGAAAACGCCGGGATTCCTCCTTCCCAAGCGAGACCACCTTCCAGCCGCGGCGGACAGCAGGACACGGGGGTGTCCCGGTGCGTCCCCGCTGATCCCGGGATCCCGGAGGAGCCTGGGCAGCGATGCCGGGACGCACACCCGCCCCCGGCCCGGGCACAGCGGGAACCGAAAGTGAAAGAGTCGCTCTCCCCTCCCGCGGGT
>NW_008239292.1:1078988-1079407 GCF_000691975.1 Corvus brachyrhynchos | reverse complement strand
CCTATTCCCTGGAGCCCCTTCGGTGCTGTGAGGTCTCCGCACCTCCTTTCCTGGTCCCGCAGAGCCTTCCCTGGTGCCACCTCCCTGCTCCACCGGCGCCATCCCAGAGCACGAGGCACCGGATCGTGTCCAGGCGGTGCTGGAGTATCCAGGGAGGGACACTCCACGCCCCCTCTGGTCTCTGTTCAGGGCTCGGGCGCTGCCCCAAGGAAGTTTTTCCTCCTGTCCAGGTGGAACTTCCCGGGCATCAGTTCCTGCCCGCTCCTCTGGTGCCACTGCTGGGCCACATGGAGCAGAGCCTGCTCCAGCCTCTTCACACGCACCCTTTCGCTATTTCAGCCTCCTCTTCTGGAGGCTGGGCAGTCCCGCTTCCCTCAGCCAGGGCGCGGCTCCAGCCCCGTCTCCCGTTGGATTTTCCA
>NW_008239292.1:1073675-1074875 GCF_000691975.1 Corvus brachyrhynchos | reverse complement strand
TTGGGGTCAACCGGGGACACGGTGGGGGCAAAACCGGGGGGACACGGTGGGGTCAGAGCCTCGGGGACAGCCGGGGACGCGGTGGGGTCAGTGGGACAAAGCCGTGGGGACGCAGAGCCGTGGTGGGGTCAAAGCCTTGGGTACAGAGAGGGGACACAGAGCCGCGGTGAGGACACAGCCCTGGGGACCGTGGTGGGGACAGCAGATGGACCTGTGAGGTCAGATGTGGGTCTGACCCCAGGGGGGGCTGACTGGGGACAATAACGCCAGGAATCCCAATGGCTTTTGTTTATTTTGCTCTTTCTTTGTTTTAGATCCAGCAAAATGCAGGCTCCCGTGGCGCTTCTCGGCTCCCCAGTGCTGGTAGGTGGCCGTCCCTCGGGGGGGAGGGATGATTCCCGGTGGGAATATGGGATTTCTCAGCGGTGCCTGGTGCCAAACACCTTCCTGGGCACCCCCAGCTGAGCTGGGATCCTGGGGGTTCGTTTAGCCTGGATTTAAGGAAGAAGGGAAACAAGGTGACCTCTGGTGACACCATGTGAGTGGATGGGAGTGAGCTGCAGGCCCAAGGGCTGCTCCCAGCAGAAACTCACTGATTTCCACAGAGTTACTCAGGAATCCCTTCCTTTCGAGGAGGAAAATGTATGGAAATGTGGTAATAATTGAATTCCTGGGGCTGGAACTGCTCATGGACTTGATCCAAGTGGCTGAAATAGAAATACCCCCTGTTGATACGCCTTTATTTCTCAGTCTTGTGTCACAGCTGAGATGTTTTCAGGGGATTTTAATGCTCCATAAAACAGCTGTGTTTTCCTGAGGGCTACTGCAGGTACATGCAGGTGTAGGAACGCTGATCTCTGCTCCCTGCAAGGACCCAGGGAGTGCCTGGAGGGATTTAGGTTGGATTTTAGGGAAAAGTGCTTCATCCAGAGGGTGGTGGGGTACTGGAACAGCTCCCGGGCAACGATCACAGCCCCACAGAGCTGCGGGAATGTTCAGCCAGGGTGGGATTGGGGACGATCCTTGCGCATCCCTGGACATTCCCTGCTCCTACAACCCCCTGACCTGTCCGTGTTTCCTGCAGTTCCGATGCTGCTCCAGGGCTCTGGCCAGGCCCGTGTCCGTGTCTGTTTTCGGCAGACCTGAGCCTCAGACCGCACAGGTGAGTCTCGGGAGCGGGATTCCGTTCGATTCTCGGGA
>NW_008239292.1:1069377-1072569 GCF_000691975.1 Corvus brachyrhynchos | reverse complement strand
GGGGTGGAGTTTTTCCCTGGGATTTGTGGCCAGCTCTGCCTGTGGAGGGTGGTTTTAAGTGGAGCAGCCCTTGGGGTATAAAAGGGGACCCTAAAAATGGTCTGTTCTTCTATGCAACGAATGCGTTCTGTTAAAATGGTCCCTTGTTCTATTAAGATGATCCGTTCTATTAAAACATTCCGTTATTCTCTTAAAAGAATCCATCCTCTTTAAATGACCCGCTGTTCTCTTAAAAATAATCCACTCCCTTAAAATAATAATTGTATTTAAAAGAATCCCTGATTCTCTTAACATAATCCATTCTGTTAAAATCTAGTATTCTATTAAAATAATTGTTTCATTAGGAGAATCCATTTTTCTCTTAAAATAATCCATTACTCTGTTAAAATAATCCACTAATCTACTAAAACAATCCATTATTCTCTTACATGAATCCATTATTCTGTTAGAAGTTCCTCGATTCTTTGAATCCACCTCCTGATTCATTCCAAGCTTCCCTCCGGAGCTCTGCTGCCTCTGCAAGGAGCAGAGCATCTTGGAATTGCAGCTCGGTCCCACCAGCTGCCAGATAAACTCAGGCCTTAACATCCCTAAAAACAGGGGAAAACCCTGGATATCCCATTCCAGCTGCTCCCTGCACACCCGCTGATCTGTGCTCCCAGCCCCGGGAATCCCGCCTGGTTTGGGGCATCCCCTGCTTTGATTCCCTGTGTTCTCTGTCCCACAGGACACTGATGTGTGCTCCCAATCCCTTCCCTGTGCTCCCAGCCCCGGGAATCCCGCCTGGTTTGGGGCATCCCCTGGTTTGATTCCCTGTGTTCTCTGTCCCACAGGACACTGATGTGTGCTCCCAATCCCTTCCCTGTGCTCCCAGCCCCAGGAATCCCGCCTGGTTTGGGGCATCCCCTGCTTTGATTCCCTGTGTTCTCTGTTTTTCTGGATTCAGGAATCCATCCCTGAAGCAGCAGCTCTTCTCCTACGCCATCCTGGGATTCGCCCTCTCTGAGGCCATGGGGCTCTTCTGCCTCATGGTGGCCTTCCTCATCCTCTTCGCCATGTGCGGCCTCCCGGACCCCCCCGCCGCGCCCTCGGGGCGTCCTCCAGCACAGCCCTCCAGCCTGACCATTAAACAAAGGGTTTCTCTAAAGAAATCGCAGCTTTGGGGGTTTTTTTTCTGCCTTTCTTTTTCGCCTTCTTGGTCCTGGGTTGGTGGAAGGGTGGGAAATGCCAGCTGTGGGATGGGGAGTGGGAATGGGGAGGGAAACTTAACTCAAAGCTACAGAAATCGCCCCAAAGCTGGGCCCTGGGAGAGCAAAGCTCCATGAGAGGAGGTTGGGGTTGGATAATAGGGAGAAATTCCTCCCTGTGAGGGGCTGGGATGGGATTCCCAGGGAAGCTGTGGCTGCCCCTGGATCCCTGGAAGTGTCCGGGTTGGAACAGCCTGGGATGGTGGGAGGTCCCTGCTCATGGCAGGGGTGGGAGTGGGTGGGATTTAAGTTCCCTTCCCACCCAAACCATTCCGGGATTTCATGGCAGGGTGTTGGCAGGACGGAATTCCCAGGAAGTGCCCCCGTTATGGGAATTCTCACCACGGAGGTCTCAGGGTCACGCTGTCCGTGTCCCTCCTCAAAGCCAAATTCCCACAAAACCCCACGGCTCAGGGGCTTTTTATCCTCCACCTCTTCCATGCCTCATCCCCTTAAAACCCTGGAGTAGACCAGGGAGGAGAAATTCCCAAATCCCACCTGAATCCCAGGATTTGGGGTGAGGCAGCTGCACCTTTAAGGAAGGGCAGCCCTGAGGGATCTTGGCTCATTACCTGCTTTGGGTAATTAAATTAATGCAGCCACTGCTTGTGCCCAAAGGCTCTGGCAGTGGCTGTGACCTTCCCGGGGCTGGGAGCACATTCCTGGGAATGGGAATGGGACACAGGGATGGACGGCTCTGCTTGGAATTCCCGTGAAGGGAAGGGGGTGAGGAGAACCTGGCTCAAAAATCTCCCAAGATTTGGCGAAATTTGGCTGTGAGAGCAGAAGGAATTCGGGGGACACTCGCTGAACTGGAGAGGGAGAATTCCCTGGATTCTGGGCGGGATGGTGTGAACCGAAACCGGGGGCTTTGGGAATCTTGGCGGGTGTCTGGGAGAACAACACTGTTACCCGGGGTGAGGAGTTACAGTTACCCTCCCCGACTGCTGGGAAAATGGAAAAGGAGCTCCTCGTATCCCTGCAAAGCAAGAGCGACCTTGGAGCTGGAGCTGCGGACGGCACCGAGTGCCTCAGGCAGGGCTG
Source organism: Corvus brachyrhynchos (assembly GCF_000691975.1). Classification (NCBI taxonomy): domain Eukaryota; kingdom Metazoa; phylum Chordata; class Aves; order Passeriformes; family Corvidae; genus Corvus; species Corvus brachyrhynchos. The sequence continues at coordinate 1,070,278 of NW_008239292.1, read as the reverse complement.
GGGCTGTTGTAGGATTGGGATGGTCCTGGGAGAGCCCAGGAAGAGCTCCGGGGTCCCTGGGAGCACCAGGAATGTTCCTTTTTTCCCTCTCACACCTCTCTGATCCGGCTGTTTTCCATCCTGAGGGTGCTGGGCATGGGAACCCCCTGGGTGCTGCCTGATCCCAATGCTGGGATCAAAACTGGGATCAAACCCGGGATCAACCCCTTCCCTGTGTCCCCAGCACCCTGAGCCCCGTCTGGCACTTCCCTGAAGGGTCTCAGCCTCTTCTCCCAACAAACAGGATGACAGGAAACAGCCTCAAGTTGTGCTAGAAAATGTTTAGGTTGGAATTTTTGGGAAAAAATTCCCCGCTGGAAGGGGGTCCAGCCCTGGCACAGCTTGCCCAGGGCCGTGATGGAGGCCCCGTTCCTGGTGGGTTTAAAATCCCTGTGGATGTGGCACTTGGGGACGTGGGTGAGCGAGGCCACGGCAGCGGTTGGATTGGATCATCTCAGAACCAGCGAATATCCCGGGTGGGAAAGGATCCAGCCGGGATCATCCAGTCCAACCCCAGCCCTGCACAAAATCCCCCCCTGGGCCTCCCTGAGGGCGTTGTCCAAACACTCCTTGAGCTCCGGCAGCCTCGGGCCCGTGGCGAGTGCCGATCCCAGAGGTCTTCCCCACCCTTTTTTGTCCGCCGTTCTTTAAACCTCAGAACCAGCGAATATCCCGGGTGGGAAAGGATCCAGCCGGGATCATCCAGTCCAACCCCAGCCCTGCACAAAATCCCCCCCTGGGCCTCCCTGAGGGCGTTGTCCAAACACTCCTTGAGCTCCGGCAGCCTCGGGCCCGTGGCGAGTGCCGATCCCAGAGGTCTTCCCCACCCTTTTTTGTCCGCCGTTCTTTAAACGCCCTCTTT
>NW_008239292.1:1057078-1068342 GCF_000691975.1 Corvus brachyrhynchos | reverse complement strand
CCCCGGGTCTCTCCTGGGCACAGCCCCCGGTCCCTGCCCGTGTCCCGGGATCCTCCTGGGCACAGCCCGGTCCCTGCCCGTGTCCCGGGTCTCTCCTGGGCACAGCCCCCGGTCCCTGCCCGTGTCCCGGGTCTCTCCTGGGCACAGCCCCCGGTCCCTGCCCGTGCCCCGGGTCTCTCCTGGGCACAGCCCCCGGTTCCCTCCATGCCCTGGAATCCCGGAATCCCGGGCCGGTTTGGGTTGGAAGGGGCCTTGGGCAGGGACACCTTCCTCTATCGCAGGTTGTTCCAAGCCCTGTCCAGAACCGCCTGGAATTCCCGGCCTGGGATGTCCCTGCCCAGCTGTTTGGGTGGGGATGGGTGTCACAGCTGCCCCCCCCGGGGTCCCCCTGGGCCAGCCCCGCGCTGTCTCCCAGCAGAATTCCTTGGTGCTAATCCCGCCCTCGGCGTCGCTGGCAGCCCCCCGTTCAATCTGGGATTGGATCCGGCTCCTCAGCCCCACGACGACCAAATTAAGATATTTCTACCCAAAGCTGCCCACATTCCCCCTCTTTCCTGGCAGTGCCCACCCGTGTGGCCGCCCTGAGCTTTCCAGGATCCCCTTTGGGATGAGGGATCAGCTCAGGCGCTCCCAACGCTGGCTCTGATTCACCAAGTCCCTCTCCCTCGGAGCAGGAATTTCTGCCTGCCAGGCTCCTGCTCATCTCTGGAGCTTGGATAATGTCTCCCAGAGGTGGCACCAGGTTTTTGGGAAGTTTCCAGCCCGGAGCTCCCCACGGCAGGGAAGGGAGAGGCTTCTCCTGCTGCTCTCCCCTTGAAGCCTCCCCGAACTCTGGCCGCTTCCCAAAGGGGAAGAGAGGTGGAGTGGGAAGCTCTGACTGTGGGAGAAAGGGTTGGGAGGATGGAATTTAATGGTTTATCCGTGATCTGCGTGGAGTTGGAGGGGATTTGTTGGGTTTTGGTTCGTTTGCTCCGAGTTCTTGGAGAACAAGGTTGTTGGGATGAGGTTTGGGAGGGGAAGAAGCTCCCTGGGAGCTCTGGAATCCGTGCCCTGATCCTTTAACTCCAAATTCATCGGAGCAAAACATTCCCGGGAGCGGTTGAGTCACGGCTTGGGGAGAATAAATGACTCAGGGGAGAAAGGGCTCCTGGAAATATCCGGGTGTGAGGAGGGAAAACCTCGGCAGGGGGAGGGGAAATCCCAAACCTCACCTGAGAGAAGTTGGGGACGAGTTCCCGAGGGGAATTCACGGTGGGGATTTCATTTGATTTTAATTCGGGGTGCTGGAGGTGGCAGAATCCCAGCTGTGAGCTCATCCAGGTGTGCTCGGTGCCTCTGGAATGCCTCGCCCGTGTTTTGGGGATCAATTAAAGGAGCTCCTCCAAAAACCACTCGGAGCCAGCACAAAACCTCCCAAATCCCAGTTTAAAAGTCTGTCCCTTTGCAGCCCTGCAGGGATTTGTCCCCCGGGCGCATCCCAGGGCGATCCCAGCTGATTCCTGTTCCCTTTTCCAGGGATATCATGTCTATTTACAAGGAGCCACCCCCAGGAATGTTCGTTGTGCCTGATCCCCACGACATGACCAAGGTAAGGAAGGTTTGGAGCTTCCTCCTCCTCCTCCCTGCGGGGCTCTCCGGGGTTTTTGGGATGGTTTCCCAGCTGGAATGTTCCCTTAGTGTCCTGGCAGAAGTCGGGATGAGGGAGCAGCAAGGCTCCGGCTTTCCTGGGGGTGTTGGGATGGGGTTAAATGGAAGAGCCCCTTGCAGGGCCTGGAGGGGCTCCAGGAGAGCTGGAGAGGGACTGGGGACAGGGGATGGAGGGACAGGAGCCAGGGAATGGCTTCAAACTGGAATAGGGCAGGGCTGGATGGGACACTGGGGAGAAATTCCTGGCTGTGGCTGCCCCTGGATCCCTGGAAGTGTCCAAGGCCAGGCTGGAGCCACCTGGGATAGCGGGAGGTGGCCCTGGATGGAGCTGGATGGGATTTAACGTCCCTTCCATCCCAGAGCATTCCAAGATCCCGTGTTTGGGAGTGTGGGACCGGAGGGGGACACAGCGGGCGAGGGGAGGTGGGAGGGCGCAGCAGCGGCTGCACATTCCCGGGAAGAGGCTCTGAGGAGGATTTGGGAATGCTGGTCAGGGACAGAGAGACAGCTGGGATGTGGAGTGCTCAGGAGGGGTGGAATGTGGGATTTGGTTTGGACAGGAGGGATGGAATGTGAGATCTGGAGGGGACAGGGGGGATGGAATGTGGGATGTGGAGTGGACAGCAGGGATGGGATGTGGAGGGGAGAGGAGGGATGGAATATGGGATGTGGAGCGCTCAGGAGGGATGCAGGGCTGGGATCAAGGGCGCAGGGCTGGGATCGGGGGCACTCAGGAGGGATGGAATGTGGGATCTGGAGCACTCAGCAGGGATGCAGGGCTGGGATCAAGGGCGCAGGGCTGGGATCGGGGGCACTCAGGAGGGATGGAATGTGGGATCAGGAACGCTCAGGAGGGATGGAATGCGGGATCTGGAGCCCAGAGCTGGGATTGGGGGCACTCAGGAGGGATGGAATGCGGGATCGGGGGAGCTCAGGAGGGATGGAGTGCGGGATTGGGAGCGCTCAGGAGGGATGGGATCTGGGATCGGGGGAGCTCAGGAGGGATGGGATGTGGGATCGGGGGAGCTCAGGAGGGATGGGATGTGGGATCGGGGGAGCTCAGGAGGGATGGGATGTGGGATCGGGGGAGCTCAGGAGGGATGGGATGCGGGATCGGGAGCGCTCAGGAGGGATGGGATGCGGGATCGGGAGCGCTCAGGACGGATGGGATGTGGGATCAGGAGCGCTCAGCAGGGATGGAATGTGGGATCGGGGGCACTCAGGAGGGATGGAATGCGGGATCGGGAGCCCAGGGCTGGGATCGGGAGTGCTCAGCAGGGATGGGATGCGGGATCGGGAGCGCTCAGCAGGGATGGAAGGTGGGATCTGGAGCGCTCAGCAGGGATGGAAGGTGGGATCTGGAGCGCTCAGCAGGGATGGAAGGTGGGATCTGGAGCGCTCAGCAGGGATGGAAGGTGGGATCTGGAGCGCTCAGCAGGGATGGAAGGTGGGATCTGGAGCGCTCAGCAGGGATGGAAGGTGGGATCTGGAGCGCTCAGCAGGGATGGAAGGTGGGATCTGGAGCGCTCAGCAGGGATGGAAGGTGGGATCTGGAGCGCTCAGCAGGGATGGAAGGTGGGATCTGGAGCGCTCAGCAGGGATGGAATGTGGGATCGGGAGCGCTCAGCAGGGATGGGATGCGGGATCGGGAGCGCTCAGCAGGGATGGGATGCGGGATCAGGAGCGCTCAGCAGGGATGGGATGCGGGATCTGGAGCGCTCAGCAGGGATGGAGCGCGGGATCGGGAGTGCTCAGCAGGGATGGAGCGCGGGATCGGGAGCCCAGGGCGAGCCGGCCGCCGCTGTTTCGCAGATCCACGCGCTGATCACCGGCCCCTTCGACACCCCCTACGAGGGCGGCTTCTTCCTGTTCCTGTTCCGCTGCCCCCCGGATTACCCCATCCACCCGCCCCGCGTCAAGCTGATGACCACGGGCAACAACACCGTGAGGTTCAACCCCAACTTCTACCGCAACGGGAAGGTTTGCCTGAGCATCCTGGGGTAAGGGCGGCTCTGCTCCCGGGAACGCGCCACGACACGGCTCGAGCCGTGCCAGGGGAAGTTTGGGCGAAACATCAGGAAAAAATTCCTCGCTGACAGAGTGGTTGGGCACTGGAATCGTCTGCACGGGGTTGGGCAGAGCCTGGAGGTGGCACTCGGGGCTGGGGTTTGGTTGGTGAGGAGGGGTTGGGTCGTGGGGTGGGCTGGGTGGGGGGACAAGGGGCTTTTCCAACCTCGCTGGTTCCTGGGATTCCGTGATTCTGGGATTCCATGGTTCTGGGGTTCCATGGTTCTGGGGTTCCATGGTTCTGGAGTCATGGAAACATCAGGAAAGAATTCTTCACGGAAGGAGGGTTTGGGCACTGGAGTTTGTGCCCAGGGAGGGCTGCAGTCCCTTTCCTGTGCATTCCCTCAGATCCAGCTGTGGTCCCACAGGAGTTTTGGGCTCTGCTGTTGGAGGGATGATGCTCCCCGGGCCACCATTAATTCATTAATTCATTAATTAATTGCTGGTTTTGTGCTCTCCTGCCCCAGCACGTGGACAGGCCCTGCCTGGAGCCCAGCCCAGAGCATCTCCTCGGTCCTTATCTCCATCCAGTCCCTGATGACCGAGAACCCTTATCACAACGAGCCGGGCTTCGAGCAGGTGAGAGCCTCAGCCTCCCTCCACACCTCGCTCCTGGGGCAGATCCCAGCCTGGGACTGGGATCACTGGGCTCTTTCCCAGCTCCTGGGGCAGATCCCAGCCTGGGACTGGGATCACTGGGCTCTTTCCCAGCTCCTGGGGCAGATCCCAGTCTGGGATTGGGATCACTGGGCTCTTTCCCAGCTCCTGGGGCAGATCCCAGCCTGGGACTGGGATCACTGGGCTCTTTCCCAGCTGTCTCTGCCTCTGGCACAGCTGGGATTGGGAGTGGACAGGAGAGATGGAATGTGGGATCTGGAGTGGACAGGAGGGATGGGATGTGGGATCTGGAGCGCTCAGCAGGGATGGGATGTGGGATCTGGAGCGCTCAGCAGGGATGGAAGGTGGGATCTGGAGCGCTCAGCAGGGATGGGATGTGGGATCTGGAGCGCTCAGCAGGGATGGAAGGTGGGATCTGGAGCGCTCAGCAGGGATGGGATGTGGGATCTGGAGTGCTCAGCAGGGATGGGATGTGGGATCAGGAGCGCTCAGCAGGGATGGGATGTGGGGTCTGGAGCGCTCAGCAGGGATGGGATGTGGGATCTGGAGCGCTCAGCAGGGATGCAGAGCTGGGATCTGCCCCCACCATCCCCAATGGTTTTCCAGGAGCGGCACCCCGGGGACAGCAAGAACTACAACGAGTGCATCCGGCACGAGACCATCCGCGTGGCCGTGTGTGACATGCTCGAGGGGAAGTGTCCCTGTCCCGAGCCCCTCCGGTAGGGATGGGCAGGGCCTGGGGGGGCGGGGGGCAGCAGCACCCATTTTCCAGCTGTTTTTCCCCAAATGCCGGGGCTTGCTCGGCTCCGTGGGGGCGGATCCCGGGCTGTACTGGGGGTGGGGTGGGGGGGGGGGGGTGTGGCACCGAGCTCCGCCTGGATTTGGGAACCAACGGGCCTCGTGTGCCAGGGAAAATCCCAATTCCTGGAGGGAAGGTCCCCCTCAGATCCGGGCTCTGTCCCCTCCCTGCAGCCCTCTGGGGACAGCCAGGCTGTCCCGTGGCTGGGGGGGGGGTGTGACCGTTTGCCCTCTCCGCCTGTCCCAGGGGCGTCATGGAGAAATCCTTCATGGAATACTACGACTTCTACGAGGGGGTGTGCAAAGAGAGGCTGTACCTGCAGGGCCAGACCATGCAGGTGAGTGCTGGCCCCAAGAAACGGCCGCAGGGAAAGGTCTGGGAGAGGTTTTGGGTCAGGATCTGTGCTTGGAGACAGATGTGCAGCACATCTGCACCTGGGTCGTGCCGTGGAATCCGTATCCCGGCTTGGATCAGCCGTGGAGCCGGGAGGTTCTGGTGGGTAATCCACAGGGAATGCACTCGGGATCTTCTCCGGGCTCAGCTTTACAAAGCCTGGAGCTGAGACTCTCTCCAGGGGCTTCTCCCAGCCCTGGAACTGGGTTTGGTTTCACCTGGATTCGGTGGCAGGCAGGAAGGGGGAATTGAAGGAGATTTCCAGGGGGAATTCAAGGATGGGATCCACAGCTCCAGGGGAAATTTAAGGATCCTCTTCAGGGGGAATTTAAGGAGTTTCTCCAGGGGGAATTTAAGGATGGGATCCACGGCTCCAGGGGGAATTTAAGGACCCTCTCCAGGGGGATTTTAAGGAGTTTCTCCAGGGGGAATTCAAGGATGGGATCCACAGCTCCAGGGGGAATTTAAGGAGTTTTTCCAGGGGGAATTCAAGGATGGGATCCACAGCTCCAGGGGAAATTTAAGGATCCTCTTCAGGGGGAATTTAAGGAGTTTCTCCAGGGGGAATTTAAGGATGGGATCCACGGCTCCAGGGGGAATTTAAGGACCCTCTCCAGGGGGATTTTAAGGAGTTTCTCCAGGGGGAATTCAAGGATGGGATCCACAGCTCCAGGGGGAATTTAAGGACCCTCTCCAGGGGGGATTTAAGGACGGAATCCACCCCAGGATGGGACTTAACCCTGGGATTTTTTCCCGTTTCACCCCATCACCGCTCCCCACGGTAACTCCCCGCATCACGAGGCTCATCCCCGGTGTTGTTTTTCCCAGGATCCTTTCGGGGAAAAGCGAGGCCACTTCGACTACCAGGCGCTGCTGCTGCGCCTGCAGGGGATCCGGCAGCGGCTGCAGGACAAGCACCAGCAGGAGAGCGCCGAGATGGACTCGGAGAGCAGCTCCTCGGAGCCAGAGACGGACACTCAGGGCTGCTCCAAAGCCTGAGGGAGCTCCAGCGGCGTCTGTGCCCGGCCCAGGGCCCCGGAGACTCCACCAAAGCCAGGCCAGGGCAGGGAAAGCTGCGGGGATGCTCCTGCTTCCCTCCCTCCCTCCTCCACTGCTCCGCTGGATGGCGAGGAGAACTCCCGAGAGAATTCCCCAGGGGAAAATGGGAAAAATCCGAGCTTGGGACAGGCTCCTCTTGGACAAAGGTACTTCCTGGCATGTGGCATCAGGTCATTATTTTTTTTGGAGAACACCTACACTGGTTGGGGGTTTTTTTTGGTTTTTTTTTTTTTGTTTTGGTTTTTTTTTTTTTTTTTGGTTTTCCAGGTTTTTTTTTCTCCATTTGATTAAAGAACGAGCTCTAGACTGCAAATCCTCGAGAGCTTTTCTGTTCCTAGGCAGGGAGGGAGCCCTTCCCTGGAGCCGTGGGAGTGCTTGGATGAGTCCAGGGTGTGTCCAGGTGAAATCTGGGAGAGCTGGAGCCTCCCCGATGTCTTTTTCTAGGCAGACCAAAGATAAAAGAGCACTGCTGGCATTCGGGCTCCCTCCCCAAAGCTTCCCTCGAGCCCTGGGGCACTTTGGAGACTTCGGGTGTGGAAAGAGGGAACCGCAGGAATCCGTGGATCCATCCTGGAGGTTTGGGAAAGGGAGGATGAGGAGGGGGGCACTTTAGCAGATGGCTTTGTGTATTGTTTCTGTCAGGTCTTGGTTTGGATGTAGCGTTTGAGGAGGATTTTTTTCTTCTGCTGGAGCCGTTTTTCCTCACCTGGAATTCTCTGCTCCCCCCTTGGAGTCAGTGTCACCTTTCCTTTCCCTCCTTCCCTGCTGCCACCCCGGACAATTCCCAATTCCCGAGGGGATTTCTGGAGTCGTGAGGGACAAATTCCTTTGCCAAACGTTGTAAAATCCCACATTTCTGGGGAGCATTTGGACTGTTTCGAGCAGGGTTTGTCCCGTGAGTGACGGTCACCCCTGGGAGAGGCGGCTGTGCCGTCCCCCAGGTGGGAAATTCCACATTTCCCAGGGAGCTGAGCCCGGGAGGATGGATTGGAGCAGAGTTTGGTTAATTAAGAGCTTCGTTACCTTTATTTCTCCTCCCATCCCAGCAGTTTTTTCGGGAGCTTTGACGGAAAGCCGAGCACCAAGTTGCACATTCCGCCCTCTCCCGGTTTCCTCCCCACCAGTTTGGCCCCAGTTCAGATTCCGGCTGGTGCTGGGAGAACTTCCCGGGCTGGGATCCTCCTCCTGAGGGCAGCAGGGCCGGGAGGAGCAGAAACCCCCTTGGGATGATTTGGGATTCCCTTCAGCCCTGCCAGGACTGGGCACAAAGGTGGAAAATTCAGGGATTCCGGTGTGGCTGAACAAGTTGGGGTTTTTTTCCCCCTTTATCCGAGTCCCCCGGGGCCGCTTTGGATTTAACCCTTGAGGGGAGGCTCTGCCACACCCGGAAGGTGAAGGAATTCGGGATCAGCTTGGGAAGAGGCGCCACCTCCTCACTTTTTGTCACCTTTTGTCACCTTTGTCACCCGAGCAGCGCCGGGGCGGGGCTGGCGCTGTCCCGGCCCCGGGGGCGGCGCCTGTGGAGCTTTTCCGGCATCCCAGGAACGGAAAATGCCTGGAAAATGCCTGGAAAATGCTTGGAAAATGCCTTATCCCGGCTCTGCTCCCCCAGCTCAGCTCGTAGGGAGCGTCTGTCCCTCGTGGCCCCGTCCCCAGTGACAATCCTCGAGCCACTGCTGTAGGCAGAGATGTTTTAGCAGAACCAGATTTTTAGACTTAAATGGAGTTGAAAAAACAAACAAATATATGCACAAGAGTCACTCGGAGATCTTTCTTTGTATCTATTGTACATAAGATTCTTTGTTTTGTTTTAGTTTGGGTTTGGTTTTTTTTTTTTCCTTTTTTTTTTGGTTTTTTTTTTTTTTTGTGCAATAAAGTTTTGTTTTGGCAGAACGGAGCCTGTGCTGTTCCTTAGTGGGAATCCTCCTGGAATAACAACTTCAGAGGTGCTACAGAGCAGTTTTCCCACTGCTGGGAGGCAAAATTCCAGAGCCAAAGTCCCATTTCCCAGGGCAAATCCCACCTGCATCCTCTGAGACTCCGCTCCCTTTGCTCATTTTCCAGCAGCAGCAGCAGCATTTCCACCCGAACCCAGGGAGAGAATCCAGCAGGGATGGATCCAGGGCAACCTCCCAAGCTCAATCATTTTTGTACAAAACTCTTTATTTCCAGTCCCGCTGTCCCGGTGCTTCCGGGCCTTGGAGGAGCCTCCCGAGGATTCCAGCCGGAATTCCAGTCATGGAATCGCCTCCTTGGCTTCCTCAGGAGTGATTTCCTGGGAGCAGAGCTCCGTGAAGAGGGCGGGCAGCCAGTACTGGGGCTCTCCTGGGGCCTGTGTGTCCAGCCAGGCCATCCCTTCCTTCAGCAGGTGCTCCTGGAAACCAGCAGGGAACTGGGAATGAGCTGGGAGTGGAACTGGGAATGAGCTGGGAATGATCCGAGGAGCTGCTCCCGACAAAGCCTGACCCCACAGTGACCCCACTGTTATTCCAGGGAAGGGAACTCGGGCTGATGGTGATGATTTTTAGGACAAGAGGGAACGGATTTGAAGTGCCAGAGGGGAGGACTGGATGGGATTTTGGGAATAAATCTTTCCCTGTGAGGGTGGGGAGGGGCTGGGATGGAATTCCCAGGGAATCTGTGGCTGCCCCATCCCTGGGAGTGCCCCAGGCCAGGCTGGAGCAGCCTGGGATCGTGGGAGGTGTCCCCAGGGTGGGATTTAAGGTCCCTCCAACCCCAACCATCCCAGGGAATTTTCAGGGAAATGAGTGAAACCCAAGGAATCTCTGCAGCTCTGGAATTCTGCCTTCCCCAGTGCCTGTTTACACCGAGCGTGCTCTGCCTTGGGACTGGGACATTCCCACTCCCATCCCCAATTTCCCATTCCCATCCCCATTCCCAGTTTCCCAATTTCCCATTCCCAATTTCCCAATTTCCCATTCCCAATTTCCCATCCCCATTCCCAGTTCCCCATCCCCATTCCCAGTTCCCCATTCCCAGTTCCCCATTCCCAGTTCCCCATTCCCATTCCCAGTTCCCCATTCCCAGTCCCCATTCCCGGTTCTCATTCCCAGTTCCCCATCCCCATTCCCAGTTCCCCATTCCCGGTTCCCCATTCCCCATTCCTGGTTCCCATTCCTGGTTCCCATTCCTGGTTTCCCATTCCCATTCCCCATTCCCAGTTCCCATTCCTCATTCCCGGTTCTCATTCCCATTCCCCATTCCCATTCCCCATTCCCAGTTCCCATTCCCAGTCCCCATTCCCAGTCCCCATTCCCCATTCCCGGTTCCCATTCCCAGTTCCCATTCCCAGTTCCCGGTTCTCATTCCCAGTTCCTCATTCCCATTCCCGGTTCTCATTCCCAGTTCCCCATCCCTATTCCCATTCCCATTCCCACTCACCAGCACCTGCCTTGCTCTCTCCGTCTCCCACCTGAGGCTGGCCCGGATCTCGCTGACCGTCACAAACCCCTTTTTCTGGGAAAAGAAGAGGGAAAATCCCCTCAGGACTCCAGGCCATGGGGACAGTTCGCTCTCATCCCACTTCGGTCCGATCCCAGCTTTTTACGGAAGCTGCAAATTCCGGCTGATTTTTATCCCGAGTTAAATCCACGCTCCGGCAGCGCGGGCACAGCCTCTCCCACGGGCCCGATCCCACCCCGATTCCCCATCCTGGAAGCACCAATTCCTCCTTCCCAGCCCTTTTCCAGGAGAAATCCGCACCTCTGCCAGCTGCAGGACAACGGTGTGATCCATGTTCAGCTCCGCCGGCACCGACTGCACCAGGAACGTTCCCCCCACCGGGATGAGCCCGAATCCGTTCCCCAGCACCTTCAGCTTCTTGATGGCCCTGAGCAAATCATCCCTGGGGAGGGGCAGAGGCACTCAGAGCTTCCCGAGTTCCAGCTCCTGGGAATCAGGAAGAGCCCCTGGGAGCCCCTGCGCTGGGAAGAGCTGGGAATGGTTTTTAGAAGGGAATCTGGGATTGGGATTTTTGGCATCTGGACACAACGGATGAACTTGAAGGTTCAGCCCCGAAAATGGGGGTTTTGTCCTAAAAATCTGCTTCTCTTGGGACCTTTATCCGCCCGTTCCCCGCAGCTCCAGTGGGAAAAATCATCCCGGCGCTGGATTTTTAGGGAAAAGGTTGTCTCCAGCTCCAGGCAACGATCCCTGAGGATCCCAGAGCAAACCAGCAGCAGGAAGTGTGCATCAAGCAGGGCTGGCTCCAGCGCTACAAAATTCGGAGCCTCCCAATGAATCCCCCCTTTTCCTGCCCCGAATTCCGTGGGATTCCCGCTTCCCGGCACATTCCCGGCCACTCACTGGCTGACGTCCTGGGCAAACTTCCCTCTTCCCTTCAGCACCTGCTGCTGGAGCTCCTCCAGGGTTATCAGGCCTGGGAGTGAGAGGGAGTTGGGAATTTATTCCCGGGCCAGCAGCCAGGGCTCCTCCGGCGGCTGTTCCCTGATCCCAGAAGTGGCACGAGCCCCCAAATCCCTTCCCAGCGCAGTGACGCCTTTTCCCGCGGATTTATGGGATTCGGGTTCCCCTGGCTCTGCTGGAGCCCATCCCTGGCGTGAAGAAAATCCACTCTCCGTGAATCCCAACCCTCTGGAGATCACTGGGATCCCTCGGACCCGATCCCACTGCCCGGCTCCACCAGGGACCGGCAGTCCCT
>NW_008239292.1:1056545-1057057 GCF_000691975.1 Corvus brachyrhynchos | reverse complement strand
TCCCGGCGTGGATCTGCGCTCCCCGAACGGGGCAGAACCGGGCATTTCCAAACCAACAAACAAAACCAGGCCTGGGTGGGGCAGCAGAGACAGAATCAGTGCCAGTAAGGGATCCCAGCGGGAACATCCCATGGGATGCAGCGCCTTTCCCACAGGGAAGGCTGGGAATGCCCGGGCCGGATCCTCACCTCCGTTGCGGTGCTTCAGAGCCAGGCACACCTCGATGATCTGCACCCCCAGCTCGTAGTAGAAGTCTCCAACCCCCAACATCTCCGACCAGAACCCTTTGCCAGCTGGGAAGGGAGAGGGAAAAGGGCTTGGAGCGCTGGGAAAAATCCTTCCCGGAGCAGCTCCCGCGCACAAACCTCGCCGGAGCGCTCGGATTTGGGGTTTCCCCCCGTTCTCCCCCCACCCTTCAAGCAAAGAGGGATCGTCCCGGCAATTCCCAAGGAAGAGGAGCAGCTCCAGGAGAGCTTCCAGCAGCTCCAGCTGGGCAGAGCGGGAGGAATCCT
>NW_008239292.1:1055240-1056531 GCF_000691975.1 Corvus brachyrhynchos | reverse complement strand
CCCCGAGCCCGCTCCTCCTCACACGCCAGGGGATCCACGCCGATGGTCGCGCACATGTCCTGGAACTGCACCCGGAATTCCGGGTTTTTCCGGATCTCCTGCTTGTGTTTGCTGGCAAACTCCTCCAGGTTGGTCCGGAACATGTCCAGCTGCTTGGACATCTGCGGGGAATCCGGGGGAAAGCCGGGATCAGAGCATGGACAGGACGGGGCAGTGGTGATGGAAAAGGCTCTGCGTGGGGATGGGGAAGGGAAGGGGACCCAGAGCCCGGCCCCATCCCAGGGGGAATCCCCACCTGGGCCAGCTGATCCTCGGCCAGCACCGTCCCTCGCTCCTTGTACTTGGCCTGCGGGAGGAAAGCGGGATGAGGGCGGCAGGAAGGGCAGGAGAATCCCAAACCCACCGTCCCCATGAGGGACCTGCCGGTCCTGACCCCCTCCCACGGCACCAGGGGAGCCTGGACGTTCCCCCAGCCGAGATTTCGGGGCTCTGATCCCATTCCCACGGCACCGACGGACCCTGGCAGTTCCCTTGATGCCATGAAGAGTTTTGCCTTTTCTTTTATACCCCTGTTCTACCTTTTTTACAACTTCTGTATTCCCAGCGCTTTTTGCCCCCATTCTTGGCCTTGTTTGTCAAGCTCAGAGACTCAACATTTGAGAAGCTTCGTAGCCGGGGATCAGTGCGCCCCAGAGCCCAAGGTGCTCTCCAGAACACATTCTGTAAACCAGGATAGAACCATCCAGGGGAAGGTTCCTTGGGGAGGGGGGGCTCACTTGAGCCTCTCATTGGGGAATCTTTGCTAGATCTGCTAATTAGTAACACCTAGAATGTTCTACCCAATGTGGGGGGGAGGGACAGACACAGGGAAAGACTGGGCGGGGTGCATCTCGATGCACATGACCTGGGCGTGTGCACCTAAGGATCCTTAAAAATAAATCCCAAGGTAAAATCCCTTTTCCCCTTCTAACTGTGTGTGCCTCTTGATTTTAAGACCAAGAAAAGGCATCACCCTCCCCCCAAACTGGGGCTCCGGGCAGCTCCCCTCACCCCAAACTCGGGGTCCTGACCCCCCTCCCACGGCACCAGGGGCTGAGATTTCGGGGCTCTGATCCCATTCCCACGGCACCGATGGACCCTGGCAGTTCCCTCCCCCCAAATTGGGACTCCCGGCAGCTCCCCTCACCCCAAACTCAGGTCCTGACCCCCTTCCCACAGTACCAAGGGACCCCCACCCCAAACGGAGCACCCTGAGACCGCCCCCCAGCACTGACTGCCACCCCCGCGCCGC
>NW_008239292.1:1054367-1054655 GCF_000691975.1 Corvus brachyrhynchos | reverse complement strand
GAGGGGATAAAGGGGGGTTCTGAGGGGATAAAGGGGGTTCTGAGGGGATAAAGGGGGTTCTGAGGGGATAAAAGGGGTTCTGAGAGGGGATAAAAAGGGGTTCTGAGAGGGGATAAAAAGGGGTTCTGAGGGGATAAAGGGGAGTTCTGAGGGGATAAAAGGGGTTCTGAGGGGATAAAGGGAGTTCTGAGGAGATAAAGGGGAGCTGCGAGGGGATAAAGGGGGGTTCTGAGGGGATAAAAGGGGGGTTCTGAGGAGATAAAGGGGGTTCTGAGAGGGGATAAAAAA
>NW_008239292.1:1043960-1054109 GCF_000691975.1 Corvus brachyrhynchos | reverse complement strand
CTCTGAGGGGTTTGGGTGGTTTTGGGGGGCTCAGAGGGGCTCAGAGGGTGGGGAGGGGCCGGGATGGAATTCCCGGAGCTGCCCCTGGATCCCTGGAATGTCCCAGGCCGGGCTGGAGCAGCCCGGGACAGTGGGAGGTGTCCCTGGATGGGCTCTAGAATCCCTTCCAGCCCATTCCACCATCCCAGGCCGTTTATTTGGGAATTCAGCCATGTTTAAAACCCCTTCCCCACATCAGCTTCCTCCAAAGCTCGTTTCAGCTTCGAATTAAAACTCTCTTTATTTCACGAGGAGAACGCTCCAGGGGCGTGGTGTGACCGGGGAAAATCCTCCTCCTCTTCCTCCTCTTCTTCCTCCTCTTCTTCCTCCTCTTCTTCCTCCTCTTCTTCCTCCTCCTGCCGTGTCCGTGGGATGAGCAGGGAATTCCCAGGAGAGTCCTGGAGCTATGCCATCCTGGCAGGGCAGAAGTGGGAAAGAAAAGCAGAAATTCCTATCAATCCCTGGGGAACTGCCCTTAAAAATGGGATTTTATCCCTGTAGGAGATGAGACATCGTTTATTCCCTCCTGATTCCGGAGGCTTTGGGGATTTTGGCTCGGTTTTATCCCAGGAGCTGCAGGTTTTCCATTAAAAAGGAGGGAAAAGGCTTCTCCATCCCCCCTGCTCCGGGCAGGAATGGCTGGGAATTCGCCCTCTCCCGCTTTTGTTGTGGGAATGGCCTGAAATAAACTTGGAAAACCGCTCAAATCCCAGAATCCTGGGACGGTTTGGGTTGGAAAACCTTAAATCCCACCCAGTTCCACTCCCTGGCCTTGGAGACCTCCAGGGATGGGGCAGCCGCAGCTTCTCCGGGAATGTGATCCCAAAGAAGCCCTAAATTTGGGGGGATTTTTGGGATGCCGGGGACTCACGTGGCCCTGCAGAGCTCACTCGACATCAGCCACGCCACAAACTCCTGCTCCAGGAATTCCCTCAGGCCCTCGGAGCCTTCCAGAGCTGGAAAACTGGGAAAAGAATCCACAGAAAGGGAGAAGGGTGGGGAAAATCCCTGTGTTTGCCACCCCCTTCTCCCAGTCCCGAGTTCCCGGGGAGTTTTGTTGGGTTTCAGTGTCCCCCACTGGGATAAAGACCCCAAAAGCTTTCATCTCCTGGGGAAATGGGGGAATTCCTTGGATTTTGGCAATCCTGGGCTGGGATATTCCGAGGGCTTGGCCTCAAAACCCTCCTGGAACCACAAATCCGCTCCTTTCCCCCAGCCCAGACCCTCATGTCGGAACCTATTTTGGTGCAGAAGCTGCAAAACCCAACAAATACCCCCAAAATTCCATTAAAACCCCCCCAAACCAGCCCAAATTCCATAAAAAAAAAAACCCCAAATCCCCGAAATTCCATTAAAAAACCCCCAAATCCCCCAAATTCCATAAAAAAAAACCCCCAAATCCCCGAAATTCCATTAAAAAACCCCCAAATCCCCCAAATTCCATAAAAAAACCCCAAATTCCCCAAATTCTGTAAAAAACACCCCAAAATACCCCAAATTCTCTAAAAAAACCCAACAAATACCCCCAAATTCCATTTTAAAAAGCCCCAAACCAGCCCAAATTCCATAAAAAACCCCAAAAATCCCCCAAAATTCTGTAAAAAACACCCCAAAATACCCAAAAATCTGTAAAAAACACCCCAAAATACCCAAAATTCTGTAAAAAACCCAACAAATACCCCCCAATTCCATTAAAAACCCAAAATAGCCCAAATTCTGTAAAAAAACCCAACAAATACCCCCCAACTCCATTAAAAAAAAACCCAAAATAGCCCAAATTCTGTATAAAACCTAACAAATTCCCCCAAATTCCACAAAAACCCCAACAAATCCCCCCAAATTCTATAAAAAAACAACAAATCCCCCTCAAATTCTTTTAAAAACCCCCCAAATTCTGTACAAATCCCCCCAAATCCCCGTTCTGGGTGATGATCCCAGAACTCCCTGTGGTTAAAATTCCCGTTTGTTTCCCCCCACAGGACACTCGGGATTGGCCCTGGAAAAGTTTGGACACATTTTAAGTGATTTCCCCTCCTTTTCCCCCCAGTTCCAGCACTCGGGAGCAGCCAGCCGTGAGTTTTCCTAAAATCCCTTCACTCTGAAAACCAAAACGAACCCTCAGCCCTTTCCTGGGGGGGTTTTCCCAATCCACACCGGTTTTTCCTTGGGATTTGGGGTTAATTTGCTTTTTTTGGGGGGGGGGGGCTGGGGGCATTTTGGGGGCATAAACTGGGCTCAGGTCCCTGGATCCCCCTCATTTCCTGGGATTGGGATCTTTGGGAGGTGATTTCATCCCCAAACCTCCCCCCGCAGGGTGCTCACACCCTTTAATAACGCCACAGACAGCGTTTCATCACCACGCGGCATCATTAAGGTGATTACATCTTAAAAGTCTCTTCAGGTGATTAAAGCTTAAAAAAACAATTAAAATCTGTTCCCTCCCAGCGTTCAGGAACAAACTGGGAAATTCCTCCTGGATCTCCCGCCTTGTTCCACGCTTAAAGGAGGAATTTTTCCTGCTAAAACCAAGGAGAAAGGCAAAAAAAAAAAAAAAAAAAATCGTTTCTTTGACTTTGAAATGGGAGCCTGAACCAGCTTTGTTTGGCCTTTTGGTTTGGGGTTTGGTTCTTTTTTTACCCCCTGAGGTTGATTTGCTCAAATCCAAACATTTTGGGGGAATTTCATCTCGTTTTCCAAAGGTTTTTCTTTCCAGGGGGTTTTTGGCCTCTCCATCCTGGTAATTTTGGGGTTTTGGAGGAGGCTCCAGCCCCGGCCAAAATCCCAGCTCTGACCTTATAAAAAAAGCTTTGATAAACCCTTATCAAAAGGTTTGATCAGCCTGTCCCGATATTTGCACAAATTCCCAAATAATCCCCTTTCCCCCCCCCCTTTCCCGTTTATATTCCGTCAGAAATTCCCAAATGAAAAAGGAGTTGTTGTTGGTTTTTTTATTCTTTGCTCTTTTCCTCGCTCACGACACAAAATCCCAGTCCCTGAAATTTTCCCTTTCACATCCAAACCCTCTCGTTTTCCAACGTTTTTTCCCCAAAATTTCCTCCGGCAATTTAAACACTTGGAGACCGAATTCTCTAAAAAACCCCAACAAATCCCCCACATTCTCTAAAAAAACCCCAACAAATCCCCCAAATTCTCTAAAAAAACTCAAAATCCCCCAAATTCTCTAAAAAACCGCCAAGTCCCCCGGATTCTCTAAAAAACCCCAATAAATCCCCCAAATTCTGTAAAAAAACCCCCAAAATTACCCCAAACTCTGTAAAAAAACCCCAACAAATCCCCCAAATTCTCTAAAAAAACCCCAAATCCCCCAAATCCTCTACAAACCCAACAAATCCCCTCGTCCCTGCATCCCGACTTTCTACCCCCGACCTCACCTCTGGTTTTCCTTGTTTTTCCAAAGCCAGGCCAGGAGATCTTTGGCTCCTTGAGCTCCCAAATCCAACTTTTCCCCATCCACCTCCGCTTTTTGGGGCTCGGCCTCCCTCTTGAACGGCTCCACGACGTTGCTGGAAAAGGAAAACCGGGAATAAAAAACCAAAAACCCTCCCAACTCATCCCAAAAAGCCACGAGAGGGTGCCAGAAGGTCGCTTTTCCACAAATCCCTTTCCACAAATCCCGGCTCCCTCCCGCTCCATCCCCGGCGCTTTGGGGCGTGGAGGGAGGGATGAGAAACTTCCACGCTTTGGGAAATGAGAAAAAAAAAAAAAAACCCAAAACCCCAAAACCCCGCGGCGCTGCGAGGAAAACGCCCGAGCTGCTGGGAGTTTGGGAATGCCGGGATTTGGGAATTCCGGGCGCTCACTCGCTTTTCTTCTCCCTCCTGGCCAGCAGCCACTCCACGAAGTTCTTCTTGAGCACGTGGTCCATGGTCCGGCTGTAGTCGCTGGCCAGGGTGGCCTCGGAGTAGCGCCGCTGGACTGGTCTGGAACTGGGAATGGCCAGGCTGGCACTGGGACGGGAAAAGCGGGACACGGTGAGTGCCGATCCCACCGGGACACGGATCCCACCGGGACACGGTGAGTGCCGATCCCACCGGGACACGGATCCCACCGAGATTTGGCCGCTCCCGATCCCACCGGGGTTTGATCACTCCCGATCCCACCGGGGTTTGGCCGCTCCCGATCCCACCGGGGTTTGGTCACTCCCGATCCCACCGAGATTTGGCCGCTCCCGATCCCACCGGGGTTTGGTCACTCCCGATCCCACCGAGATTTGGCCGCTCCCGATCCCACCGGGGTTTGGTCACTCCCGATCCCACCGAGATTTGGCCGCTCCCGATCCCACCGGGGTTTGGTCACTCCCGATCCCACCGAGATTTGGCCGCTCCCGATCCCACCGGGGTTTGGTCACTCCCGATCCCACCGAGATTTGGCCGCTCCCGATCCCACCGGGGTTTGGTCACTCCCGATCCCACCGAGATTTGGCCGCTCCCGATCCCACCGGGGTTTGGTCACTCCCGATCCCACCGGGAGCACCCCCTGGAGCTGGGCTGTCCTGCGGTGCCCAGCCCGGTCCCAGCTCTCCCAGAGGTTTTTGGGGACCGGGCTCATTCCAGCGCTGGGAAAAGGCTGGTGAATCCCTCATCCCTTTTTTAGTTCTTTTGGGGGTTTTTTGGCTGCTCCGGGGTTTTGCTGCCGGGCTGGAATTGTTTTCCCGGTTTATTTGGCACCATCCCTGCTCCCAAGGAAACTTTTCCCGGTGTCCCCGGGAGGCTCGGAGGGAGCGGCAGGGGACAAACGACCTCGGGACCTGAATCCCCAAAGGATTCCAGGGCTGATCCTTGCCTGGCATTGCAGCAGCTCCTGCTGCTCCGCCGCCGATTGTTTGGGATTTTTGGGAAGTTTTCCCGCAGGAGTCAGGGGAGGAGAGGGCAAAGTCCTCATCCCAGCCCTGATTTATGGATCCGCTCGTGTTTCCAGGAGCTTCCAAGCCCCGGCTGCCCTCCGGCCCCACTCCTGGAGAGCTCATTCCTTGTTCCCAGACAACCCCCTGACCCTGCGCGATCCCAGCGCGTTCCTGCTCACCCCGAGCCGTGGGATTTTAGGGAAAACATGGGAGCGCCTGGCTCTGGCTCGGGGTTTGGGTTTGATCTCCCGTTATCAGCCGCTGTTATCAGCCGCTCATCGCTGTTCCCTGCCTGGCTCCGGGCCGGGATCTCCCCGGGCCTCGTGTTGTGTTCTCACCTCCTCACCCGCGGTGCCAATGGAAAGATTCCATGGAATCCTCCTCTGGAGGGGCGGGGAAGGGCTCCGAACACGGCGGGAGCTTCCCGAACACTCACCCCGGGATGTTCTCCTCCATGCACACCGCGCCCAGCGAGGCGAGCAGCAGCGGCAGCGCCCGCAAGGATCTCAGGGGCATTTTCCCGGATGGATTCTCCCTTGGGATAATCGGGATCTCCAGCGCCTGGAACACGCAGGGTTATCGGGATGTGAATCCAGGGGGATCGGGCACGCGGCTGGCAGTGCGTTCCCTCAATCCCTTCTCCACCCCACGGACCCTCTCCCGCCCTTCCCAAGCAAATCCTTCCCTCGATCCCAAAGCTCCTTCCCCCCTTTCTCCTGCCGTGCTTCCCAAACTTTGATCGGCACCACCAAATTCCCGGCGGGAATGGCTTTTTGTCTTTTCCCCACCCTCACGGAGTTCTCAGGCTCCATGCAAGCCCCAGCCTGGGAATGGGAATGTCCTGTTGGAGTGGGGAATTCCGCAGGACAGATCCCAAAAATAATGAAAACCCCAATTCTCCCTCGTTTTCCTGCGCAGGGATTTGCCCAATCCCAAATCCTCTGCAGGAACAGTTTCCTTCCAAAACCCCACACCTACAAAACGACACAGAATTCCTGGGTTTTCCTGGAATTTCTTACCTCGCACTGCAGAGCTCCCAGTGGATTCCCGGCGCTTCTGGAGCCCCGGAGCCCCTCAGGGGTGTTTTTATCCCTGCCCGATCGCAGTTCCAGAGGGTAAACAGGAAATCCAGCCCTGAGCCGGAGCAATTCCAGCCCTTTTAGGGCCGCTCCGTGCGCTCCATTGCCCCCCGGAGCCGGGAAATCGCCTCTGGAAAATATTGACATTAATGGCAATTAAACATTTCTGCATCGCCTCTCCGGGGGGATTCACGGAGCCGCTTCCAGTCGTAATTCCATGGAAAAACCGTCCTGAATTCCCATTTTTTGCCATGGAAAGGCCCCAACCTGCTCCTTCTGTTCCTGAAATCTTTGGATCCCGTCGCTTTTGGTTCTGGCATCATCAAATCCAGGGATCTGCCAGCCCCGATTCCGGTATTTCTTCCCGAAAAAGGTGCTCTCCAAGAGAAAACTCGGGATGGAGAGGGGCAGATCCTGGTTTGGGATTGTCCAATCTGGTTTTGGGATCACCAGATCCTCTTTGGGATTGCCACCAGGGATCCCAGCACATCCAGGATTCCTGATGTTTACTGCAGCTCTGCTCCCATCATTCCCACAGGGATTGGTGCCCAGGGCTCGCTGTGATCCCGGAGCTCATTCCCATCCCGAGCATCCCGAATTCCGGGAGGTTATCCCAGTCCCAGCCCGGCTGTTCCCATTCCCGCACTCCCGGCTGGAGCAGGGATCTGTGGATGCGTCGAATCCTCGAGGTTTGTACCGGCCCCGCCGCTCCCGGGATTTCTGAGGGGAAAACCCGGGAATTCCATCTGGCAGGGCTGAGCAGGGAGCAATTCCCGGGTGGAATTGTGGCAATACCGGGAAAGGAGCGTTGGGGGTTTTGGTGTGGGACAGGGATTCGGGAATATCCAACCCCAGCAGAACTTGGATCCCAACAATCCCGAAATCCAGCGAGAAGACTCCGTGTCTCCTCCTGACGTTTCCCCATTTCCCACTTTTTCCCTAAGAAGGGTTTTTTGTCTCTTTTGGGACAGGAGATCTGCTCCAAGCCCTGCTCCTTCTCCGGGAGCTGGGAGTGACCCCGATCCCTGCTCCATGGTTACCCCATTCCCAAGCCAGCCCTGGCACCGGGATTTTCCCGATAAGGCGAGGGGCGTTATCAGGCTCATTAAGGCTCTCAGGGACTAATTACCCTTCCCAGAACCACTTAACCGCCATTCCCTGATCCCGGGTCGTGCCAGAGGCTCCCGCAGCTCTCCGGCCCGGGAATATTGGCCCTGCCATAAATGAGCAGCCCCCGGTGAGCCCCGTTCCCGGCGCGGTTGCCGATGGAAAACGGGGAATATTTATCCCGATATCTTTATGGTGTGTGCGCTGCGGGCACTTCCCGCCCACCCGGCTCCCGGATCCGCTCGCTCCAGGTGCAATTCCATTTGTTTTCCTCTCCTTAAGGGCCTCTGCGGGGTGGGAAGTTAATCGGGTGAGAGGAATATCCAGCATTAAACGCCGGCCCGGCGTTCCCGGTTATCCCAGGGCAGCTGCTCCCAGGGCTGCCCTTGGAAAAGCAGCAGCATTCCCAGATTTCCCGGCATATCTGGGACAAAGAGGCCCAGAAAGGTGGGATTGGATCCCAAGGCAAGGCTCTGTGGGATTCCAGCGCTGGGAATGTCGCTGTGGGAATTCTGGAGGTGCTGCCGCTCTGTTCCCCCCGGGAAAACCAGGAATTATCCCAAATCATGATCCAAACCTCCCGGGAGAGGTTTTTTTTCCCTGAAGGGAAAATTCCAGATTTGTTTTGAGGTTCAGATCCGCCCTTTTCACTCCCAACCATCCCGAGGGCCTTTCAAGGCTCCAGAGGTTCCTACCCCAGGAATTCTGGAGCGGAAGGCTCGGAGCCTTCCCGGTTTCCAGCCCTTTGGGGAGGGAAAATCCCACAGCCACTGAAACAGGGAAGCGGGAAACCCGAGGAACAGGGAATTCTCCTTCCTGCTGGTTTCTCCTTTCCCAGATCCCTGTTGTTCCGCTGGCAGTGGGAATCCGTGGGGAAGTCACTGCCAGCACGAAAACCCCACAGGAGCACCTGGGGAGATTTCTTTGGATCATCCCTATAAATATCCCCAAATTCCAACTTCCAGATCCATGCTGCTTCCAGAGGTTGGGAGATGATCCAGGCTGGCTCGAGCATCAAAATTCCTGGTGCTTTACCTCGGGACAGCTGTTTTATGGGGAAAAATATCCCTTATTCCCACCGGGAGCAGAGATGGAGCCAGAACTCCCCAGCCACAGCCGCAGGGAATGAGCGATCCCGGCAATCCCAAGGATTTCCCAGCGGGACAGGGATCTCCCATTCCCGAGGGGCCGGCTCAGTATCCCGCAATGACTTCCATCTCCTGCCCTCCCAGCGCCCCTTTCCCGGCGGCTCCGGGGGGTTCCGGGCGAGGTTTGGGATTGGGAAGTGACCTCGGTGTTTTGGGAGCGACCCCAAACAGGGAAGGGCTTCCGTCCTCCCGGGATCCTGTTCTGGGCAGCAGGAACCAGGGAAAACTCGGAATGGGAGGCTGAGCCTCGCCTCAGCTCCGGGGATTGGGGAAACAGAGGCGGGAAAATGGGAGAATCCCGAGGGATTCCAGCACCAGCTCGGGATCCCCCGAATCCATCCTTGGGGGAGCCCGGATCTGCTGGAAAAATCCATGGATTTGAGACCGAGGGAATCTGGGACAACCCCCCCAGGCCGGCTTGGGAAGCGAGGTCAGGGGGAGTTCAGCTGTGCCAGGATCCATCCCACAGAGAATTCCCAACTCCCGGAGTTCAGCTGTGCCAGGATCCATCCCACAGAGAATTCCCAAATCTCGGAGATCAGCCCCAGCTGGATCCATCCCACAGAGAATTCCCAACTCCCGGAGTTCAGCTCTGCCAGGATCCATCCCACAGAGAATTCCCAACTCCCAGAGTTCAGCTGTGCCAGGATCCATCCCACAGAGAATTCCCAACTCCCAGAGTTCAGCTGTGCCAGGATCCATCCCACAGAGAATTCCCAAATCTCGGAGATCAGCCCCAGCTGGATCCATCCCACAGAGAATTCCCAACTCCTGGAGTTCAGCTCTGCCAGGATCCATCCCACAGAGAATTTCCAACTTTGAGGGAAAGAATTCCCAGTAAAAGGGATTTTCCCAACACCGGCCGTGCTGATCGGGAATTCCCTCTCCTCACTTTTAGAGTTTATCCCTTTCCAAGGAAAATGAGGGAAAACCCCTCCCAAAAAAGGGAACAATTCCCATGGTGGGGGGGAAATTGAAATGATCCAAGGTGGCTTTTTTTGGTCAGGATTCGAGGATTTCTCTGGGACTTCCCAAATTTCCAGTGGGGAATTCGTGTCCCAGGAAATCTGGGAAGCAGCTCCAGACCCAGAGCCCAAGGAATGGGGATGAGAGGAAGCCAGAGGTGGTTTGGTTGTGGTTTTTCCCTTGGGAAGAGATCCCAGGATTTTTTTTAGGACTGGGATTTTTCAGGATGGGGCTGCTTGGGAAGGCAAGGCTGCTTTTTATGAGAAGCACCAAAATTTTTGGGAAGGGGCAGATCCTGGAGGAAATTCCAGGTTTGATGGGGAAGGAGCAGATCCTGGAGGAAATTCCAGGTTCAACCATTCCCATCCTCCTGAATTCCCAATCCCGAGGGATCTGAGGGCTCTTCCCACCCCTGAGCCAGAGCTCCGGAATTCCAGTGCTGGGATAACGCTCCAAACACCCAGACATTCCCAAGGATCCCTTCCCAACCTTAATTTTGTTTTAAGGAAAAATTTGTCCTTCCAAGGAATCCTGCTCCTGGAATTTATTCCTGTTTTTCCCTCCTTTATGGGCTTTGGATTTTCCCAAACACTCCCAGCCCTTTTTTCTCACCTCACAATTCATAAAGATTTTTTAAACTTCCCAAAAATGAAGATTTTTTTTTTTTCCCCCACAGGAAAAGTTTCTGGGATTTCTTCGATATTGCCCAAAATAAAGACTGGAATTAAAAAACAATTAGACCCCAAAAAATCCAATGAAAGAGAGACTGAAATGATAAGGGCAGGAAAGATAATAAAAAATGAGAAATAAATGTTAAATATATAAATAAATTAGAAATAAATGATGGAAAAAAAAAACCCAAAATCTGCTCCTTTTTACACCAAATCTGCCTTAAAAATAATTTCAATTTTAGACTTTTTGTTTTGCCTGAAATCCACAAGGCTTC
>NW_008239292.1:1042545-1043909 GCF_000691975.1 Corvus brachyrhynchos | reverse complement strand
CGTTTTTGGGTCAAATCTCAGCTGCTTTTTTCAGCCCCAAATTCCTCCCTTCAGGAATTCCCCCCAGCTCCAAAGAGGCAGCAAAACCTCTCCGGAGCTGGGGAGAAATTGGAAAAATTCCTGCCTCATTCCCAGATTTCAATCCTTAAAAAAAACCCATCCCAACTTCTGCTCCAAATCAGCTTTTCCTGGGATAAATCGGAAGCAGCTCAGTTCTGGGGGGAGGATGGGGCAGCAAAATTCACGAATACCCCGAAATTTAACTCAAAATCCACCCCAAAATTTCACTTCCCGGGGGGGTTTTGAAACCAAAACCTGAGCGAGGAAAATCCCGGGGCAGCAGGAAAGGCCCGGGGGGGTCTCCCAGCGCCAGACTTGTTGCTCAGCCTGGAATTGCCTCTGGAATTCCGCTGCAGAGGCTGGAAATCCTCGGGATCAGCCGGGGCTGGGGAGGGGGGAGCGTTTCCCTCTCGGGGTGGGGATTTTGGGGTGGGGGCAGCGCTGCCCTGCCTGCTTCCATCCCCGCCGCTCGCATTCCCGGAATTCCTGGCATCTGGAATGCTGCGCGAGGGGAAGGAGGGTGGCTGATGACAGCCCTGCTGCTCTCCGATCCCGAGCGAAGATTTCCCTCTTTGTTTGGGGGGTTTTTTTCCCCCCTTTTTTGCGGTTTTTTCCTTCATTTCTCAGGGCTCTGCTCCTTCTGCTGCGAACCAATCCCAACCCCAACCCCAGATTCCTGCCAGGAATCAGGGATGGATCCCGAGCTGCAAACGGATCATTTATTCCCCCTCTGCTCTTGGGGGGGTCCCTGCTGGGTTTTCCACCCGGGAAAAGCTCAGAATTCCCTTTTCGGGCAGGGAATTTCCTCCCCCTCCCCCGCGATCCCATCGCTGCCTTCTCCTCACCTGCGCCTCTGGAGCTGGGATCGCACCCTGGAATTGCCCGGGACCGGCGCACGGAGCTCCCGCAAAGGCTGGGATGCGTTTGGTGCTCCACGAGTGGGAGCGATGGGATCCCGAATTTCCCCGAATTACCCCCAAAAACCCCGGGGTGACCTCCTGGATCGGCTGCGGGAGGGAAAGCTGGAGGTTTTTCCCTTTAAATAACCATTTCCCAGGATTTTTATCGTTCCTTTTGATGAGTTTTTGATGAGTTTTCCAAGTCCTGGGGGGGAGCTTGTGCAGCTCTTTCTTGAGGTGTAAAAAGGCACTTTCGGGTGTCCCGGGTGGCACCAAATTTATTTATTTATTGAGCGCCGAATTCCACGCGTGGCTCTTCCTCAGCCGGGGGAGGAGGGGGGAAATAAAATAAATAAAATAAAATAAAATAAAATAAAATAAAATAAAATAAAATAAAACCACGAA
>NW_008239292.1:1037190-1040728 GCF_000691975.1 Corvus brachyrhynchos | reverse complement strand
CCCCAAACACCAAGTGAGCTCCCGGTCCCCCCTCAATCCCTCGCCCCCTTCAACCCCTCCCGACCCCCTTCACCCTCCTTCCGTCCTTCTCAACACCTCCCGACCCCCTCAATCCCTCCCGTTCCCCTCAGTCCCTCCTGAACCCCTGGATCCTTCTCGACCCTCTCCCGTTCCCCTCGATCCCTCCCGTTCCCCTCGATCCCTCCCGGCCCCCTCGGTCCCTCCCGCTCCCTTCTCCCTCCCCTCGCCCCGGCAGCGGCGGCCCCGGCGGGCTCGGGGGCTTTTGGGCACCGCGGGACTTTGGCCATTTTGATTCGAGCCGGGGTTCCTGGGGCGTGTGGTGTGTGCGGGAGCGCGAGGTCGCCATGCTGCGAGCAGCCACAGAGGAAAGCTCTGGGAAGGGGGAATTTGGGAGAATGTTGGGAATTGGGAGGTTTTTGAAGGGGTTTTTTTGGCCCCTTCTCCATCTCCCCCCCCCACCCCGGGCTCCTCCAGCCGCGCTCTGCCCGTCTTCTTCTTCCTCTTCTTCCTCACTGCCCCCAAAAATAAATGAAATTAAGAATCGTGGAATCAGCCAGCAGCGAGGAGAGCCCGCTCCATTTTCCAAGAGAAATCCATTCCTGCCGTGGAGTCCCGATTTTGGAGCCTTTTGGTGGGAAAGGGGGAGGGAATCTGCCCCAAGGACTTTTCCTGGAGGGCTGAAAGAAAGGGGGGAATTCGCCAAATCCACCCAAAAGTCCCAAATCCCATCCCTCGTTCCCTTCCAGGCTGAAGTGAGGAATTAAATATTCCTAAGGAACGTTGTCCAGAGCCACCACTCCCACTTGGAGCCAGGCTCGCATTTCATAAAAATCCACTTGTGAAGGAGCCGGGGGATGGATTTGGTGGAATTTGGGGGAATTTGGGGAGGTTTCCCGGCATGATTCCTGTTTAT
This sequence comes from Corvus brachyrhynchos, assembly GCF_000691975.1. NCBI lineage: Eukaryota > Metazoa > Chordata > Aves > Passeriformes > Corvidae > Corvus > Corvus brachyrhynchos. Next base: position 1,039,794 of record NW_008239292.1, on the reverse strand, counting down.
CCCAAGCTTTTCCTGCCCACTCGTCCCGGATTTTCAAACCCAGGCACATTTTTGTTTTTAGGAAAAGTGGAGCTCCACGGAAAGCAGCTCGAGATCGAACACTCGGTCCCCAAAAAGCAAAGGTAACGACAGCGTTTTAATTGATTTTTAATTGTTATCCCCGTAATTATTGATTTTTGTTGGGGGGGGGGGGTGTAAAAAATACGAGAGAAAAGAGGCAAAAATTTACACCTAAAACGTGTAAAACACAGAGGTGTCAGTGCTTTGGGCTCGGGTTCGTCCCCAGCGAGGCGAGTTTAATTAATTCTTTCAACATTTCATGAATTCATTTAAATTTTTTTTGGCAAAGAAAACTTCCTCGGCCAGTTTTTTATTAAAAAAAAAAAAAAAAGAGGGAAAGAAAGAAATAATAAAAAAGGTGAAATAAATAATTCTCCACCCAGCGGCCCAGGGTGATGGATGCCTTTGGCTTGGGATTTTCAAACTTGTGGCACTGGAAGAATTTCCCGGCTCCTCTTGGCTCCTGGGCTGGGAAATGGGGGAGATCCTTTGGTCTGGAGGAAGTCAAAATTTCAAAAATTAATTTAAAAAAAAAAAAAAATTGCTTCAAACCAAGTGAATTTTGCTGGGGATGGATGGCGAGAAAGGAATAAAAACCCCACGCGGCCGGGCAGGGATTTAAAGCCTGGCTGAATTCCTTGGGTTTTGGGGTGAAAAGCGCCGTTTTTGGGCTTTCCGTGGGCTTTCCTTCTCCCGCCGCCGTGCCCAGCCCATCCCATCTCCATCTTCCTTGGCCCTTTGTTGTTCCCGGCTGGAGCTGGGAGAGCTCTGGAAAAGCCTCCCCGCTCTCCGGCCCCGCCAGAATTCCCGAAAATCCTTCCTGGATTTCGGGTTTTCCCCCCAGAAATTCCCCCCCCCCCCCTCCTTTCCCTTTTCCCTCCCCAATCCCAGGAATCCCCGATCCCAAAGAGTCCACGTTGGACCCAAATCCATCGCCACGTGACGGGAGGCGCCTTTTCCAAAGGGGAAAGAGGGAGGGGACGACGCCAACTCTTCCCATCCCAAAACTTCCCCAAATCCCTCCTTTCCCGACCTTTTCCATCCCTTTCCTGCCCCGTTTTGGGATCGCCCCCTTTGGCCTCGCCTCAAACTTCGCGAGGAGCGCGGCGGGGGCTGATCCCAACGGGCTGATCCCAAATCCAGCCCGGAATTCCTCCGAGCTTTTTCCCGGTCCGGATTCCCCGATTTTCGTGGGATAATCATAATTTTTATTCATTTTCCCCCCCTCCCCTCCCCCGGCGCCTCGCGATCGATGATTTTTGTTCCCGCGCCTCGCCGCGGCTTCGGCATCCAGGGATCGGGGGAGGGGGGAGGATATTGGGATGGAATTCCATGAAAAGTAACAAAATATCCCTTCAAAAAACCAGGAAAAGCTCTTTTTTTATTTATTCCCCCCCTCCCCCCTCTTTGGGTAATCAATAATTTGGGGAGGGAGGAGCGGATTTCTCCCCCCTTTGCCCCACGCGGAATTCCCTGGAAATGGGAATATTCCTCCGGGTTTTGGGGTTTCAGGGAGGGCTGGGGAACGGGGGAACTTCTACAATATTTTGGGATTGGGATCGGTTTTGCTCCCGGGTGTCCCTAAAAACGCCGTGCCTTGGATTGGGCGCTAAAATCCCATTTTGGGGTTTTTTTGGGGTTAAAATGAACACCCCGCGCCCCCCCACTCCGGGGCTGCTCTTAAAGGGCCAGCGCCGCTTTTCCCACTTTTCCCTCCGGGGGCGTTTTGAGGGAATTTTGGGGGATTTCGGGAGCGTCCCGGGCGCACTTTTGGGATGCGTTTGGTGCTTCTGGGTGGGCAAGAGGCGATTTTGGGGCCGCTGCCCCGAGCTGGGCAAGCTCGGGTGCTGCAAAGGGGATTTCTGGGGGGGATTTGGGGGATTTGGGATCCCCCCAATCCCGGGAAGAGGCAGCGGCTCCCTCAAGGGAGGGGTTTGGGGTTTTTGGGGGGGTTTGGATTGGTTTTTTTTTTTAATCTTTCTCTCCTTTCTCGTTTTCCAGCCTGGATTTTCCAGCTGGGACGCGCGGGGAGCAGGAAATGGTTAAGGGAGGCAGGATCGGGTGGGTCGGAGGCTCCGAGAGCAGAAATCCTCCCCTTTCCCCTCCCCCAAAACAGGAGATGCTTTTTTTTTTCCTTCTTCTTTCCCCCCCTTTTTTTATCCCTTTAAAAATGTGGGAAAACGAGTCAGGAGCGGCGCTGCCCTTCCCGGTTCGTTCATTAAAACAAAACCTGCAAAAAAACCCCCAAAAGTTGGGTTTTTCTTTAGGTTGAAGTGGAAAAAAGCGTTAAAAAAACCTTAATTTGGGTGCTCTGAATGAATTCGTGCCTTCAAATTCCAAGGAATTCTTTCCTGCTGCTTTATTCCCCCTTTTTTAAAACCTCTCCTAAATTCAGCAGAAAAAAATAATTAAAAAAAAAAAAAATCAACCTAAAATGGGTTAAAATGGCACCAAAAAAGGGATTTGGGGTGAGTGGCTCCCAGAGGAATAAATTGATTTATTGTGGATTAATTCCTGGGAATCTTCAAATTATTTTGGCGAGCA
>NW_008239292.1:1025028-1037166 GCF_000691975.1 Corvus brachyrhynchos | reverse complement strand
GCAGGAATTGTTTCAGTGGGATCGCTCGGAAGTGTTAAATCAGGAAAAATATTGCTAAAAATGGGGTTTTCTCAGCAAAAAGGAGCTTTCAGGTGAATTTGGGGTCGTTCCCAGAGTTTTGTTGCTGTTGGGGAGCTGCTGCTTCTTGGATTTTGTTCGATGGGAAAACTTGGGATTTGCATCCCGAAAAATCTTCCAAATCCTCCTCGTCTGAGTCGCCAGAAAAGTTTGAAAAAGCGAAAATTCTTGAGAGGAAAAGAAGTTGAAATTCTGGGGTTTTGGTTGGGATTTTGGGATTGGGGTCGGATTTGGGATGGGGGAAAAAATGGGACTGGGAAGGGGGTTTCCAGCCCCTCACGGGGTTGTGCTCTGGGCGTGGATTGGAGTTGTAATTAAATTATTATTATTATTATTATTATTAATTGCTGTGGTGGCAGCAAAGCTCAGCGCAGAGCAGGGAAATGCTGGAAAAAGCCTCAAATTCAGCTTTTTTTCCTTGGATTTCCCTTCAAATCTGATGTTTCCCACCGGAAAAATCCCGATTTTACCCAGGGAAATCCCTGGAATTAATTGTTCCTAACGAAAAATGCTGAATTCAGGTTGAGGGCGAGTGGGGCTCCTTTGTTTTGCCACTTTTCAGCCCAAAATTTGGGGTTTTTTTTTCCCTCTGGTGAGGGTTGGATTTGCTGGAAAATAAACCCAAAAATGGGCTGAAACAACCCCAAAATGGGCAAAACCAACCCAAAAATGAAATAAAACACCCCAAAAATGGGCTGAAACAAACCCAAAAATGAACTAAAATGACCCAAAAATGAGCTAAAAGAACCCAAAAATGGGCAAAACCAACCCACAAGTGAACAAAAACAACCCAAAAATGGCTGAAACAACCCAAAAATGAAACAAAACAACGCAAAAGTGAATTAAAGCAACCCAAAAATGAAATAAAACAACCCAAAAATGGACTAAACCCAAAAATGGGCTGAAACAACCCAAAAATGGGCAAAACCGACCCAAAAATGAACTAAAATGACTCAAAAATGAACCCCAAAATGAAATAAACCCCAAAATGGGCTGAAACAACCCAAAAATGAAAAAAACCCAAAAATGGGCAAAAATGAACCCAAAGATGAACTAAAATGACCCAAAAATGAAATAAAACAACCCAAGAGTGAAATAAACCCAAAAATGAAATAAAACAACCCAAAAGTGAACTAAAGCAACCCAAAAGTGAACTAAAGCAACCCAAAAGTGAAATAAACCCAAAAATGAACTAAAATGACCCAAAAGTGAACTAAAACAACCCAAAAATGGCTGAAGCAACCTAAAAATGAAATAAACCCCAAAATGAGCTGAAACCAACCCCAAAATGAGCTAAAACAACCCAAAAATGAAATAAACCCCAAAATGGGCTGAAACAACCCAAAAGTGAAATAAACCCCAAAATGGGCTGAAACAACCCAGAAATGAACTAAAACAACCCAAAAGTGAAATGAACCAACCCAAAAATGAATTAAACCAACCCAAAAATGAACTAAACAACCCAAAAGTGAAATAAACCCAAAAATGAAATAAAACAACCCAAAAATGAACTAAAACAACCCAAAAATGAAATAAACCAAAAAATGAAATAAAACAACCCAAAAATGAACTAAAACAACCCAAAAATGAGCTGAACCAACCCAAAAATGAACTAAATAACCCAAAAGTGAAATAAACCCAAAAATGAGCTAAAACAACCCCAAAATGAACTAAACCAACCCAAAAATGAACTAAACCAACCCAAAAACGGGCTCAGGGACGTGGATCCTTCTTTCCACGCCCCAGAAAAGCTCCGATGGGTTTTGGGCTGGAATCCCTAAATCCGATCCTTTTCCCTTCCGGCCAGGCTGGGCTGGAGAATGGGAAATTCCGGGGGGAAAAAGAGGAATTTAAGGCAAATTTCTCCTTTTTTCTGCCCGGGAGCTTCCGGCTGCTCCCGGTTTTACACCTCCGGGGACGGAAATAATTTGGGAATTCCGAGGTTTTGATGATTTTCAGCCCCAAAAAAAGAGAAAAAATTGAACGAATGGTGAAGGATTTTTCCATAAATTTCGTTCCTGAGGGTGAAAAGGGAGAGAATTCCATGAAATTTGGGATAGCGGGGAGAGGAAAAGGAAGTTGGGAATGGGCAAAAGTGAGGAAAATTCCTTTATTTCCCCTCTTCCTGCGTGGGAAATGTGGGGGAAATGTCTCAAAAAAGGGAGATTTCGGTGAAAACTTGGGAATTGTGAAGGCACGGAGGAGGGATTTGGAGGATCTGGAGTCGGAGAAGGAGAAATGATGGGATTTTGGGAATTTCGGTGGGAATTGCAGGGGTTGAGCCGGGGTTTCCAATGGAATCTGGGTCGAAATTTGGGTTCAAGCTCAGGCAAAGAAGCCCAGGCTGAGGGAAAGGGGGAAAGTTCCTCCCTTTGGGAATTGGGACTTTTAGGGATTTAAATAAAAAATTCCCAAAAAATAAAAGGAGATTCCTGCCCCTTCCAGCCCAAATTCCCGGCAGTGTTAAAGTTTTCCAGGCATTTTGGGAGGGGTTTTGGGGAGAATCCAGGTTGGATGAGGGACCCCAGCTCCTTTTCCTGACTTTTTTTGGGGCTTTTTCCGCTGCTTTTCCAGGGTTGCTGGGTTTGGGAGCGGGAGGTGCCTCGGATCCAGGTGGGATTTGGGATTTTTCCGCCTCTTTTAAACCATCCCGCTGGTTTTTATGGAGAAAAGGGGCAAAACTGGACGGAATTTCCCTAAATTTGGGAGCTGCCGCTTCCCAAAAAAATGAGGAGGTGAAACCTGAAAATTCCAAGTTTTTGTTGGAGAAGAAGCTCTTTGGAGGTTTGAGGAACTTTTCCAAGGGCTCTGTTCGGGGTTTCTTTGCTCCACAGGGAATTTTAGGAAAAGTTTTAGGGGAAAATTCCCATTTTTACCCAAACCGAAGGAATTTCAAAGCTTAAACTGGGATGTGAATTCCCAAATCTGCCATTCCGGGTGGATCTGGGGGTGGGAAGCTGCCAAACTGGGGGCTACTGGGAAGCAACTGGGATGAGGAAATTCCAGGGTTTCCCCATCCTCAGAGTCCCTGAGCACCTGGGAATTCTCATCCTGCCCCGCTGGAAGTGTGGGACGAATCCAGGAGGCTCCGGAGTGGGAGCAGAAATCTCTTCCCAGAAAAGCCTAAAAAATCTGGGAAAACGGGAGAAAATTCCCTCAGGGATGGGGCTGAGCTGCTGCCCCTTCCCGGATTCCGGGCTGGATTTGGATGGGAAGCGCCTGCAGCAGCTCGGGAATTGTCTCCTCCCCAGGAATGGGGGGGTTTTTTTGGGATGAAAACCCAAATTTGAGGAAAGGAGAATCCTGATCCCGATCCCAGGGGTGAGCGGAGTTATCCCGGCGGCATTCCCAGGAAACGTGGGAATCCTTCAGGGAATTCTGCCTGGAAATCCTTGCTGGGGGTTGCTTCCAGGTTATCCTGGGGCTTTTGGGGCCGGGAGGTTTTCCTGGTTCCTGCAGGAATCCCGGGATACAGCGGGAAGTTTGGGAAGTTTCACTCCGTGGGTTTCCCTGGGAATTGCTGGGAAAGGGAATTTCAGGGGTTGTTTTGGGCTCCTTTCCCCGAAACCCTGGTGTGTTTCCATGGAAAAGCCTCGGGAGCGGGAGCTGATCCCACTCTGGTTCCGCTCCAGCCTCCGGAAAATTGTCCCGGCTTGGAATCGATGGATTTAACACAAAAATCGGGATTTACATGGAAAACTGCTGGATTTTTCCTTCTGGAAAGGGGCTTGGGAAGGTTGGGATCCTGCAGCCGTTTGTGGCTCATCCCCGTCAGGAACAGCGCGTTCCTCGTGTCCTGTTCCCACCAGGAATTCCCTGGCTCGTGTCCCCTTCCCATCGGGAACAGCCCATTCCTCGTGTCCCGTTCCCGTTGGGAACAGGGAATTCCTCGTGCCCCATTCCCATCAAGAACAGCCCATTCCTTGTGTCCCATTCCCGTTGGGAACAGGGAATTCCTCGTGTCCCGTTCCCACCGGGAATTCCCTGCCTTGTGTCCCATTCCTATCGGGAACAGCCCATTCCTTGTGTCCCATTCCCGTTGGGAACAGGGAATTCCTCGTGCCCCATTCCCATTGGGAACAGGGAATTCCTCGTGTCCCATTCCCATCAGGAACAGCCCATTCCTCGTGTCCCATTCCCACAGGGAATTCCTTGGCTCGGGTCCCCTTCCCTGGGCTTGGTTTTGTTCTGGGATCATCCCAAGAGATTCCAGCCGAGCTTTGGATCCTGGAGCCTTTTCCAAGGGGAGATCTTGGGCTATCCAGGTGTGTTGGGAAGAGCTTTGGGAATCCTCCATCCTCCATCCCCCATCCCGGGCCGATCCCGCTCTGCCACCGTTCCCCGGAGGAACTTCCCTGCAGGAGCTGGGAATCCGTGAAAGCCGAGGGGCAGGGGGAGTTCCTTGGGAATGTGGCTGCAAGTGAGGGGGCAGGAGCTGGGAATGGGATGGGAGCGACCCCGGAGCGGGAACATCCCGGCTCTGGGTGGGGGGAGCAGAATTCCTGCCTGGAAAAGAAAAAAGAGAGGAACTGAAGCGACCGAAAGGAATCCGACCGTGGGAAGCGTCGGATGCGTCGGGAATGGTTTGGTTGCTTTGTTGGGATGGACGCTCCGGAGCGGAGCTGGAATTCCAAACTTTCCCTGGCTACCGGAACGCTCCGGAGCAAACCCGGCCGGGAAAACGCCCCCGGACCCGCGGGGAGAGCTCCGGGCGTGGGCTTAGGGATGAAGCAGCGGGATGGGCTCGGGATGGGCTCCAGGCAGGGAAGCGCCGGGAGGTGGCCGGGATCCACGGAGCCCGGTGGGATCCATCCCGCGCGATCCTCGCCGGGGCTTTTCCGTGGGCAAACAGCGCCGGAGATTCCCGGGCAACGGATTGGGGCAGAAAAAACGGGAAGTTTGGGCCCCCCCGCCACGGTTCTGGGGTTCTTCCAAGGTTCAGGGAGATCCCGAGGGAGCGGCTCCCGGGATCAGAGAATGGAGGAGAGGGGAATTGGGAACAGAATTCCAAAAGAAAAAGGGAACAGAATTCCCACAGAACGGCTCCCAGGGCCGGGTTCTCCCCCCCCCAGTTGGAGCCGGGTTTTTCCAGCTGGGATTGGAGCGGAATCAAAGCTCCGTGTTCCCATCAGTGCCCGGCTCCGAGCGCTCCTGGAAAACCCAGACTGTCGGGATGTCCTCGGATTCCCGCAGATTTGGGATCCACCTGTTCCCACAGGGAAATTCCGGCTCTTCCCGGCCCCCCCAGCTCCTGCTCCGTCACCCCACGGTGCCGAGGGGGCGGATCCAAAGGAATTCCTGACTTTTCCCTTCTCGGTGCGTTGGGAAATGTTGTGTTCGGTGCCGAAAGATTTTCCGAACGTTGGGAATTCCGGGATTTTGTGTGGATGAGGGGCAGAGCAGAGCAGGGAGAGGCTCCGATCTCCATCCCAGCTCCACGTTTTTCCTGGAATTTCACCAGCAAAACTCCGGCTTTGCCTTGATTCCTGCAGGATTCCGGAGCTGTGGGATCAGCCCTGGCTGTGCAGGGAGCTCCCTGCCATTCCATAATCCTAATTAATCCATCCTAATTAATCCATCCTAATTAATCTGTCCTAATTAAACAATCCCAATAATTCCTGACTGGAGGATTCCCAAACTCCTGGAGCCTTCACCTGCCGGGAGTTGGGGAAAAGGGCTGGAATTGGGGATTTTCCCTTTTATCCAGGGCTGTCAATCCTTATCCTAAACATTCCTTGGGATTCATGGATCGCATCCAGGCCGGAGCCCCCGGGCGGCTCCTGCTCCCTCCCGCAGGCGCAGTGCCAGCGAGCACAGCTACCGATGGTGCGATGGATGATTGACAGCTGTCAATCACCCGGATAATGAGGCTCAATTAGCCAGGAATTCCAGCATTTTGGGAGCCGCCCAGGAACTGGAGCAGACGGATGGGATTTGGGATCCCTGGGCGAGGCAATTCCCGGAGGGAGGCAGCGACTGGGATCCGCTTTTGGGATTTTCTCTGCTCCGGCTGCTCCCGAAACGTGGAACGTTCCTGGTGGCGGGAGCCAAAATCCCGGTTCTTATCCAGGGATCGGGGATGGAGCGGGAAATCCCGGCGCTGTGGGGTGATCTGGGAAGTGCTCTGGGATCCGAGCTGGGCTGAGCAGCTGCTCCGGGAGAAGCTTTGCCTTTAAACCTCCCGGTTTTTGGGATTTTCACCAACGGCCGCAGGATGTTTTCCTGAATGTTCATGGTCCAGCCAGCACCGGCTCTGGGGTCTGTTTGGGAGCTGGAATTTGGGATTTTCCTGCAGGAATGGGAATCTCTCAGCGAGGGGGGACCTGGGGAACCCCCCGGGCTCAGCTTTGGGGCAGGCTGGGAGCACCGGGAAGAGCCTCCCGCTCCGTCGGCAAACTGCAGTGGGAAGAGCACGGAAAACAGCCGGGCTTGCCCAGACTCATCCCGAACTCATCCCAAACTCATCCCGAACTCATCCTGAACTTATCCCAAACTCATCCTGATCTCATCCCGATCTCATCCCAAACTCATCCCGATCTCATCCCAAACTCATCCCAAACTCATCCCAAACTCATCCCGATCTCATCACTCATCCCGAACTCATCCCGAACTCATCCCCAGCTCATCCCCAGCTCATCCCGTTCCCCTCTCTATCACCGGGAAATTTGTCCTGGCTGCAGCTGCTGCCTTTGGCATGGATGGATTTGGGGAATCTGGGGGACGGCTGGAATCGTCCTCGGGGCACGGCGAGGAGAAGGGGGGTTTGGAGAGTCCTGTGGGATTCCCGTGGGGTTCCCATGGGGTTCCTGTGGGATTCCTGTGGGGTTTCCGTGGGATTCCCGTGGGGTTTCCGTGGGGTTCCTGTAATTTCCCACATTTTGCTGCCTCAGAGGGCAAATCACGGCTGGGACCTGTGGCCGAAACATTTTTGGGAAGAGGAGTGGGAGAGGCAGGATGTCCCCCAGCGCCAGGGAGGAGCCGCTGCCATCCAGCGGGGACGGGTTCTGTGCCTCAAAGTGAGAATTCCCTGTGGAAAAGGGCAGGGACGCTCCGGGATGTGCCGGAGCCGCTTTTCCATCGGCGCCGACCCCGCTCAATCCCAGCCAGGTCCCTGCTCCGGCTGCTGCCCCCGTGCCGGGACACTGCAGGGAATTCCCAGCGGATTCCCAGTGAAGGAGATCCCTGGGGATGCATCCGGGGGGATCCCGACTTCCAGAGCTTCCCCTGGGAGCTTCCAAAGTTTCAATCCCGGAACCTGCTCTGGGCTCCAGCGGGATTCTGCCTCCCTGGGATCCGGGGCTTTTTCGGGATGCCCATCCCTGTTCCTTGGAGCTGCTCCGGTGTGGCCTGGCAGGGATTTTCGGGATATCTTTGAATCCCCATTTTTGGGCACCTTGAGGCGTCGCTCCCTTTCCGCAGGAATTTGGGGTTCTGGAGGCTCTGGATGATCCCAAGGCTGTTCCCAGCTGTCCCCAGCAGCTGCTCGGATCAGGATCCGGGGAAATTTGGGCTCAGGATTAAACCAGGAGCTGCTATTTTGGGGAAAGGGAGTTGGGAAGAGCCAAAATTGGGAGCAGCCGGAGAGCAGCCGGGATCAGGAGCCGCGCTGGAGAGAAGTGGGACACGGGAATGACGCCGCCGGCATCCCGAGGGGCGGCTCCTCGTCCCTCTCTGCTCCTTCGCCATCCTCCCGTTTAACCTGGCAAAAGTCACATCCAGCCCGCGGATCCGAGCGGTGCCGGAGGGATCCCGGAATTTTGCTCCCGGCACAATTCCGGCCCCATCACGAACTGAGAGCCGCCGGGAATCCCCGGAGCACACGGAATTCCGAGGCTCGCTCTGATCCGTGGACGTGCAGCAGCTCCACCCCAAAATCCCCCTTTTTTCATCCTTCCAGGAGCCGGAAAATCCAGATCCGGAACATCCCGCCGCAGCTGCGATGGGAGGTAAGAGGAGCGGATGCAGCTCCAGGCCTAATTCCCTAATTCCCTAATTCCCTCTCTCCAGGATTCCATCCTCGGGATCGGAGTCGATTTTCCCTCCTCTTTGTCATTAATTGGCTCTTAATTACCCCCCTTCCTCTCCCATTACAGGGGGGAAATCCCAGGATGGGGGCGAGGAAAGCGACACTGCTCGGAATCCCCATTAATTATTCCGGAATCCCCATGAATTCCGGAATCCCCATTGATTATTCCGGAATCCCCATTAATTATTCCGGAATCCCCATGAATTCCGGGGTGTTTGTGATTTCCCCATTGTAGAGGGAATAAAACGGATCCTCGCTTCCCGCTGGGATTTTTCCCTGGCTCTGCTTTCCCCCCCCGCTGGCTCCGACCTTGGTCCAGCAGCGTCCTGGAGCTTCCCGGCCTTAATTGCTTGGGAATTCTTAACGATCCTAATGACGGCAGCGCTGCCTTTAGGGATGGATGGGATTTCCCTGCATATCCCGAGGTAAATCGGGATGGTTTTCCCGCTTTTCCCAGGTTTTGGATGGGTTGCTGGCGCAGTACGGCACCGTGGAAAACTGCGAGCAAGGTAGGACGGGAATAAAATCTGGATTTCGGGAATTTCTGCCCCGTTTCAGGGGGAGGAGGGAATAAAGCCTGGAAAAACCTGCTTGGGAATCGCTGGGGAGATCCTGAGGGGATTCATCCCTCATCCCAGGGGTTTTTGGGGGGTTTGAGCTGAGGTTTTTGTACTAATTCCTGATTCTTTTCCTTCATTCCTGATTCCTTTTCCTAATTCCTGATTCCTTTTCCTAATTCCTGATTCCTTTTCCCTAATTCCTGCCTTCTTTCCCGAATTCCCACAGTGAACACGGACAGCGAGACCGCCGTGGTCAACGTCACCTACGCCAACCGGGAGCAGACCCGGCAGTGAGTGCCCTGGGAATCCGGGAATCTGGGAATCCGGGAATCCGGGATCTCCTCCCTGCCCCGCCTGTAGGAACAAGGATTTCCAGTGCTGGGATCCCATCACGCCCAAATCCCGAAATTTTGGCTAAAACCAGCAAACCCTTGAGGACACCCCTTAAATCCGATTGGTTTTCCTTCGCCTTTGGAAGGAATTCCAAGTTTTTGGAATTCCAAGTTTTTGGGGTTTTCTCAGCAGCTCAGGGAGTAAAACTTGAACTTTTCGCTGGAGCAGAAGTGGGGATTTCCCTGGGCTTCCATGATTTCGGGAATTCTGCCTCCAGAAAAAGTAATCATGGGGAGAAATATCCCAGGAGCTCTCGGTGGGAGACTCGGAGACCATTCCCTGCTTTTTCCCTCATCCCGCACCTTCCCCTGCTCCCTTCACACCACGGAAAACCTCAGTCCTGCCACTTTTAGGGAATTTGGGGTTAGTTTAGGGAATTTTCTTTGCCGGAACGGAGTCGGTGCCCAATTCCTGGAGCCGGGAATGTGGGAGGGAATGCGGAGAGCAGAGAGCGGCTCCTCCTCTGGCTGCCAGCCCCATCTACCGACAGCTGCCGGCTCCTGCATCCCGGGATTCCCGCGGGACGGGATTCGGGATGGATCTCAATCCCGCAGGCTCGGGAATCACTGCCTCGTGGGAACACCGGGACAGCGGTTCGGGATCTTTCACTCAACCCCTCAGGAGAGAGGGGAGATCTGGGAATCCCTCCCTGCATGGGAATTTTGGGAGAGGGATTCGGGAGCTCTCACTCAGCAGAGATTTGGGAATCCCTCCCTGCTTGGGAATTTTGGGAGAGGGATTCGGGATCTCTCACTCAGCAGAGATTTGGGAATCCCTCCCTGCTTGGGAATTTTGGGAGAGGGATTCGGGAGCTCTCACTCAGCAGAGATTTGGGAATCCCTCCCTGCTTGGGAATTTTGGGAGAGGGATTCGGGGTCTCTCACTCAGCAGAGATTTGGGAATCCCTCCCTGCTTGGGAATTTTGGGAGAGGGATTCGGGAGCTCTCACTCAGTCCCTCAGCGGAGATTTGGGAATCCCTCCCCGTATGGGAATTTTGGGAGAGGGATTCGGGAGCTCTCACTCAGTCCCTCAGCGGAGATCTGGGAATTACGGGAACACCGGGCCAGGGATTTGCGATCTCTCCCCACAGTCCCCCAGAGGAAATTCGGGAACCACTCCCTGCATGGGAGTTTTGGGAGACGCTCCCCTTAAAATATTCCTGGGAATTCCCTCCAGCTCCTGCTGCCGCTTTTCCCTTCTCCCATAAAACTTGCTCCCCATGGCAGACCCCGTCCCTTTTGGGGCCGATCCGCCGCTCGATGGCCCCGCAAACCCCAGCTCCGAGCGTTCTCCCCCCCTTTCCCCAGAGCCATCACGAAGCTGAACGGGCACCAGCTGGAGAACCACGCGCTGAAGGTCTCCTACATCCCGGACGAGCAGCCGGGGCCGGAGAACGGCCGCAGGGCCTTCGGGGCCCGGGGCGCGGCCAGGCCCGGCTCCCCCACGCCCGCGGGGACTCCCCCCAAGCAGCCCCCCCTGGACGTGCCCCTGCGGCTGCTGGTGCCCACCCAGTTCGTGGGGGCCATCATCGGCAAGGAGGGGGCCACCATCCGCAACATCACCAAGCAGACCCAGTCCAAGTGAGTCCCTCTGCCCGGAATTTTTCTGCCTCGCTGGGATTTTGGGGGTTATTTTTAGGAAATATGGGATTTGTGGCTCCTCCTCGCTGTCCCCTGCCCCGGCCCTCAGGCTTCTCTCCGTGTCTCCCCATGCAAGGGCTGGGCTGGGACCCAAGTGGTTGCACTGGACATAAATTTGTGGGATTTCTCCCTGCTGGATTTGGCTCCCGAGCTTGTATTGGCACCCAAGGAGCTGTTTATCCCCCAAGGAAGGGTTTATCCCCCAAGGAACCCTTTAAATCCCCCCAAGGAACCCTTTATACCCCCAGGAGCCCTTTATCCCCACCAAGGAAGGATTTATCCCCCGAGGAAGGATTTCTTTGGGATACGAGGTGGTGGACACCCCATCCCATTCCATCCCATCCCATCCCATCCCATCCCACCCCATCCCACCCCAGTCGGGTGCTCATCCCTCAATCCCTCCCGCTGTTAAAAATCCCGTTCGGATTTTTGGGATTTGAGCTCCCAGGCCCCGCATCCCTGCGGGATATCCAGCCCACAGTTCCCTCCTCTTGCCTTCCTGGGTGCAATTCCAAATTTAGGGCAGAGCGGGAGCTCCAGGGAGCCGCTCCCAGGGCCCATCCCGAGTTTTTGTAGGATCGACGTGCACCGGAAGGAGAACGCGGGAGCGGCAGAAAAAGCCATCAGCATCCACTCCACGCCCGAGGGCTGCTCAGCCGCCTGCAGGATGATCCTGGACATCATGCAGAAGGAGGCCAAGGACACCAAGACGTAAGAATTCCCACGGATCCCACCCCAGGGTCTGCCCCGGGCTCCATGGTGCAGGAATTTCGTGTTTGGGGACTCCAAGTGATGGGGTTTGAGCTTCCCCCATCCCTCTGTGCCAACCCCTCCTTTCCCTGCTTCCACAATCCCTCCTGTGGGGTTTTCCCCCCGTTCCCGTTCCCAGGGCTGAGGAGGTGCCGCTGAAAATCCTGGCCCACAACAACTTTGTGGGGCGCCTGATCGGCAAAGAGGGCCGGAACCTCAAGAAGGTGGAGCAGGACACGGAGACCAAAATCACCATCTCCTCGTAAGGATTCCCCCGGGAAACGGGGCGGGAATTCCTCACTCTGGGATGGGTGGGGGAGGAGGATGAGGATGGGAGTGGGGGGAGAGGTTTTAGTCCCCAAAGTTCTCTCGGGAAACTTTGGTGTTGGATTTTCTGTACTCCCTTTTCCCATCCCCTCTGGGGTCCCTTTGGGGTCCCTTCTCCATCCCTTTGAGGTTCCTTCCCTATTCCTTCAGTGTTCTCTGTAGTGTCCCCACCTCTTTGCTGTCCCCTCCCGCCCTTTCGGGGCTGCAGCTCTCAGCACTGCCCAGTTTGGTGTCCAGAACTGGGATTTTCCTGTAAAACCCCATTTTTGGGGAAGGCAGAGAGAACCCCCCGGCTCAAACCCCATCCCTGCCCTGGCTGTGTCCCCATCCCCTTCCCTGGCTCTGTCCCCATCCCTGCCCCAG
>NW_008239292.1:1023806-1024520 GCF_000691975.1 Corvus brachyrhynchos | reverse complement strand
TCCCTGCCCCAGCCGTGTCCCCATCCCTGCCCTGCCCATGTCCCCATCCCTGCCCCAGCCGTGTCCCCGTGCCCCCGGTGCTGATGTCCCCCCTCAGGCTGCAGGACCTGACCCTGTACAACCCCGAGAGGACGATCACGGTGAAGGGCTCCCCCGAGAGCTGCTGCCGCGCCGAGCAGGAGATCATGAAGAAAGTGCGGGAGGCCTACGAGAACGACGTGGCCGCCATGAGCGTGAGTGGGGCCGGGCCTGGCCGGGGCGGCGACCCCAGAACACCCCTTTGATCCCAGTCAGGACCCCTCCTCGTCCCTGATCCAATCCCCATTCCTTTCTCCCCTCAGCTACAATCCCCCCTCATTCCTGATCTCCTTTCTCCCCTCAGTCACAGTCCCCCCTCATTCCTGATCAAATCCATGCTGATTTCTGCCCTCAGTTACGATCCCACCTCATTCCTGATCTCGTTCTCCCCTCAGCCACAATCCCCCCTCATTCCTGACCAAATCCCCGTTTGTTTTCTCCTCAGTTACAATTCCTGACCAAATCCACATTTGTTTTCTCCTCAGCCACAGTCCCACCTCACCCCTGACCAAATCTCCGTTTGTTTTCCCCTCAGTTACCATCCCTGACCAAATCCCCGTTTGTTTTCCCCTCAGTTACCATCCCTGACCAAATCCCCGTTTGTTTTCCCCTCAGTTACAATTCCTGACCAAATCC
>NW_008239292.1:1016225-1022774 GCF_000691975.1 Corvus brachyrhynchos | reverse complement strand
TTTGTTTTCCCCTCAGTTACCATCCCTGACCAAATCCCCATTTGTTTTCCCCTCAGTTACCATCCCTGACCAAATCCCCGTTTGTTTTCCCCTCAGTTACAATCCCACCTCATTCCCGGCCTGAACCTGGCCGCCGTCGGGCTCTTCCCGGCCTCCTCCACGGCGGTGCCGCCACCCCCGAGCAGCGTCTCCGGGGCCGCTCCCTACAGCTCCTTCATGGTGGGTGACCCCGCTCGGGATATTCCCGATGGAAAACTCCCCCGGGATGGGCAGGGAGGCGGGATGGGCTGGAGTCATCTGGGGGAAAGGTGGTGGGAAAGGCGCTGAGGGTGTCTCAGCCCCGTGGGAGAGGTGTGGGCATCACTGGGGAGTAGGAGGGTGACAATGATCCAAAAATGGTGACACGGACCCCAAAATGACAGGGACCCCAAAATGGTTACCGTGACCCCGAAATGGTGATAGGAACCCCCCAAATGGTGACAGTGACCCCAAAATGGTGACAGGAACCCCCAAATGGTGACAGTGACCCCAAAATGGTGACAGCGACCCCAAAATGGTGACAGTGACCCAAAAATGGTGACAGTGACCCCAAAATGGTGACAGGAACCCTCCAAATGGTGACAGGAACCCCCAAATGGTGACAGTGACCCCAAAATGGTGACAGTGACCCCGAAATGGTGACAGTGACCCAAAAATAGTGACAGGAACCCCCCCGATGGTGACACTGACCCCCAAATGGTGACAGGGAGCCCCAAATGGTGGCACTGACCCCAAACAGTGACCCTGCCTCCCGATCCCATTCCCGCAGCCCCCGGAGCAGGAGACCGTGCACGTTTTCATCCCGGCGCAGGCGGTCGGGGCCATCATCGGCAAGAAGGGCCAGCACATCAAGCAGCTCTCGCGCTTCGCCAGCGCCTCCATCAAGGTGGGGCCGTCCCTCGGGGGCCCTTTTGTCCCCAGTTAGGAACATTTTTCCCAGGAAAAGCCCCCGGGAAGCGCGGGTGGGGCTGTAGCGCCGTGTCCGTCCTGTTGCAGATCGCGCCTCCGGAGACGCCGGACTCCAAAGTGCGCATGGTGGTGATCACCGGCCCGCCCGAGGCGCAGTTCAAGGTGCGCTGCCACCACCCCGGGGAGCTCGGGGTGTCCCCTGTGAGGGAGGGCGGGGGGTGACCCCAACTGAGCCCCTAATTTAGATCGGGGCTCTCCCAGGGGCTGAGAGGGTTTGGAATTCTGAAGATTTTACAGGATGATGCCCCAGCCCAAATCCAGCCCAAATCCGGGGGTGGAGCTCCCTGTGCTGCCACCAGGCCGGGGGCTTCGGGGCGTCCCCTGTGAGGGAGGGCAGGGGGGTGACCCCAGCTCTGAACCCCCCAATCCGCAGCTGGGTAATCCCAGGATCAGCTCTCCCAGGGGAATTCTTTCCCCTCTTTCTGTTGTTTGAGTGGTTTTCTTTCCAGTTTAGAGTAGCCCGGAAACAATTTCTTTTTAAATTTTACTTTATTCGGAAGCCTATGGAATTCCGGCGGGAGCGGGACACGTGACATTTCTCCTCAGTTTTCCAAATTCCAAAGGACTGAGATTTGATGGGACGCTGCCCCATCCAGGGATGGATCTCAGGGTGGGACCTTCCTGACTCCATCCCTTCTCCAGGCCCAGGGCAGGATTTATGGGAAGCTGAAGGAGGAGAACTTCTTCGGGCCGAAGGAGGAGGTGAAGCTGGAGACGCACATCCGCGTGCCGGCCTCGGCCGCCGGCCGGGTCATCGGCAAGGGCGGCAAGACCGTGAGTGGGGACGGGAGGAGCACGTCCCGGGGGCGGAATTCCCGGGAAGCAGCCGGGGTTTTCCTGCGGGGCTGACGCCGTCGGTGCCCCGCAGGTGAACGAGCTGCAGAACCTGACGGCGGCCGAGGTGGTGGTGCCGCGGGAGCAGACCCCGGACGAGAACGAGCAGGTCATCGTCAAGATCATCGGGCACTTCTACGCCAGCCAGGTACAGCGCCGGCAGCTGCGGGAGCTCTCCGGGGCTTCTCCAGGGTTGTGTCCCCGTGGGAATCCTCCTGGGAATGGTTTATTCCATGCCTGGCTGCTGGGCATGGCTGCTGTTTGGGATGTGGGAGCGTCAATCCCAAACCTGACTAGAACATGGAAGATGGGATGTCTGGGAGACGTCTGGTGGCCGTGCTGGACACTGGAGCATTTTCCATGGCAAACGAGGTCGTTTCCCTTTTCCTGAGGTCTCAGGGATCCCCCCGTGCTTTGCAGTTCTGGGAGATTTGGGATTTTTCACCTGGAGAAGGGAAGGATCCAGGGAGAGCTCCGAGCCCCTTGCAGGGCCTAAAGGGGCTCCAGGAGAGCTGCAGAGGGACTGGGGACAAGGCATGGAGGGCCAGGACACAGGGAATGGCTTCCCACTGGAATAGGGCAGGGCTGGGTGGGACACTGGGGAGGAATTCCTGGCTGGGCTGGAATTCCCAGGGAAGCTGTGGCTGCCCCTGGATCCCTGGCAGTGTCCCAGGCCAGGCTGGAGCACCCTGGGATGGTGGGAGGTGTCCCTGTCCAGGGCAGGGGCTGGAATGGGATGGGATTTAAATCCTTCCAACCCAAACCAGTCTGGGAATCCCATAATTAAATTCCCACCAGCGACTGCGTGGGCAGGATCCAAAGCTTTGGCGTTGCTCAAAGAGCTCATTTTTGGTCGTCATCTCATCAATCCCGCCCGTCATTCCCAGGAAAAACACGGGAGAGCCCTGGGATAGGAGCTGCACCTGGACTTGGGTGGAAACTGGGAATGAAAGGGGTTTAATTGGGAAATTGAGATGGGAAAAGCCAGGCGGGACGGGGCTGGGAGCGGCCTGGGACAGCGAGGGCTGGGATGGGATGGGATGGGATGGGATGGGATGGGATGGGATGGGATGGGATGGGATTGCAGCATTCCATGAATCCCTGCCTGTCATTCCCAGATGGCTCAGCGCAAGATCCGGGACATCCTGGCGCAGGTGAAGCAGCAGCACCAGAAGGGCCAGAGCAGCCAGAGCCAATCCCGGAGGAAATAGGGACCCCAAGGATCCCCAGATCCCGGGAGAGCGAGGACACGGCCCAGCCAGGCCGGGCTCGGAGTGCCTGGGAATCAGTAACCGCAGGGAGACAGGGATCGGGAATCCACAGGGATCGGGAATCCACAGGGACTGGGAATCCACAGGGATCGGGAATCGCTTCCACAGGGATCGGGAATCGCTTCCACAGGATCGGGAATCGCTTCCGCAGGGATTGGGAATGTCACCCCGCAGTGGGACTGGGAACCACTTCCAGCAGCGGCACCGGGAATTCCACTGGGAATTCCGACCCCCGTGGGATCACGGCGCTTCCATTGGCTCGCAGGGCTGGGCGGGGCCGGCGGGAATCCCGCGGCCCTCCGGGATGAGCAGCGCTGCTCCCGTTCCGTTCCCGTTCCCGTCCCCTCTGGAGGAGCCATCCCGGGGCTCCCCGGCCCTCCTTCCCTCCTTCCCTGGCTGCGGGGCATTCCCAGGGCCATTCCCAGGGCCATTCCCAGGGCCATTCCCAGGGGGATTCCCAGGGGCATTCCCAGGGAACCGCTGCCCTTCCTTGTGGGGCGCTGCCTTTGTGCTGCTCCTTCCCAGTTCCGTGATTTTCCTGGTTTCTTTTTGACCTTTTTTCCCTGTTTTTTAAATATTTCTTTCCATATTTTAGTTTACCTTTTCCCCTATTTTTCCCCGATTTTATTTTTTCCCCTTTTTTATTTTATCCCTTTTATTTTATTTCCCCTATTTCATTTCATTTTTATTTTATTTTATTTCATTTTTATTTCATTTCATTTTTATTTTATTTTATTTCATTTCATTTCATTTTTTAAAATTTTTATTTTATTTAATTTCATTTAATTTCATTTTTGTTTCATTTTATTTTATTTCATTTCATTTCACTTCACTTCTTTTTACCTTTTCCATATTTTTCCCTGTTTTCCTTCCCTATTTTTTATGAATTTTTCCCGATTTTTTCCCTATTTTTTTTACTCTCCTCCATTTTTAGTTTCCTCTGTTTTCCTCAATTTTTCCTCCCCTTTTTTTTTATTTTTCCCCATTTTACTTTCTTCCCTATCCCAATTTTCCTTCCTCCAAGACAAATCCCAGTGGATTTCCACCCTCCTGTGCTGGGATTGGATCCACTGGGACCAAAATCCACCAAATTCCCCCGGAATGGATCCGGGATCCCTCGGGAGCACCACGGGACGGGCGGGAAATTCCCCCTCCCTCCCTCCCTCCCTGCAGTGCCTTGGAAAGCCTTTAAAGCCAGGAAAACCTGGATTTTCCAGGATTTTTCCCCCTCTTTCCATTGTTTGAACGTTTTTTTCCCAGTTTAGAGTAGCTCAGAAATGATTTCCTTTACATTTTATTTTTTATGGAAGCCTATGGAATTCTGGCAGGAGTGGGACACGTGACCTTTTTCCTCATATTTTTCCTCATTTCCCCTCATTTTTCCCCATTTTTTTCCTCATTTTTTCCTCATTTTCTCCTCATTTTTTTCCTCATTTTTCCTCATTTTTTCCTCATTTTTTCCTCATTTTTCCTCATTTTTTCCTCATTTTTCCCTCAATTTTTCCCTCAATTTTTCCTCATTTTTTCCTCATTTTTCCCTCATTTTTCCCTCGTTTCCCCCTCATTTTCCCCATTTTTCCCGGTGATTTCCGCTGTGGAGGTGACGACCTTTCCTAGGGATGAGGCAGATTTATCCCGGGAAAAGCTTTGGCTTTTCCTGCCGGGAACAGCAATAAAACCACCAAAAACAAACAAACAAAAAAAAAAAGCAAAAAAAAAAAAAAAAAAAACCAGGAAAAAAAGGCAAAAAAAATTCCCTTTTTTTGGTAAAACCCATGGAATTCATCCTCATCTCCACCATCAGAACCCGGGAATTCCATGCGGAAGGGATGGAGCTGGAGAGGGGGAGGAAAAGCCCCAGGGAATTTTGGATCTGCTCAAAGCCGGCCCCCCCTGGGGCTCCTCATTCCCGTCCCCCTCCTCCAGCGGGGAGGAATTCCCGAGCTTTGGCGTCGGGGCTGGAGGCGATGGGCTTTGGGCTTTTTCCCGATTTCAGGGCAAAAAGAAGGAAAATGCCCCGAATTCCCTCCTTTGTGCAGGAAAATCCCCGTTCCCGGGAGAGGAAAAAGCCAAACCCGCGGGAACGGCAGCGGCCCCGGATCCCCGGCACTCCCGGAGGGATTTTCCATGTATTTGGGTTTTTGGGATGTGGAATATTCTGGGAAGGCTCAGGAGGTGCCGCCGCCCCCGGCCAGGTCTGGGCTCCAGGGATTCTGCTGCGATTCCAGCCCCGAAAACGGGGATTTTCCAATGGTTTTCCCCCCAAAATCGGAGCAGGGAGGGAGGGAAAGGAAAATTGGGATGGACTGGGAGAGGGGTGGTGGAAGGAAAGCTGGGAGCAAGCCCTGGGAGGGGCCAAAAAGTGGGAATTTGGGAGAAAAAGCGAAATGAAGATGAATTTTGAGGGAGAAGGGTGATGGAGGAAAAGCTGGGTGGTTCCCAGATGAGGCAAAAAAGTGGGAATTTGGGCCAAAAAGCAAATTTAGGATTAATTTTGCAGGACGGGGATGATGGGAGGATTCCCAGGCGAGGCTAAAAAGTGGGAATTTGGGAGAAAAAGCGAAATTGGGATGAATTTTGAGGGAGAAGGGTGATCAGAGGGTTCCCAGGTGAGGCTAAAAGTGGGAATTTGGGACAAAAAGCAAATTTGGGATGAATTTTGCAGGACAGGGATGATGGAAGGAAACTTGGGAAGCTCCTGGGGCAGGCAAAAAAGTGGGAATTTGGGATAAAAGTGAAATTGGGATGAATTGTAAGGGATAAAGGTGATGGAAGGAAAGCCGGGAAGCTCCTGGGGGAGGCAAAGAAGTGGGAATTTGGGATAGAAAGCAAATTTGGGATGAATTTTGAGGGAAAAGGGCCATTGAAGGAAACTTGGGAAGCTCCCAGACGAGGCAAAAAAGTGGGAATTTGGGACAAGAGCGGCGCTGACGCTTTTGCCGTCGTGGAGTGGAGCCCAGCCCTTCGCAGCGGGGAATTTTTGGGGGAAAATCCTCCAGAACCAAAACTCTCGAAGCAGCAGGAAAAAGCAGGATTTGGGGAAGGGAAGGAGGCAGCAGGACTTAAATGGAATTCTGCGAATCCAGGGAGCTGCGGGGGCCAAAAGAAAGCCCCGGAAAAGGAGGAGAAACCACAGAGAAAGGATCAAAACTCTACCTCAGGCGCGATTACCTCAGCAGGGGAGGGTCGGGGCTTTCGGGGCCGTTCTCGCTTTCCTTGGGGTTCGTGGGTATTTTATAGCAGGGCTGAACGGGGCGAGATTTTATTTTTTTAAGGAAAAACAGAAAAAAAAAAGAGAATTTTCTTTTTTTGATTGGGGGGTGGGGGGGGGGGGGGGGATTTTTTGTTGTTGTTGTTGTTGTTGTTGTTTCTGTTGGAATTTTCTCCCGGGGTGGAGGAGGAATCCGGCCGTTCCCGGAGCTCCCTGTGGCGAGCG
>NW_008239292.1:1013962-1016141 GCF_000691975.1 Corvus brachyrhynchos | reverse complement strand
TCCCGGGAATTTCGAGGGGTGAAAGCAAAGCCGGCTGTGAGAGGCTGAAAGGCTTTTCCCGATGGCAGCCAGCACGAATCCAGGAATTTTTTGGGATCAATTTTTCCACTCGCGGGCAGCGTTTTCTATGCAAAGTGGGGTTAAAAAAGGGCTTTTTTGGGTTCTTTTCAAAAGCCATAAAGAGATTTTTTTGCTTTTCTATATTTGATAGAAATTCCTAAAGATCCCAGAATCCCAAGGCGATCCCAGCCTTCCCGGAATTCCAGGGGGGGTGGTGTCGATCCATCTTCTCCACTATGGTGCTGTGAACTTATTAAAGGAAAACCACAAAAAAAGAGGACAAAAAAAAAAAAAAAGAATTCTTTTAAAAGAGATTTTTTTGCCTCCGTTTTACCGAGGGAAAAAAAAAAAAAGAATTAATTAAAGGAGAAAATTAATTAAGACAGGGGAAAAAAACTTAATGAAAAAAGGAAAAAAAACTTAATGAAAAAAGGAAAAAAAAATTAATGAAAAAAGGAAAAAAAATTAATTTAAAAAGGAAAAAATAATTAAAAAGAAAAAAATAATTTAAAAAAGAGAAAAAATTAATTAAAAAAAGAGGAAAAATAATTTAAAAAAGAGAAAAAATAATTTAAAAAAAGGAATAAAAATAATTTTTAAAAAAGAAAAAATTCATTAAAAAAAAGAAAAAAATCGTTAAAAAAGGAAAAAGTTAATAATAAAAAACTAAGTTGAAAAAAGGAAAAAAAATTTTAAAAAGGAAAAAAATAAATTTAAAAAAGGAAAAAAAAATTTTAAAAAAGGAAAAAAAAACCCCCTAGATTAAAACTATTTTTGAAAAGGGAGGAGAGAGAAATGAAAGGATTCCTTCGTAAGGTGGGAGCCGATTTTTATCCCCTCCAGACGCACACGGAGCAGGGAGAGGAGAATTCCCGGCCCGAGGCTGCTCCCAGACCCTCCCAGGGTGATTTTCCCTGGGCTCAATTCCCGTTGCTTTTGTCCCTGCAGGAAAATCCAAGGTTTTGGATGAAATCCTAAAAAAAAACCCATCCAAAATTCGGCGCTGGAAAAGCGGCCGCTGGCGCCGCTCTGCCCCCGTCCCGTCACTCCCAAAGAATATTTGGGATTGGGGAAGGTGGGATCCCCCCTCGCCGGCAGCGGGGCAGCACCGAGCTCGTATTCCCAAAAAATCTGCGGGGAAAGGAGCCGGGTTTGGGGCTGGAAGCTCCGACGGCGTTTTCCTGCCTTTTCTTGGAATTTTTGTTAGGAAAAGATGGTTTGGAATATTTGAAACCTGCGGCTCTCGGCTCCTCCCGCTCCCAGCCAATCCGGACCTCGGGAATCCCAAACCTTTCCCATCCCATTCCAAGGGAGCGCTGAAAACCGGGAATAACCATTCCCAACCCCGGGATCTCTGAGAGGATCTTGACCTAAAATTCCAAGAATTCAGGGAAATCTTTGGTGCTTTTCCCCTCTCTCTCCCATTCCCGGGTCCCGGTGGCGGCACTGTCGGAATTCCGGGGGGGAATTGGATTCACATCAAAGCGATTTGTGGGCAGGAAGAGACCTCGGAGCATCTCCCGCTTTTCTCTGGAGCTGGGGAGAGCTGGAAGTGGAGGAAAAACGGGATCCTGGAGGGGGCAGGAAACTGGGAACGAGATGGATCCGGCCTGGAATGGAAAAACATGGAAAAATCCCCCCCAAAGCAGCAGGAAAGATCCTCCATCCGCTCTCTTTGTGCCAAGAAATTGAGGGAAAACCGGAATTCAGGGAGGAGCAGCGCCGGGGGTTTCATCCCGGCAGGAATCATCCGGGGTTGTTTCATTCCTTGGGATTTTCCCCCCTCCAGGAACACGGCGGGATCCTGGAATTTCCTTATCCACGGGGTCAGGAAGGATTGGGAACAGGGCAATGGAATTTCGGGAAGCTGGGATTTCCCTGGGCCTCAGTTCCCCCTGCAGGGAAGGTCTGGATTCCCAGGGGGGCTGCGATGAGCAGGAAGAAATTCCCATCTTGGAAGCGGCGGATCCCGTGGAAAACGCTGCTGGAACGAGCCTTGGAATGACTTGGATTTCATGGGATCGGAGTCTCCTTCCGCCACCCGGCCGGAAAAACTGGGAAAAAATGGATCCCAAATCCCAGCAGATCTTCCTTCTCTTCCGAGCTCTTCCGGCGCCTT
>NW_008239292.1:1013107-1013920 GCF_000691975.1 Corvus brachyrhynchos | reverse complement strand
GGATTCCTGGGATCCCACCCGCGGAAAATCCCTCAGAAAGATTGGAAAAGAAGCTCCCTCCCAGCCGGATCTTCTGTTTCCTGGGAATTCCGGGCTTTTAGGGTTGGGTTGATTTTCGTAGGGCAGAAAAAGGAAAAATTCCCAAAAAAAAAAGAGAGGAAAAGTGGGAAAAGCTCAGCAGTGCCAGGGAAAAAAGGGATTTTTTGAATTCCCAGCTCCGAGGTTTTGGGGTTTTAGACTCCGAGGAAACCACTCGGAAATGGGATTTGCTCCAGGACTTTTCCTTCGTTGAATTCCTTTCGGCTTTCCCTCCCTGTCCCGGCTGCTCCACCCAGCCCAGGCTTTTTTGGGGATTTTTTGGGAATTTCCCGAGAAAGCTGCGGATTTTGGGGGGTTTTTTTGGATTTATTTCCTTGGCTCCTTCCCAGTTCCTTTTTTCTTTCCGTTGCCGTTTGTTTTGCCCGGATGGAATCTCTGGGATCCCAGGAAATCCCTTTGCTCCCGATGGCACGGATGGATCCCGGCACCCCTGGGAGGCTTTTCCCGGGAGTTTGGCCGGGATTTGGCTGCGGATTCGCTCCGGGAGCGGCGGCAGCAGCGGAGCGTGGGAGGCTCTGAGCGCTGGAACTCGCTTGGATTTCCATGTGGATCCTGGGGATCGACCTTGGAATGGCGCTGGGAATAACGGATCCAGGCTGGAATCATCTTGGGAATACCCCCAGGGAGGGGAATCCCCCTTTCCCTGAACCAGCTTTTCTCCATGTTCTATTTTGGCTTTATCCCGCCTTTTCTCGCCGATGAAATTCCGGAGCG
>NW_008239292.1:1009948-1013091 GCF_000691975.1 Corvus brachyrhynchos | reverse complement strand
CCGCTCTGCCATCCTGCATTTCTTCCCGTATTTTTTTTGGGAAGTGCTGCCAGCTGGGAACACACACCTGGAACTACCTCAGAGCCGGGGGGGTGGGGGCGGCCCCGGCTCCGCAGGGATCTTCCCGCTGGAGGCAGAATTTTGGAATCACTCCATGGGGGAGGAGGAGGAGGAGGCCGTGAGGAAGGCTCCGGAGCATCCCAGGAGGGCAGTGGGCTGGGAGAATTCCCGAGAATCCCCTGGAAAAGTCTGGCTGATCCCGGCGGCTTCCTGCCCGGGATGGAATTCCTGGAGATTTTTTTGTGGAGGAATTCCTGGGATGTTCCACCAAAACCATGGAAGGGGGATGAGCCGGGGCGGGATGTTCCGCCGGACTTTGGGAAGGCTCTGATGGACCACGGCGGTTCTGGAGTGTTCTCCTGGCCCAGGAGGATTTTGGGATGCTCCAGCAGAGCGTGCGGATGATTTCCGGGATGGTTTCCCAGATGTGGGGAGTGGAGGAATTCCTGGATCCTGGTAATGGGATGAATTCCCAGATCCCGGGAGTGGGATGAATTCCCGGATCCCAGTGGTGGGATGGTTGTCAGGATCCTGGGAGTGGGATGATTTTTGGGATCCTGGGAGTGGGATGATTTTTGGGATCCTGGGAGTGGGATGGCTTCAGATCCTCGTACAGGGATGAATTCCTGGATCCTGGCGTTGGGATGATTTTTGGGATTCCCCCCAGACCCCGGTGCGATCCTCCGGCCCCGGGATGCTCCAGCCCCTCATTCCCTTGGGAGCAGGGAATTCGGGTGCTGAGGATCCAACTCCACAGTCCCGCTCTGAGGAGAGGAATCCCTCCCGGAGCCGCGGCCTTTGGGATCTTCCGCAACCGAAGGAATTTTCCGGAGCGGTTTGGGAACGGTCTCTGCAAAGCGACGCCAGATCCAGCGGGAATTTTTGGGGCAGGAAGAGAGGGAGCGCCTCTCCCATGGCTGATCCCAGGAAATCGATGGGATTCACCGCAATCAGGGCGGGAATTCATCCCTAAAAATCCGCGATTGGCGCCAGCGCTCCGCGCCCAGCCCGGAATTCCATCGGCGCGTCCGGATTCGCCTCGGGACGGAGAATTCCCTGGAATTCCAGGAGCGAACCCAGCCTTAACCCACGGCCCCACGGCGCCTTTCGGGATGAATTCCAAGCCGGGGCAGCAGGAGGGGAACGGAGGCGATCCCGAGAGCCTGGAACGTGCAGCGCCCACGGAGCCGCTGGGCTCCGGCCCCGGAGCGATCCCGGCAGTGATCCCGGGAATCCTCATCCAGAACCAACCCAGCTGTGTTTATCTACCTCTTAGCCGTAGGGGACTCTCGCTAGGGGCACCTCCCCAGGCGGAGCTTTTAGGGAGAAAAGAAAAATTAAAAATAAAAAAAAAAGTTAAAAAAAAAAAATTAATTAAAAAAACCAAAAAAAAAAAAAAAACAGGAAAAAAATAAAAATTCATCTTTTTCCAAAGAAAAATGTTCCTTAAAAACAACAGCAACAACAACCACCAGGATTTATGGGCTCGCTTTTCCCTCGAGGAAAGTGGATTTTTAGTCCTCTGAAGCTCCAGACCTCACCAGTCCCAACTTCGGGCTGGGACTGACTCTATTTTTATTTTTATTTTTACTTTTATTTTTATTTTTATTTTTTAAGACTCGATTCCCCCCCTTTTTTTTTTTTTTTTTTTGGGTTTTTTTTTGGGTCTTTTCCTCAGATTTTTCCTTCTTCCCTCTCCGCCCCCTCCATCCTCCTCACTCCTCTGGCCTCCCCATTCGGGGCTGGGGGAATCAAAGTTGATTATTTGGGGGTTTTTTCCAGTGGTTTTTGGGGTTTTTTTTGGGGTGATGGCAGCGTGGGGGAGGGGGGAGGGGATGGAGCTGAATTTTGGGAGCATCCAAAGGTGCTGCTTTGCTGCTTTTCCCAGGAAATTTCAGGCTCTTTAGGTAAAAATTGTCATTTCTGGGATGTTTTGCCTCTTTGCTGAGTTGTTTTCGCCTTTTCTCCCCCCCTCCCTCTCCTCTGACCTCTCCTAATCCGTGTCCTTCCCTTTTCCCGGGATTAGGGATGGATGTTGGGCTCTGCTTCTTTTCCAGGGAGGATGGTTTTCCTTATTTTTATTTTATTTTATTTTATTTTTGCCACAAACCGCTTTATTTCCACTGTTTCGTTGTGAAAAATAAAGAGCAAAAACAGAGAAAGAAGCAAAAAAACCAACAAATCTGAGTGTTTGTGCGGTTTTGTGGGATTGGGGAGGGGGAAAAAAGGGGGGAAATGGAGGAATTCGGGGGGAAATGAAGAGGGGAGGGAAAAAAATGGGGAATTTAAAATGAAATTCTTGTTTTAAAAAAGGGGAATAGAGGGAAAACGAAAGGGGACTAGAGGGGGAAATAGGAAAATAAAGGAAAATAAATAAAGGGGGAATGGGGAGGAAGAAGTAAAGGGAAGAGAGGAAAAAATGGGAGTAAGAAATAAAGGGAGAAATGGAGAAAAAAGAGAAATTGAGGGGAAAAGAAAGGGGGGGAAATGGAGGTAATAGAGGGAAATTGGGAAATAGGGGGGAAATGGATAAAAATAAATAAAATTGGGAAATAAGAGGAGGAAAGTGGGGAAAGGAGAAATAAGTGGGGAATAGAGAAATAAAGGGGGAATCGAGTACAAACACATGGATACGCGGGAAATAGAGGAAAACAGAGAAAGAAAGGAGGGGGAATTAGGGAAAAAACCCAGAGGAATAAAGGGGGAAATAAATAAAAAAATCCAAAAATAAAGGTGGGAATCAGAGTGCCGGGCACGAGGAGCGCGGCTGCCGGCGGCGGAGCTCGGGGCTGTCCCAGAGGGTGGAACGGGGCCGGGGCCGGGATTTAAGAGGGGTTTTAGGGCCGGGAATGTCCCGGAATTCCCGGGAATCCGCGGCCGGCGGGAGCTGGGACTATTTACCGCGGGTGGAGGGATAGGGCGGGCGCGCGGAGCCTCCCAGTACACCCAGCGGTCCCATGGTGTAATGGTTAGCACTCTGGACTTTGAATCCAGCGATCCGAGTTCAAATCTCGGTGGGACCTCGCGCTTCTTTTTGCCTGCCCGCGGGGCCGAGGAGGGAAGAGGTGAGGACCGGAGGAGGC
>NW_008239292.1:1008099-1009646 GCF_000691975.1 Corvus brachyrhynchos | reverse complement strand
TGGCTACGCCTCCCGTCACTCTCGCAACATCGCATTACTATTGGCTGAACCATCTCTCTGCCCCGCCTCCCACTTCAGCAGCCGTTTCCCCCGGGAGCGGGTTCGCGCTCTCCGTTCTCCACCGCTGATTGGCTGAGGGAAATGTCACTCTGACAATCCCGCGTTGCTATTGGCTGGGAGCGCGCTTTGGCCCCCCTCCCCCTCAGCATCCCCTCATGGCGGGTTCGAGCCCTCACGACGCGTTGCCATCGCTCGTGGGCGATCACCGCGGATTAGGGGCAGCTCAGGCCCGGGTGGAGCCGATCGCCTCAGGGCCATGACAGGAATGTACGGTTTTATTTTCCACCTAATTAGCCTGAAATTGTCTTGGAGCGCTGGCTAGGAGAAGAAGCAGCACCTTTAGGTGCACCCAAAATTAGTTAAAAATTAATTACTCCTACACCCCTCTAAAACCACCACCAACTCAATCAAAAAATAGGATTCTGCACTCCCAAAAAACCCCAACAGAACCATCAAAAACCAGGATTCAGCCCCCCTGTGCATCCAAGTTTTAAAGGTAAAAAACCACAGGATGATGGACTATTAAAAAAATAATGCGTCAGTCACAAGTGGGCGTTTGGGACTGGTTAGGTCTGGAGCTGTAGCAAATAAAGGCCACTTTAGAGCGAAAAGAAAGCCCACAAATTCTACTTTTTGGAGAGTATTTCCTGCAAGAAAGACAGAGGCCGTGGTGGTGCTGGCGGGTTTATTGAGCGTCTGCGAGAAAGAACAAAACCTCCTTGATTTTGGGATTTTTTGGGGGGCCAGGGAGGCGCAGGGAGGGGGGTTCTGCCTGCAGGGGACTGGGGGGACCCCCTGCTTGAGGAAAATCCACTTCTTTATGTCTTGTCCTCCCCTTTTTAGGGTGTCCCCGTGTCTGAAGCGCCTTTGCCTCGTGGTGAGCCCCATGTGGGCGAGGCTGAGCAGAGATCCAGCAGGCAGGAAAACACCGCTCCAGGTGGGATCCAGAGGAATTTCCATGGATTTAAACCAGTCCCGGGGCGGTCTGGGAGGAGGAGGAAGAGTGGGAGAGGGTTGCTCCTCTGGGATGGGGACAGCACCCTGAGCCACTCAGAAATTCAAATCGCTGCTGCTTCTCTTTCGGGGTTGATGGTCTGGGGCAGTTCTGGGAGAGCTTTCCCCAAGATTACGTGGAGCCCGAATGGGGTTTTAAAAAAGCAAAACGTCTCCAAACAACAAACCCCACAAACCTACCCTGCTGGATTCGGAGCTGGGTGTGCCCCAGCTTTTTTCTGTCAAGCAGGGGATTAAATTTGTCTTTAAAGTAACTCGGGAGCAGCAGGATCGCGGCCTAGCTCAGGGCTGGAGAGCCCTGTGGTGCTCCAGGGATGGCTCCAGCTCACCCCAGACACCGCTGGGACACGCTGGCATGGGGCTGGCAGCCCCCCGGGCCCGGTGGCAGCGCGGGGGAGGTGACACGGCGGTCACACGCTGGCATTCCCAAGGCTTTTCCAGAGGAGGAAGCGAGACTGGGAGGAGGAGGTGGG
>NW_008239292.1:1006834-1007475 GCF_000691975.1 Corvus brachyrhynchos | reverse complement strand
CAGCCCCCGGCTCTGCAGCGGCCGAAGCTCAGCCCCGGCGGCAGCGGGGGGTGGGGTGAATTTTTTTTTTTTTTGCTTTTTTACATGTAATTTTTTCTTCTTTTTCTTCTCTTGCTGTCCTTTAACTGCGCTAGGGTTTGGTTCTGGGTTGCCCGGGGCCGAGGGCAGACTAGAGGGAAAGCAGGATCCTGCCAACAGTCCTGGAGTGCTCACGGGAACATCCCCATGCCCGGCGGGAGCGGGGGGTCAGCTTATGGTGCAGCCTCCCTTCTCCTTAAAGGGGTTCTTGTCCTCGGGAACGCCCTTGAGCAGCGGGTCCTCACCCGACATGGACTCGATGTACTCCTTGATCTCCTTGCCGGTCTTGGAGACCTGCCAGGGAAGGAGACATTCCCAGTCTGGGGCGGGATCCTCGCCCCACGAACCCCTCCGTGCAGCTGGGAGAGGGGAACGGCGCCCAGGGACATCCCACCCGCACCGAGGTGTCCCAAAGCGTCCCTGGGGTGTCCCAAAGCGTCCCTGGGGTGTCCCAAAGTGTCCCTGGGGTGTCCCAAAGCATCCCGGGGGTGTCCCAAAGCATCCCTGGGGTGTCCCAAAGTGTCCCTGGGGTGTCCCAAAGCATCCCGGGGGTGTCCCAAAGC
>NW_008239292.1:1005105-1006248 GCF_000691975.1 Corvus brachyrhynchos | reverse complement strand
GGTGTCCCAAACGTCCCCGGGGGTGTCCCAAAGCGTCCCTGGGGTGTCCCAAAGCGTCCCCGGGGTGTCCCAAAGCATCCCTGGGGTGCCACGGACACCTCTCGAGGTGTGGGGCTGGAGCCCCTGGACCCTGGGATGTGGGGCTGGGAGGACAGAGGGGGAGTGCAGGTGCTCCTGCCTGGGTTTGGGGGTTGATTTCAGGTTGATTTCAGGGCTCGGGGTTCTTTCCCTTCGCTTCAGGAAGGAAAGGCACCCTTGGGTGAGAAGGTTACGCCGTGGGTGGAGTGAGGAGCTCACCATCTGCCTCTCGTTCTTCACCTCCTTCTTCAGCTGATCCAGCTCCATCTTCAGCAGCTCCTTCTCTGTCATGTCCTGAGCCATCTTGCCCTGGAGCTGCAGGGGAACAGCTCGTTATTGGGGTTATTGCTTTGTCCCAGTGGGATTGCAGCCCCCCCCAATGTCCCTGGTCAGTGTCCTGGGTCTTGGCAGCATCTTCCCAGCTTTTCTAAGGAATTAAACACATTTCATTTTTCATTTCCTCCTTGTGCCTTTACAGCCTGGATTATGGCTCCTCCATCGCCCCGAGCTCAGCTATTTGCACACCCCTGAAAGTTTTTGGG
Source organism: Corvus brachyrhynchos (assembly GCF_000691975.1). Lineage (NCBI taxonomy): Eukaryota > Metazoa > Chordata > Aves > Passeriformes > Corvidae > Corvus > Corvus brachyrhynchos. The sequence continues at coordinate 1,005,628 of NW_008239292.1, read as the reverse complement.
GCTGTGGAGGTTGGGAAAACCCAACTCTTTTCTCCACAGAAGCCATGGCGTGCGTGCCCCGTGCTCCTCTCCATCCCCATGGATCCCTCGGGACACCACCAGCCCCGGGGAGCTCCGTGAGGAGCCAAAAGTAGGGGGGGAAAGCGGCTCCCGATCCAGGTGGACCCCAAAATTCACCTGGAGGCAGCAAAGCCACTCACCTGGGGGGGCCGGGGGGCTGCCCCTCTGCACCCTGGAGATGCTCAGAGACCCATCCAAGGGGAGAAGCTGCTCCTGCTCAGAGCTGGGGCTCCTCGGGCTCTCTGGGAGAGCAGAGGGAAGCAGATGTCTTTGCTCCTTAAGCTGATAATGGACTCAGGAGCGTAAGCTGGTCAGGTGTTGGGAATTAGCCTCAAAGTCCGGGCTAATCGGGGTGGGGAGGGGGAGGTGGGCAGGAAGGGTGGCCGGGGGTGCTGGGACACCACCCGGGGAGCCCCCGAGGCCCTGCCGTGGGGGGCTGAGCCCGTGGGGTGTCACGCTCCCC
>NW_008239292.1:1004567-1004980 GCF_000691975.1 Corvus brachyrhynchos | reverse complement strand
TGAGGAGCTGGGCCGGCCCGGAGGAAATCCATCATTTCCCTCAGCCTTGCACCACCGGGGCCGCGGGCTCAGGAAGGGCCAGGCCCCAGCGTGGGGGTTCTCCTGCGCAAAGCCACCGGCGTTGGGGACAGAGCCCGGGAGGCCCCAAGGAGGCACCTGGGACTGGAGGAGAAGGAGGAGGAGAGGGTGGAGGGGCTTTCCAAGCACCGGGGAAGTGGGAATTTCCTGCGGCCTCGCCCGTGGGGATGTGAAACATCCTTAGCGAAGCACCGGGAAGGACACACTGTCCCCGCTGTCCCCAGCCGGCGGGGGATGCTGGGCACCTCGGGGGTCGCTGGGCACGTCCCGCTGTGCCCTGCGCGCTGCCGGCTGCGGGGGATGCTGCCCGGGATGCACGCGGGGCTGGTCCCGGG
>NW_008239292.1:1001806-1004384 GCF_000691975.1 Corvus brachyrhynchos | reverse complement strand
GGCAGCCGAGCCCGCGGGGAGGTCGGAGCTGGAGCAGCTGCGGCAGCGCGACATCCCCGAGGGCCAGCAGCTGCTGCGCGACCAGCACGACAACCTGCACAGGGTGGCCGAGTACTGCCACAGCAACTACCTGCAGGTCAGGGCACGGACAGGGCCGGCTGAGGGGCTGGGCTGGGCTGGGGGCGATGCCCGGGGCAGCCCTGCGGGGTGGTCCCGAGGGGTGGCTGGCGAAGGCTCTGCCCTCGGAGCTGGGAATCCCCGCTGGCTCCCAGCCCGGCTTCCCGTGCCGCCCTCTGCTGCGTTTTCCTCGTGCCTTGGGTTCTCCTCTTGCTCCACAGCAGCTCTCAGGGCGGGTTTGGGATGGAGGGAGGGTTCCCCAGGGGTTTGGTGCCTCTGGAGGAGCCTTGGGAGAGGGCCAGGGCCAGCAGCGTGTCCTGGGCTGTCACAGGGGCTGGGAGGTGCCACCTGGCAGGGCCTGCACGTGCAGGGCAAGTGTGAAGCTCTGCTGGCACATCCCTTCTCCTCCTCCTCCTCATCCTCCTCATCCTCGTCCTCCTCATCCTCCTCGTTCTCCTCGTCCTCCCTGCCTGGCTCCGCTGTGGGACAGGGGGCAGGAGCTTTGGAGATGAGATACGAAGGAAAACACTTGTTGTGGCCCTCCCTGCTGGGGAGGGGTCCCCGTGTGCTTCACCAAGGCCGTGGCCGTGGCCTTGCTGGCTCCAGCCAGCCCCGAGGCCCCCGAGGGCCTGGACCCCCTGGGGCAGAACCGAAGGGGAAATGCACTGAGCTATTTCAAGAGCTGAGACAGCATCCCCAGCACAGCTGGTGCCACGGCCAGGTGGCACGTGGCCTTCTGCTGGCATGGCCAGCTGTCCGCAGGGGTGGCTGGAGGCTGAGCTGGGCACTCGCTGACCTCCGTAACCTTCCAGAACATCAGCACCCGGGGAGGAATCCGGTGAATCCCCAGCGCTGGGATTCTCCCGCCCGCCGGGTGCCGGTGTGCTGGGCCCAGGGGAAGTCTGAGGCATTTGGAAAGCAGAAGGAAACATCTCCGGTGGCCGTGCCAGGCGGGGAGGGCTCATCCCACAGCTGGGTTTGTCCCCTGCAGGCCAGTGACAAGAGGAAGGCGCTGGAGGAGACGATGGCTCTGAGCACGCAGTCCCTGGCCAGTGTCACCTACCAGGTCAGCAGCCTGGCCACCGCCTTCCTGCGCCTGCTGGACCTGCAGGCGGCTCAGCTGCGCCAGGTGGAGGCCGACGTCGCCTGCGTGGCACAGGTGGGACCGTCCTCCGTGGGGTGGGCTCTGGGAAAAGGGGTTTGGGCAGCTCCAAGGGGTTGGAGACCCTCGCCGTGCAGTGGGAATGCAGAACCCTCTCCTGGCACGGGGTTGGGGGTTCCCCAGCGCATCAGGAATTGGTCTCTGGGGTGTTTCCTCCTCACACACCCAAATCCCAGCGGAGGGAACTGCCCAGGAAACTTCACAGTGGGAGCTCAGAGCATTGGCCTGGCTGCCACACTGTCCCCTTGCTGCTGCCTGGCCTCGTCCTCCCACAGCTTGGCCACACTGCTGCAGAGTCCCGCGGCCACCCGGCCTCATCCTGGAGCCTGCTCAGCCACAGGAGGGGACAGAACCCTGGGTCACGCTGGAAGCAGCAGGAAAGCAGCTCAGGGGGCTTAGGAGCCTCTCACATCCCCCCTCCCAGTGCCATTTCCCCCATTCCCTGCCTTAGGAAGGTCAGATCCTCTGTGGTGGCATCAAGGACGTGAGGGCTGTGATGGGGCACAACAGGATCTGCCCTTTGCCAGTCCTGATCCTCTCCTCCACCCCTTCTGTTACGGGCAGGGAGGGATGGTGGGGCCTGGAGGGGCTGCAGGAGGTGGAGGGAGAGCCTGGGATGGGAGCTCAGGGACAGTGTCCCCTCCGCAGAGGGTGGACATCCACAAGGAGAAGGTGTCCCGCCGGGAGATCGGCTCGCTGACCATCAGCAAGAGGTTCCCAACCTACCAGAAGATCGTGGCCCCCCCAAACCCCCCTGTCCTGGAGCCCTATTACAGGAAACCCCTCAACTTCAGCGTCCTGGACGACATCGGCCACGGGATCAAGGTGAGGCCGGGCCAGGAGGGGGTCCCACAGTGGGCTTGGGTGGGGTTTTTCAGTCCCCAGTGTCCCCAGCGCTGCCCCGAGGGGTGCACAGGTGTCTCAGACCTCTCCTCGATGGAGAATTGGGGTCCGTGCCCTGCAGCCCACTCAGCTTTGGGGGCCTTGCACCCCACAGATCCTTTCCCACTCCAGAAAACCCCCACGGGAGGGGTTTTGGAGGCCTTGCAGCCCCATGGAGCTTTTCCCACTCTGAAAGGTGCCCATGGAAGGGTTTTTTGGAGGCCTCTCAGCCCCACAGAACCTTCCCCAATCCGGAAAACCCCCACAGAACCTTCCCCACTCTGGAAAACCCCCACAAAAGGGTTTTTTGGAGGCCTCTCAGCCCCACAGAACCTTCCCCACTCCGGAAGGCACCCACAGGAGGGTTCAGAGGCCCCGGCGGCCCGGGGGGAAGTGGTGGCGCGGCGGCCGCGGTTC
>NW_008239292.1:995263-1001182 GCF_000691975.1 Corvus brachyrhynchos | reverse complement strand
CTGCAGCTGCCGTCCCACCGCCGCCACCTCTCCCCGAGGACCTGCTGCCACCTCCTCCAGGGGACCTGGCTGTGCCCCCCCCGGACCTCCTGCCCCCAGGTGAGTGCTCAGTGCTCCGGGGAGTCACAGGGCACTCCCTGATGTGACCCGTCCCCCATCCATTTTGGGGGGTTGAGCCCCTTCATCCCTCACCCGCTCTGGGGGTTTCGCAGCCCCCGATGACCTCGAGCTGCTGCCACCACCATCAGCTGTGCCCGACTTCGAGGACCTGGCCCTGCCACCGCCTCCAGCTGCAGAGGACCCTCCGTGGGCCCCGGAGAACTACCTGGAGAAAGGTACAGAGGATCCCAAATCCCCTGGATCTCCTGGCTGAGCCCCTGCCCACACCCCAGCACGGATGTGGGATGCCCAGCGGTGCCATGGCCGCTCCCGTCCCCGCTCCCAGTGCTGGCCTGTCCCCTGTGGTGGCCTCAGCGGGCTCCACGTCCCCTGTTCTCCCTCCCGCAGTGGTGGCCCTGTACCCCTACACGCGGCAGAAGGACAACGAGCTCTCCTTCGAGCCCGGCACCCTCCTGTTCGTCACCCGCCGCTACTCGGACGGCTGGTGCGAGGGGGTGATGGGCCAGGAGGAGGGGTTCTTCCCCGGGAATTACGTGGAGCCCTTCTGAGCCCCTCACCCCTCACCCCACACCGCGCTTCGCCTCGAAATTTCGGCTTGTGCACCGCTGGGAATGCGCGGGGCTGCGGGGGGCTGGCAGCCAAGCCGGCTGGCACCGCTGGCACAGCTTCCAGAGCGTTCCCCCTCTCCCCTATGCCTCCTCGGGAGGGTTTGGGGCCGGGACACCGAGCTGGGAACGCGGCAGGCAGCCCAGGCTGATCTTAGGATGCAGCCCTGGATGCCAGCCCAGGAACAGAACGCTGGGCACGGAGCAGAGTGGGGACAGCAGCTGCCCGCTGTCCCCGTGGGCTCCAGGGATGATCCAGCCCCAATCCCCCACCCCAGAGGGTCCCCTGCTCGTCCCTGACCCCGCTCTGCTGCTCCAACGCCGCTCCCCAAACTCGCAGCAGCCCAAGGAAGAGGAACAACGTTTTGGTGAGGGTCAGAGCTGTTCAGAGCCGGGCTGACAACCTGGACACAACAAGCTCGTGGTTGCTGCAATACAGAGAGCTCTGCCTGTGTACGTCCATCCGTATCTTTAATTCCATGGCTTTGAGTTCCACACAGTCCAACGGGGTCCGGAGGAGGAAGAACAAAGGAGAGGGGATGGGACAGAGGAGGAACAACTCGGGGCTGCTTTGGTTATTTCCTGCTGGGGGTTTGGGTTCCAAGGGTTTGGAGGACTCAGAGCCACCCTCGGGGGCTGGTAAGGCTGTGGATAAATCCAGGAGAAGCCAACACCAGAGAGCAGCGGATCCTGCAGGTCCCCCCTGCAGAGTGCAATTAGAAGGGGTAATTAATACTGCAGTGGGGAGGGGGGACGTGGACGGGGGGGGGTTTGGCCTCTGGGGAGCCGGTGCCAGAAGTGCCACAGAACCTCCCGGGGGGGCCCAGCTCAGGGGCGATTGTCCCTCCCTGGGGTAGGAGGGGCCTCACACGATCCAGCAAGGACGGGGACACGCCTGGAAAGGGCTCGGGGCAGGGAGGGACCTGCCGGGGACACGGGGACACCTGAGCCCGGGAGAGGAGCAGGGATGGAAGTGGCGAGGCGAGGTCCTGCTCCCCACAGCGGGATGTGGTTCCTGTGCCAGCGGGTGGGAGAGGCTCTGCCACCTTTCCAAAGCTTTCCCGATGCTCCGGGCACGTTTTATCCAGAGAATCAAGTGCCAGGGGACAGTGAACCCCAGTGAAAGGCTCGGCTGCCCGCAGGGTGGGGTGTGGAGGGCCAGGGAGCCGGGATTTCCCAGACCGAATTCCCGGTGGGCTCAGGAAGGGGGAAGGAGCCCGGGGCAAGCTCCTCACGTGGCCAGGAGGGCAGCCAGGCCGGGGGCAGGAGGAAGGATGTGCCCAGCCCACAGGGAAAACCGGCTTCTGGATTTTTAGGAATTCTCTTTTGAGGTCAGAAGGGAAAGGAAGCAACAACTCCACCAAAAAATCCCCATCGGTGCTGGCAAAGGGCGCAGGGTCCGGCCGTGGCCGCAGCTCCGTCACCCCGCGGCAGGGCAGGGAGAGGGGCCGGCAGAAAGTGCTTTATTCACCAGGGAAAGGAGCTGGGAAAGGCAGGGAAACATCCCAGGAGCGGGGCCAAGCGAGCAGTGCGTGCGCGGGGGGCCGTGAGCCCCGGGCTCCCCTTCCCAGCCGCGTGTGGGGCGCGGAGCCCTCGGAGCCGCCCTCAGCACTTCCTCTTGAGCAGCTCCTGCAGGTACCGCGCCACCTCCGTGGCCGACTCCCACGGGACCACGGCGGCCCGGAAGGCTCCAGGCTGCTTCTCCTGGATCTCCTGGATCATCCTGTGCATGGGGTAGCCCTTCCTCGGGAACGCCACGTCTGCCGCCGTCAGAGTCCCGGAGGGGCAGAAATCGTTGGCTCCGTCCCCCACGTAGAAGACGCGCTGGAACTCCACCTCCTCCTGCGCCCTCTCCGCCAGGTATTCCGTGAGGATCTTCCTCTTGCACATGTTGGCCGGGCACTGAAGGCACTTGTGGCTGTGGTAGGGCCCCAGCGTGAGGAAGCCCCGGCGGTCGAAGCTGGCCGGGTTGCTGAAGATCTTGCGGAACAGCGAGCGCACGCCGGCCGCCCGCAGCTTGGCCTCGATGCCGAACATGTTGGCGTCGGAGATGAGGATGACCTCGAAGAGCTCGTGGTGCTTGGAGAGGAACTGGAAGAGCTCGGCCATGCCGGGGGACAGCGGGATGTTCTCGTAGACGGCCCTGAAGTCGGCGGCGCGCAGGCCCTGCTCGCCCAGGAAGGCCAGCACGCGCTGCATGTGCTCGTTGTAGGAGCCCTCGCGGGGGCTCTGGCGGAGCTGCTCCGGCAGCGCCCGGCCCCGCACCACGGAGTCGTCGCTGTTCTCGTCCACGATGGTCTCGTCGAAGTCGAACACCAGCAGGAACCGGGGCGGCCGGGCGCCGGCCATTCCCACGCCCTGCCGGGGGAGGACAGAGCCCGCCGTTATCGGGACGTGGCGGTCACTGCCAGGCCACCGGGCCGGCCCCGCCCCGTGGCCACCTCAGCCCGGGCTGATTAGCCCAGCTGGGCCTGGGGGGGGTTAATCCCCCGTGCCACGGCCCAGCCCGGCCCTAAACCTTCATCCTGCCAGTAAAGGGATCGCTCTGCCGGGCTAATCCCGGCCCCAGGCAAGGAGGTCACTGTGCCTCCGAGGGAGCGGGACAGAGCTCACTGGATCCGGGAATTACCGGGGTTGGGAAAGAGCTCCCGGATCATCCAGCCCGACCTTTGAGCCAGCACACCTGGGCTTGGTGTGGGGACAGCAGCCCAGCCTCTCCTGTGCCACCTCTGCGACAGGGACATGTCCTGGGGCCGCCCTGGCTCTCCCCAGCCCCACAGGTTGATTTTCGCTCCATCCCCCGCTGCAGCTCCCCAGGGATGGGCCCTGCAGCTGCCCCAGTGGGAGCAGGGAGCGGCTGGAGCTGTGCCAGGGAGGGTTTGGTGGGATTTTAGGGGAAAGTTCTTCATCCAGAGGGTGGAATAAGCACGGGAACATCTCCTCAGGGAATGGGCACATTCCCGAAGCTGCCAGAGCTCCAGGAGTGTTTGGAGGGATGCACAGGATGGGATTTTGGGGCGCGCTGGCTGATCCTCGGGGATCCCTCCCAGCTCAGGATACCCCACGAACCCAAAATCACCGCAACCCGAGCCCCCCGCTCCCCTCGGCCCTTCCCGGCTGCTCCAGGGTGGAGTTTTGCAGGATGGGGAGCCAATCCCTGCCCTCCCCGAGGACAGAGGACGTGGCAGAGGGCAGCTGGGGACAGGCAGGGGACAGCGGCACTGACCTTAAACAGGCATGGCAGCCCCACGCCCTCGCAGCACCTCCTCATGGCGGGAGCATCCCCGGCCGGCACCGCGGGCTGAGGGCTGCGAACCACAGAAAAGAGGGAATGTGGTGAATCCTTGGGGTTTTCCCTGGATACTCCCGGGCTCAGGACCTTTTGTTCCAGGAGAGAGGAATTAAAGGAGAGCAGAGCTCCCGCTTAATGCCTCTGATCCCTCCTAATTCCCCGTGAGGGCAGCGGGGGAACAGCAGAAAAATCCGGGAACAGCGAAAAACCCGGGAACAGCGAAAAAACCTGGGAACAGCGAAAAACCCCAGGTACAGCAGAAGACCCCGGGAACAGCGAAAAACTCCGGGAACAGCAAAAAAAACGGGAACAGCAGAAGACCCCGGCAACAGCGAAAAAACCGGGAACAGCAAAAAACCCGGGAACAGCGGCCCTGCTCCAAAATCCCCGATTTCCTCCCAGCTAGAGTAACTAGTTTGGGGTGTTCCTTCTGACGGAGCGATTATCCTGGAATGACACCCGGCAGGATGTGCCAAGGCAGGGCCCGGCTTCCAAACCCGGAATTCTGCCGACCCCTGATGATCCACGGTGAGGGGAAACCTCCCAGAAAATCACCCTGATGGCTGGGAATTCAGGAATATCCCACTGGGAATTCGAGCTGAGCACCGGTGATTTGTCACCAGCCCGGCAACAGGAAGAGTTCTGCACTGAAGGTGATCTGTGGGGAATTTGGCTGGATTGGAGCCCGGCTTCCAACTATTTTGGGCACAAACACGATCCATGACTCTGCTGAAATAAAAAACCGCGGCTGCAGCGGCACCTGGCACAGGGAAACGGAGCCTGGGATGAAACCTGGGCTGGAAATCTTGGAAAAATCCCTTTTGGTGAGGCCTGGAACCACACACTGGAGGTTTCTTTGCTGAAAAACCCATCTGAACTTGAGGGTTTATTTACAGACATCATCTGGAGCCAAATAATGCCACAGCCAGGCTGGGAGCGGCTTCCAAAGTGGGAGAGATGGAAAAAAATGGGATTAAACATGAAAGAAGAGCTGGAATTATGGTCCCTGCTTGGTCACTGCCAGCAGGGAGAAAATAATTTGGGATTGAGCCTTAGAGAGAGTCCGTGGGGCTGAGAGGCAGGGATTTTTTTCCCTGGGGTGGCCGGGGAACACAGGGGCAGGGACACTGGGAGCAGAACTGCCCCGAAAAGCTCCTCTGGGCCCAAGGGATTGGGATCTGTGGAACGGGAAAGGCTCCCAGGACAGAATTCCCCTCAGCAGAGCTCCTGCAGCAGTTCCCCCCTCCCCGCATCCCCCAGCTCTCCCTGGATCGATCCCGCTGCTCCAAATCCCTGGAAAACTCAACCGGAGCCTCCCCATCCCGGTGTCCCCACCTCGACTCAGGGCAGGACAGAGCCCAGCGGGGCCATTCCTACGGAATTTCTAAGGAAAACGCTGATCCATGGATCAGCTGGACAATCCCAGCCCCACCTCCCCGCGGGAGCTCCGAGCATCCCCGAGATGCGGCTGCAGGAGCTGCTCCTGCTCCCCCAAAACCGCGATGAATGAGATCAAAATGGGCCCTAAAAGCGGAGCCGGCGTTATTTCGGGATTGAATCCCGGCTGGGATTCCCAACGCCGGCCCCCGAGGGCTGCGGGGCACCCCACAAAACCCCAGTGCAGCGCTGCTCTCCCCTTGGGATCCGGAAAAGGAGATCCCAATCCAAGAAACCAGAGCTCAGGCAGCCCGGCTGAGCCGCGGGGTCTGGAATTCCCGGCTCCACCCCTGATCCTGCTCCCACGGGAGGGGAAAAAAATCATTTAGGAAACGTCCCGGACCTGAATGAATCCACGGACACACCCGGCCGGCCCCTGTGGGGCAGCGGGAAGGGAAATCCCGGCGGGAGCGGATCCCTATTTTCCTGCTCCGGGATGAGTCAGCCGCGCGCGCCTTCCCGCAA
>NW_008239292.1:994340-995211 GCF_000691975.1 Corvus brachyrhynchos | reverse complement strand
AGACGAACACGCCCCCGCCCTCCCCCCCCCCCCCCCCAACTCCCCAAAAAAGCGCAGCCGGAGCGTCGGGACAGAAAATAAATGGGATTTTTGCTCCTTAATCCCATCAGGGATAAAGGTTTCAACTCCCCGAGTTTGGGATGAGCGTCGGAAAACGCCTGGGAAAGCCGGGAACTGCTGGGAATCGTTTCCTGGCGCGGTTTATCCCCCGAATTTCGGGGCTTTCGGCCGAGGGGGAAGGGCCGGAGCCTCCCCGCGAACTCCTCAGCTCCGCGATTCCCAGAAATCGGCACCGTCTCGCCCCGCGATCGGGAGAGCCGGGAAGAGCCGAGCCTGGGAATCGCGGGATACCGGGAGAATTCCCGGGGCGGCCGCGGGCTCCCCCCGGCACTCTCTGATCTTGCCCGGCTTGGACGTTTTTAACCCCAAAGATGATTTTGGTGCGTGAGAAATAGTCGGGTTTTTTAATGAACTCAAACCCAACTCGTGCCCTCGAGCGAATTCCAGCTCCGGGGCAGAATTCCCGGGAAACCGAGAGGGGAGAATTCCCGGGAAACCGAGAGGGGAGAATCCCGCTGCCCCAAAAGCCGAGAGGGGAAAAGGTCCCTTTGCAGCAGCGCCGGGACCGGGACGCGACTCCACCGCCGCAGGAGCTAAACCTGACCCCGGCTGCTCCGCGGCTCCGGGAGGAGGGAAAAGGAGGGAATTCACGGCAAATCCCTGGATTTCGGAGCGGTCCCCGCCAGCCCCGGCCCCTTCCCGGGCTCCGCGGCTCCGGTTCCCCCCGAATTCCCGGGAACGGGCACGGGCAGACCCTTCCCGGGTCACCTCGGGTTACGGGGCCGCTGCGGCTTTTCCCGGTGTTTATTTT
>NW_008239292.1:987391-993255 GCF_000691975.1 Corvus brachyrhynchos | reverse complement strand
GCGCGGGGCCGGCGCCGGGGGGTTCCGCGCCCCGCCCGGGGCTCCGGCGCTGCTCCGGCGCTATCGCGGGGGCTGCAGGAGGCGCCGAGATAAAAATACCCGGGCAGCGCCCTCGGAGGGAGGGGAGGCACCGGCTCGGCCTTGGAGACGCAGCAAAGAGACCAAAAAGCGCAGCAGAGGTTGGGGTTTTGTGCTGGCTTTTAATTAAAAGTGTCCAGAAATGGAAAGGCTCAAACAGGATTCCAAAGGTCTGGAAAAGCCGCGGGTTCCGCTCCGTGCCAGGGCGGCCGCCCTGGGAGTGCCACGTTGTGCCTGGGCCGGGGTCAGAGTCCCTAAAGCTGGAAATTTCCCTTCTTTTGGTAAAATTCCGTCCCAGAGTAGAGCGCGAGGCGTTTCTGGGACCTTCCCGGGCTCCCCAGTGCCAGAGGCGCCGACCCGGCCCCACGGGGCCGCCGGCCTCTCCTGGGGATTGTCAGGGAATTCTGTCAGGGAATTCTCTCAGGGAATTCTTTCATCACCTGCTCCCCCCGGCACTCGCCGGCTCTGGGATGCGCTCCCCGCTCCCCGGCCCGGCGGGGGCTGCTCCTCCCGGGGATTTCCCCCCTCTGGAGCCGCTCCAGCCTCGCTCTCCGCGGGGCCGAGCGGGAGACTCCAAAGGGCGAATTCCCCACGGCCTCCGGCCCCCTTCCCACCGGGATCCGGCGGGCAAAGATCATCCCAGGCTCATCCCAGGCTCATCCCAGGCTCACCCCAGCGCCAGGAGTTTGGCAGGGGCGCTCCCGGTGATTTTCCACTGCGGAGAGCCCCGGGAGCAGGCGAGGACAGAGCCCGGGATGGGCGCTCCGGGCAGCTCCTGAGTGGCCGCGGGAGCCTCTTCCCGGCCCTTGGACTCGCGTGGATTCCCCCGAGGCCGGGACAGCCCCGCGCTGCTCCGCCCTCCCCAGGTTTGTCCCGGATTTTGGGATTGCGGCGGCGCTGTCCCCGCGTGTCGCTCCCGCCCCAAAGCAGCAGCCCAAAGGTTGGGAAGGGCCCGGCAGATCCGCGGGATCCAAACTCCCGGCGCTGGAGGTCTGGGGCAGTTCTGAGGGAATTGAGGCTTCCCCTCGCTCCCAAGGGAATTCCTGCGGCTTTCCCAGCCCATGGATAAGGAAACTTCCAGCTGCAGCCAGTCCCCTCCTGCCCCACACAAACAATCCCAAAATCCCGGATTTTAGAGCGGCACATTCCTGGAGGCCGAGTAAAATTCCATGATCGATGCGAGGGGAAAACCCTCCGGAGCTGACCAACGAGGAAAATTCCATTTATCCCGCGGGAGTCCCCCCCGCTGGGGACAGCGGGCACGGGAAGGGCCCAGGGCTGGAGCCGAGGCCTTCCCGAATTCCCCAAATTCCCCCCGTGGATCTGGGATTCAGTCAGGGCCCATCGGGAACCAAAGTGTTTTATACAGAATCATGGAATGGTTGGGGTGGGAAGGACCTTAAATCCCATCCCGGGACAATTCCCACCATCCCAGGGTGCTCCAGCCTGGCCTGGGACACTTCCAGGGATCCAGGGGCAGCCACAGATTCCCTGGGAATTCCATCCCAATATCCCAGCCATCCCTGTGCTCTGGCCCTGGATCCCATTCCCTGTGTCCTGCCCTCCCAGCCCCTTTTCCTGCTCTATCCCTGCTCATGCTCTGCTCCACAGAACTCGCAGAAATCAGGGAACAGGGAACAGGATGGGTTTGATCCCTCTGGAGGAGCTTCCCGGCGGCGCAGCCCCATCCCCGCATCCCAGCGCTTCCCTGATCCCGCCGGGAATGCTCCTCCTTCCCATGGACACGGGGCAGCCTCTGGAAAAAGGTTCAGAAACCTGGGAATTCTCCTTCTGCTGCCACTCCTCCACCGGGAACGGCACCTGCAGCACAACTGGATCCTGCACGGACTGACGGGGACTCTGGAGCTGCTGAGAAATTTGGGAAAGCTGGAGAAGGAACTCCCGGGATCCGCCCCTGAGCATTCCCTGGGGGAGCTCTGCCCGCGGGGATTCCCAGGAAAAGGCACCGCTGCGGCACTTCAGAGGGAAAACAACGGGAAAATGGGAAAACTGGAGGGAGCAGGGAGATTCCTCCCTGCGAGGGGCTGGGATGAGATTCCCAGGGAAGCCCCGGGATCCCTGGAAGTGTCCCCGGCTAGGCTAGAGCACCCTGGGAGCGGGGAAGGGGCCCTGGATGGGATTTCCCCTTCCCACCCAAACATGCCGGGATTCCCCGGCGAGGAATTACTGAGGAACATCGGGAACGTTCCCCGGTCCAGGGAGTCGCTCCTGGAGCGATCCCGGCAGCTCCACCGCCCTCTCCTGGCTCAGCCGCCCCGAAACGTTCTCCGCAAGGAAAGGGCTCGGACTGAATCCCAAACCCTCGGGAAGGAGCTCCCGGGGACGCGGGAACAGCGCCGAGCTCGGAGGGCGCCGATCCCAGGCTCCAGTGAGGGATAAAATGGGAAAAGAAAGACAAAAAAAGGTGGGGGGAACAAAATAAAATGGGGGGGAAAGGCAAAAAATGGGAAAATAAAGCAAATAAAATGGGGGGAAGTGGGGAAACAGGACCAGAATGTAAAATCCCAGTGCAATAATCCCAGAGCGGGGGAAATGGTTCTGCTGGAAGGGGGGAACGATGAGCCGGGACAAAGTTCAAATCCCTGGGGCCTGAGGGGCGCAGGGATTTTCCCTCCGGACAAGGGAAAGCCTGGAATGCTCAGCCTGGAACGCTCCTGAGCTCCCGAGCCTGCCTCAACTCCGTTTAATTCCCCCCCTTTAAAAAATACAATTTAAAAATTCCATTAAAACCTCCCGAGGCTCAGGAAGCCCAAAGGGAGGGAAAACCCCGGGAGAATCCCGGCCCTTTTCCCAAACATCCAACCCCAAACTGGGAGAATTTCATTTCAAGGACCCAAATCAACCTTTAATTTCATCAATTCCGTAAAAATCACAGAAGCTCCCGTTCGTTGTGCGACAGGTGCAGAAAGGAGGGAACACCCGCACAGATCCCTCGGGGTTTTCCATCCCCGTGGAATTCCGCGGGCGCAGCCAAGATGAAAACGGAACAATTAAGAAATCCCAGCTTTGGATTTCCTGCATTTTTAACCGAATTCCCCCCTTTTTTTTTCCTGGAATAAATCCCTTGGAAACGACCCCGCCCCGCCCTCCCAGCATCTCACATCACCGCCAGACCGGGAAGAGGGGTTGGAATTTTTAATCTTCTTCCACAGAAAGGAAGTTCATAAATCCTCAGAGGAGTTCGATACAGAGCGGCCTCGAGGCCGAGGGGCGAAGAGCAGGGAAAAAAAACCGTCCCAGGTCTTTTGGAATTCTTGGAAGAGCAGCCTGAAGCCAGAAAATTTATTGAGAAAGAGAAAAAAAAAATCCCTTTGCAGAAGCGGGATCCAGCCGGGATTTCTCGGGAATTTTCTCGGGAATTCCAGCATTTGAAGCTCGGCTTTTGCCACAGGCCCGGGCAGGGAATTGCGGCACCGCCCGCGGCTGCAAGTGTGGAATGCAGAGAATTCCAGGGCGGAATTCCACCGGTTGGGAATTCGGGATTGGCTTTTCCTGCCCGGAGGGGAGAGGGGGATTGAAATATCCTGGAGGGAATGGTTAGAAAACGCCATTTCTGTTGCCAGGAGGGGTTTTCAGCTCAGCCAAAAGTGAGGTTTTTGGGGCCAAAATGGCCCTGACGGTTCCAATGTTTTGGAAAAACCAACATCAGGATTAGGAAAATGGTGGGAAAACATCCAGGAAGGAGCAAATTCCAGAGGTTTTCCCAATCCTGGGGGAGAATTCTGCCTTTTCTGGATCAAAACAAATCCCATCGACCACAACCAGGCCAAAATTCCACCTCTGGATCTCAGGATTCGGAGTTTGGTGGGACTGGGCTGGGAAAAGCAGCACAAGGAGGAGGAATTTCCAGGAAAAACGGATTTGCCGGGCATTGCTCTGGAGGGAGGGAGCAAAATCCTGGATCCAGGGGGGATTCAGTGGGAGAAAATCCAACCTGAGGGGTTCCAAAGGGCCCCGACATCCCAGCCCTTGGAATGGGGCAATTCCCACGGGAACAGCTCCAGCCGCCCATCCTGGATCAGGATTTCCCCAAAATCCCCGACTCTGATCCCTAAAAACCATCCCGGTTTCCTGGGATGGAGCTGCCCGGGAACATCCAGGAGCAGCTTCATCCCAAACTTCTCCCTGTCCCAAAAACCAGGCAGGAATTCCCTGTCCCTGATCCCACTGAATTCCCCGCTCCCAGGAATTCCCTGTCCCTGATCCCACTGCATTCCCCAGAATTCCAGGAATTCCCTGTCCCTGATCCCACTGCATTCCCCGCTCCCAGGAATTCCCTGAGTCCTGGAGAGCAGCGCTGATTCATCCCTCGGCTCAGCCATCCCTCGGGAAGTCGGGAATCCCGCAGCGGAACATTCCCGCTCCCCCCTCCGGCAGATCCCTCCCTCCTTCCTGCTGCGCTTCCCATTCCCAACTTCCCCGGACCAGCAGGACAAAGCCTCCCTTCCAAGCCCATCCCAACAAAATGCACGGCCAGCAGCAGCGTCCGACCCCAGCGGCTGAAGAGAAAACGGGAAAAGGGAAATAAAGTTTAAAAAACCCCATAAAAACCCCAGGGAAGATCCCGAGCGATGAATTAAACCCAGGAACCACCCGCGGGGGGGGGGGGGGGGGGGAGACCCTTCCAGAGACCTCGGGGGGGTTTTTTTTCCCCTCTCTTCCCTGAAGCACCTTGGATTTGTGGGGTTGGGGGGAAAAATGGGAAAATGGGAAAAGCATTTCTGAGGAATCACATTTGGGCTGATTATAAAAATTTCTCTATTGTACAACAGAGGTGCAGCTACACTGAAAAATTACACCGGAGATACAATTATCGTCGTTATCGCCGTCATTAGCATCGTTAGCATCATTAGCATCATTCGGTTTTGTTCCTTTTTTTCCTTTTTTTTTCCTTTTTGTTTTAGAAACAGATTCTACTAAATAGGATCTATACAAAAAAACCTCTAAAATAATTTCTGTAGTAAAATAAAGAGTGTGTTAGGGGAGCTACACGGAAACAAGAGGAACTTTTGGGGTTTTTTTCCTTTTTTTTTTTTTTTGGGTTTTTTTTTTTGCTTTTCTGGGTTAATGCTCCGAGCTCGGGGTGCTGAAAGGAACCATTACATACACAGTGATCATTAATGCTCTGTATTAATTAACTCACAGCCTTTCCCATTAGTACAAAGAGCCCCGGGCCCGTCCCCTCTTTGAGGAGAAGGCCAGGATATAAAAGCCAAGCAAACCTCATCAGCTGATATGAAATTAGAAAATCCCACCAGTCTCAGTAGCTGGAATTTAGAAAAGTCACCGGGAAAACACAAATTCGGGGGGGGTTCAGTCCTGCGGGTCCTGGGGGTTCCGTGGGAGGTGACCGGGGGGGTTGGGGCAGAGCTCGGCCCAGGAGCAGGGAGAGGGGTGGGAGGGCAGATCCCGGATCCCAAAACTGGATCCCGGATCCCAAAGCTGGATCCCAGACCCAGATCCAAACCCCTGATCCCCAGCGCGGTGTGGGGCGGCACGAGGGTGAATCCCAGATCCCAAAGCTGGATCCAAGATCCCAAACCTGGATCCCAGACCCAGATCCCAGATCCCAGACCATGTCAGTGTGGCTGTGCCGGGCTGGCCTCGTCCAGGTGCCACCGTCACCGTGCCCACGGTGCTCCAGGGGCTCGATCCCATCCCGGCTCCCATCCCAGAGCCCATCCTGGATCCCGGCTCCCATCCTGGATCCCAGAGCCCATCCCCGGGCCGTGTCAGTGCGGCTGTGCCGGGCTGGCCTTGTCCAG
>NW_008239292.1:985798-986989 GCF_000691975.1 Corvus brachyrhynchos | reverse complement strand
TGCGGCCCCCCCCCGGGTGTGCCCCCGCCGGTGCCGCTTCATGTTGGGCCGGCTGGTGAAGCTCTTCCCGCAGATCTCGCAGATGAAGGGCTTCTCTCCTGCCCCACACACACACACACACACACACGGTGGCCATCAGGGCACCTGGAATGCTGCCCTGATTCCTGGGAGAAGCCCTGGAAAACTCCCCGTGTGCCTGGGAGAACACCTGGCATCGCAGCCGCTGCCTTCGGGGCCAACGGGGTTTGGGGACAAACGGCTCTGAAATCCTGGTTCTCCTCAGGGTAAAGGGCTTCTCTCCTGCCCGACACACACAGAGCGGCTGGAAAAGTCCCCTGACTCCTGGGAGAAGCCCTGGAAAACTCCCCTCATCTGTGGGGAAGCACCGCTGCCTTTGGGGATCAAGGGGGCTTTAGGCAATCCTGGCTCGGTTCGGGGTTTGGGGCCAAAGGGCTCCGGCAAGGGGCTCCCCCAGCCCAGCCCAACCCAAGCAGGAAACAACCCCGACCCCCAGGGAACTCCCTCTGAACTGGGGAATCCCAGCTCAGATTCCTACAGCGGCAAGGAACGGATCCAAGGCCACGAACGGACCCCTCCCACCCGATTTTCCAGCCGGGTGACACCCGCACCCCCAAATCCCGAGGGAATCCAGCGGCAACGTCTCCTCCTGGAGGCTCTCCCTGCCCTTACCCGTGTGTGTTTTCATGTGCTCGTCGAAGTACTGCTTCATGTTGAAGTCCTTGCCGCACCACTGGCACATGAACTGCTTGTGCCCGATGTGGATGCTCATGTGCGAGCGCAGCTGGTACTTGTACTGGAACCTCTCGTCGCAGTTCTGCCGGGAAAAACGGGAATTCCGGGCTTTGGGAAGCTGGGAATGAGCCCTGGGAGGGGAGGGGAGGGAGGGGAGGGCAGCGGCACCGCACAGAAATGAGGGATTGAAGGGATTTATTGAGGGCGGGCCTCGGGCCCGGATAAAGGTGAGGGTCAGGAGGGTGGAGAGGCTGGGATCGTGTGGGGAAAGCTGGGATCGTGTGGGGGAAACTGGAATCGTGTGGGGAAAGCTGGGATCGTGTGGGGGAAACTGGAATCGTGTGGGGAAACTGGGATCGTGTGGGGAAAGCTGGGATCGTGTGGGGGAACTGGGGGCGGGGGGGGGGAAACTGGGATCGTGTGGGGAAAGCTGGGATC
>NW_008239292.1:978841-985231 GCF_000691975.1 Corvus brachyrhynchos | reverse complement strand
GGGGGGGGGGAAACGGGAATCGTGGGGAGAAACTGGGATCGTGTGGGGAAAGCTGGGATCGTGTGGGGAAAGCTGGGATCGTGTGGGGAAAGCTGGGATCGTGTGGGGGAAACTGGGATCGTGTGGGGAAAGCTGGGATCATGTGGGGGAAACTGGGATCGTGTGGGGAAAGCTGGGATCGTGTGGGGGAAACTGGGATCGTGTGGGGGAAGCCGGGATCGTGTGGGGGAAGCCGGGATCGTGTGGGGAAAGCCTGGCAGGGACGGGGTTATTCCAAGAAAAAAGGGTTTCCGTGCGTTTGGAGGTGCCGGGTCCCAGCTCAGCCCTGTCTCCACTAGGGGACTCTGCCTCCCTCCAAAGCAGCTCCTCGCCGCCCTTCCCGGCCTCTCCCCGGCTCTTTCAGAGGGAATTTCTGTCCCTGGAATTCTCATCCCCGAGCCTGCACCACCGCTGTTCCTGCTCCGTGTCTTCTCTCCCAGCCCCGAATCCCATCGGGATTCCCACAGATTTCCCCATCCCCTTCCCTGCTTCAGCCCCTTCCCAAGGGCAGGCAGGGAATTTCAACCCCGAATTCCCAGGAATTTACCAGGGAATATCCCACTTCCCACCAAACCGAACTCAGACTCAGAGCATTGGCTGAGATTTTTGGGAGTTTCTTGGAGAACTCCGGGTTTTCCCCCAAAAAACTGAAAGTTTTGACTTCTCCCAGTTCCCATTTCCAGGGAAAATTAAAAGGATTTGCCGTGCAGGGAAAACTGGGATTCAAATCCTTTTTCAGTGGGAAAAACACAACCAAGCAAATCCATCTGTGCTGGGATCGCCGCTGGGTGATTCCTCCACACGGAGAATTCCCAAACTCCGATGAGACCGCCCCTCATCCCCACACCAACCAATCCCATTCCCACCCCCTGGAAGTGTTCCCTATGGATTTAACCCCCTCAGTCCCTCCAGAGATCCCTGAGGGCGGGGTGGGGGGGGGCGGATCTGTGCTGGGATCGCCGCTGGGTGATTCCTCCACACGGAGAATTCCCAAAACTCCGACGAGACCACCCCTCCTTGCCGGGGCACCCAGTGCCATTCCCCCCTGCTGGGAGCGTTCCCCACGGATCCACGGCCACGGATTCCCCCCGGGAGCAGCAGCTGCCTCACCTCACAGCGGAAGGGCTTCTCCCCCGAGTGCTGCAGGGAGTGCACCTTGAGGGACATGCTGCGCTTGAAGGACTTCCCGCAGGTCTCGCACGTGAAGGGCATGTCCTTGGTGTGGGCTGCAACACAGCGCGGTCACAGAGGGGCTGGGAGAGACATTCCCGAAAATCCCGAGCAGGGAACCCATTCCTGCCGCCGGTTTGGGGCTACAGACCGAGCTGTGCTCACACCGGGGCTGAGCAAAGCTCAGACGGCCGGGATTGTCTGGTTTTCACGGAATCCCAACGTTTTTTGGGGTGGAAGGATGTTAAAGACCCCTAAAGATCCAGTTCCAACCCCTCCCGCTGTTCCAGGTGGCTCCAACCTGGCCTGGGACGCTTCCAGGGATGGAGCAGCCACAGCTTCCCTGGGAATCCCATCCCAAATCCCACCCAAACCTCCTCTCTTGCAGAGGTTCTCCTGCTACCATCTCTGTTCCCTCCCACCACAAGTTTCCCCCTTTGGAGTGAGTTTTAACTGAACAGGAGAGGAACCAGCCCAGGCCTGAATAATAAAGATAAATAATAACAATAATGATAATGATAATAATGATAATCTTTGGGAAGTGCCACGCTGGGGGAAGGAGACGAACCAGCCCTGCCCTATTCCAGTGGGAAGCCATTCCCTGGGTCCTGGCCCTCCAGGCCTTGTCCCCAGTCCCTCTGCAGCTCTCCTGGAGCCCCTTTAGGCCCTGCAAGGGGCTCTGAGCTCTCCCTGGATCCTTCCCTTCTCCAGCTGAACATTCCCACCTCTCCCAGCCTGATTTTTCCCTGATTATTTTAATTTTCCCAGATAATTTTCCTTCCCAAAGCCCCGACCCTGGCTCCCAGCAGTGCCCCCCGACTCACCAACCATGTGTTTGCGCACGTGGGCCATGGTGTAGAACTTCTTCTCGCAGATCTCGCAGGAGAATTTCTTCTCGGCGTAGCCGTGCACGATCTTGATGTGCTCGTGGAGGGACCAGAGCTTCTTGAAGGATTTGTTACAGGAAACGCACTGGGAACGGCACAGAGAGAGGGACGGGGGTGAGGGAGGGTCGGGCTCGGGGGGTTAAGCCAAGGTTTTGCTCTGGCACGACAGAAAAAAAAAGCCCCAAACGGTGCAAACGCTGCCTCGGAACGTTCAATTCGTGATTTCCACCTGAGAGGAGCAGGAGGGGAGGATTCCCAAAATCCAACAGCACAGAGCCGCCCAGGGACACCTCACAGGCCTGGTGCTGCTGGGGGGGATCCAAACCCTCGGAGAGAGAAAATCCAAACCCTCAGAGAGGGAAAATCCAAACCCTCAGAGAGGGAAAATCCAAACCCTTGGAGAGAGAGGGAAAATCCAAACCCTTGGAGAGAGAGGGATCCAAACCCTCGGAGAGAGAGGGATCCAAACCCTTGGAGAGAGAGAGGGATCCAAACTCTCAGAGAGAGAGGGATCCAAACATTTTCAGTGAGAAGGATCCAAACCCTTGGAGAGAAAAGGATCCAAACCCTTGGAGTAGAAGGAATCCAAACATTTTCAGCGAGAAGGATCCGAACCCTTGATGCAGAAAGAATCCAAACCCTTGGAGTGGGAAAATCCAACCCCTTTCAGTGATAAAAACCCAAATCTTCAGAGCAGGAAGAATCCAAACCCCTGGAGAGGGAAGAGCCCCACAGAGCTGGAGGAGGCCGACACCACTCAGATCCCTCCAACCCCATCCAGCCCTTCCTGACCCCTCAATCCTGGTGTGGCCACTCCAAGCTCCCTGATCCTTCTGCCTCTCCATGGAAAGCAGCTCCCATCCCGCTGGAGACTCTGGGATCAGCTCCTGGAGCAAATCCAGGCGTCACCTCCTCCTCCTGCCATGTTCTGGCTCCTCGTTTATTAACGGGATCACTGGAGGTCCGAAGCGACACCGGAATGTGAGAATTCCTTCCCAAAACTCCTGTGGGATGTCCAGGAACTCAGCCCCCAGGGGATCCATGGGTTTTCAGGCAGCTCTTCCTAAAAACTCCATTAAAAAAATCTGTGTCCGACGTGGAAAACTCCAGCTGGAAATCCGGGTGTGTGAGGGAACCGAATCATCTTCACCTCTGGCGCCTCAGGACTGTGGGGTTTTTTTTGGGACATCTCCATTTCCCAGCCCATCAATTCCCCCCCTTCCCTGTCAGTCAGAAGGGCTGGGCGTCGATTAATGAACAAATTAATCAATTTTGCTGATTTGGGCTGCTTCTTCTCCGCGTCCACAGGGCTGGGATCTCTGCAGGCTCAGGAATTCTGGTGCAGCTCTGCCTCCACGATTCCCGCTGGGATTTCCCTCTTGGAGGGATGGAGGGGGGGGGAAATTCCTAGAGAGTAAAGAAATGCTATGGAATGCTCCCAAATCCTGGGATTTCCAGCGAAACGAGCCCTTGGAGAGGTCACGTCTACAACACAACTGAGGATTAAAACACCGACACCGAGAGGGAGCACGCAGAGCTCAAGGTGACACCAGGAATTCAGTGAAGGCGCCGATTCTGATGGATGAAAAAGCAGGAATTACCTGGAAAAAACGGATTTATTCCATCCCTGGGATGAAAATCTGGGAGGAGCCAGCCCTGATTATCACTCCACTCCAATATCAAACGGGTTTTATTCCGGGGCAAAGCTCCCCCCTTGACACATTTAACCCTGAATTCAGGGAAATTTTCGCGCTCCCTCAATTCCTATCGCCAAGGGGAACGGAAACACATCCACAGGCAGCTGGAAAACACATCCCAAAGGTCAGGACAGGAAAAGAATTGCTGGATTTAGGCTTGGATACTGAGGTGACTCTCAGTGCTGCTGGCACTGGGGAAGTTTGGGGACGTTTCTGGACCGGATTCCTCTGGATTTAAACCGTAATTTCTACAATTTCTCCTCTTCCTATCACTTTTGGTGTGTGGATGGCTGCAGGATATTTCTCCACTTTATGTGTTCAAATTATTCAGGAATTCCTGCTTAAATTTCAATTCCTGCTTTAATTCCTTTAATTGCTGCTTAAATTCCATGCTGTGAATGAGCGCCCCTGGGTGCTGGGGCATCCCTTAAATTCCCACTTCAATGTTCCCTGCTGCACTGAACTTTTTAAATATTTCTTTCAAAAGCTGCAAAAATTAAATTTGTATTAATAAATCCTTCCTCCAGTCTTCCTGCTCTGGGCTGAGACATAAGGAGAACAAAAAGCCAGCACAGAGTCACAGAGAACTGGGAAAAGAGCTTGGAAAAGAGGAATCGCAGCAAATATTCCACGTCTCCCACACAGGGGGGATTGAGGATCAACCCAGTTCAGCACTGAAGGCAAACAAAGAGTGACAAAATGTTCAGTTATTGTGGCCAAACTCTCACAAAAAACCCCTTCTTGCGCTAAAAATTCCAGCTGCCCAAAAATCCAACCGGAGCTGCTGTTGCTGCTGGGAGGATTTCAGGAGGAGGTGGGCGAGAATAAGGCCAAAAAAGCCAGTTTGGGGTGCCAGAGAAAGCAGCAGATTTGCCCCAATTTCCCAGGACAGAGGTGCCCACGGGCCAGGCACAAACCCCAGAGGGATCACAGACTCCGGAGCTCTTCCCACAGCTCCCAGAACTTCCCACCAGAGCTGTTCCTCCCACTGCTGGGGGCAAATCGGAGCTGCTGGGGAGAAAAACAGAGATTTTGGTATCTTCAGAGAGATTTGTGGGGTTTTCACGCTGGGGAAGGGGCAGGCTCGGGGTTCAGGTTCTGAATTCCAACCCCCTAAAAGCGCTCTGGGAATTCCTGTATCCCGTTGTCTCAGTGGGGTTTAAGGTCCCATTTTAAGCCCAGCTCAGGTCTTGACTCCACTTTGCCTCTCTCACCTGCTTGCCTCTCCAGGACCTCAGAGATTTCCCGTTCCAGTGAATTCCTGGAATCCCATTTTCCCTGGGAACCTCACCTGGCCACGCTGTGGGACTGAAAGCCCTGGAATTCTGAACTCGGTGAGAGCTGCAGCTGCTCAGCAGCAGGAGGAGGAGGAGGATTGACCACAGAGCTTCCGATTTTTGGGAGCAGTTACTCTGGATTCTGACCCTGTTAAAGCAGCTTTGTGTTCCCAACTCACAGTTTACTCCTGGAGCAACTGCTCAGAGCAGCTGAACTCTCTCTTCCCTGCCATCCCCTCCTTTTGGGAGACCCCAAAATGTGGGATGAGGCAGAGACAGGGCCTGGCTCAGAACCTGGGGCTGTGCAAAAAAGAGATTTTCCCCCTGTGAAGCGTCCAGCAGCCGGATCCAGGGCACGCCGGGAGGAGTGGGGATCTGGCAAGCAGGTGAGCAGACCTACCTGGATGTTTTTTTCACAGTCAGTTTGCTGGTGGAGGGACAGCTCACTCTCTAGCACAAATTTCTTCCCACATTTGTCGCAGATCTGCATCCGCCTGTGAGTGACGTTCATGTGCTTCTCCAGGTACCAGCGTGTGTTAAACACCCTGGGGCACTTCTCACAGGTCAGAGTCTCCTTCTCTTCACACTTTGATTTCTGCACAGGTGCCTTGGGCTCCTTTGCAGCTTTCTTCTTACGCCTGGGGGGCTCCACGCTCTTTCTACGCCCCCGCGTAGCTCTGGGTGCCGGGGAGGTGGCGGCTGCCGCGGCAGAGGCGGCTCTCCTCGTTCTCCTCTGGGCAACACTAACCTTCTCCACTCTTTTCTCCTTTTTCTTCTGCCTCTCATTCTCCTCATAATCATTACTGTCTTCCGTGGCCTCTTCCCCACTGTCACCCTCCTCTTCCTCACTGCTGGTCTTAAGGACAGCAGTGTCTTTGGACTGGGAGGGGACACCCTTCTCCCCTTTGGACACATTTAAGGTTTGGTTGTTAAGGTTTACCTCCACTATAATCTGCTCCCTTTTGTAAGTCACTTCATCTTCCTCCTCTTCCTCCTCCTCAGAGTCGTCAGAGTTTTCCCTGTCTTCTTTCACAGCCCGGACCTCTCCTACCGCTCTGCTCTCCCTGAAAAACGGCTGCTCCTCCCTCTCGTGGAGGTGGCCTTTGCTCATTTTGCTGTCCACCAGCACCGAGAAGGGGCTCCCTGACTCCCTCTTGTACACCTTGGTGGACAGGTCGAGCTCCTGGCTGGGGTAGAAGGCGGGCGGCCCCTGCGCCCGGCGCGCGTCCTCCTGCGCCATGCCCGCCCCGGGGGGCTCCCCCAGCTGCTGGCAGGCCTTGGCTGGCTTGGCTCATCTGGGGGGGTGGTGCCGCTCCCGTG
>NW_008239292.1:966849-978777 GCF_000691975.1 Corvus brachyrhynchos | reverse complement strand
CTGCAGGAAGCGGCCGAGGAGCCCTCGAGCATTTCATCTGCAAGAGACAATGGAGGGAAGAGTCAGTCGGAAAAGAATCGCTGGAATCGCGGCAAACTCTGCTTTTGCAGGGCTGGGGGAAAGGCCGGGGGTGTTTCCAGGAGGAGCTGAGGGCGGGATGGGTTGGGAAAGGGAGGAACGAACAGCAGGGACCGGGACTGGCAGCAGATTCCCAGGGATGGAAATCCAGGCAATGGACACTCTCCATCCACCACAGACCACCACAGCTGCTCCTCCTCCTCCTCCTGGGTTTCTGGGAGCACTGATGGCCGCCAAACTCCGCTCTGCCCCCACAAACACGGGGCACACCCACTCCAGAACGCCCCCAACCTCCCCCAGCCCATCCTCGCCTATTCCAGAGTCGCATTCCAACAACGGAGAGGTGCCTGAGGAATTCCAGCGGAGCCGTTCTCACCTTGCAGCACTGAACCCCGCACCGGGAACACCCCAGAGATCCCTCAGGCAGCCCCTGGATTTTGAGGGATTGGAGGCAATTCTCCCTTTGTCTCACTCTCCCTTCCCCCAGCTCCTTAATCCCCAGTGCGGCAGCCGAACACCATCAGTGTGCCCATCCACATTTCCCCGCGGTTTTCCAGGCTGGAATTTGCCCAGGACGCTGCCACTTCCTCCTGCAGAAAGCGCCACGTGCTCGCTCCTCAGGGACACAAAGGATCGATCCCTCCCCCGGGACAGCTCCAGTTTGGGAGCTGGGGATTGCAACACCGAGCCCGAGGCTTCGGGCTGGGCTGATCCCATCAGGAACACCCTGGGAATTCCGGAGCTAAACCTGGGATCTGAGGGTGTGGGGAGGGGGAATTAAAGACAGAGACGTCCCCGGATGGTTTGGGGTGGAAGGGACATCAAATCCCATCCCGTTCCATCCAGGGACACCTCCCACGATCCCAGAGTGCTCCGACCTGGCCTGGGACACTTCCAGGGATGGGGCAGCCACGGCTGCTCCGGGAATTCCATCCCAGCCAGGAATTCCTTCCCAAGATCCCATCCAATCCTCCTCACTTCCAGAGATTCCTGTATTATTATTTCTGTTCCCTTCCACCACAATTTTTCCCCCTTTGGAGTCAATTTTCAGCGAAGAGGAGATGAACCCACCAAAGCCTGAATAATAAATACTGATATAATAATAATAATAATAATAATAATAATAATAATAATAATAATAATAATTTTTGTGAAGTGTCATACTGGGGCAAGAATGGAAAAATAACCAGTTTGATCATAAACTTAATTAAAACAGCTTCTTGAGCACTTCTCCAGGGTTCCCAAATTATTCCAGAGCATCCTGAAGGTGCCTGGCAGTGCCTGCAGCCTCAGCACCACAGCAGGGCCCATTCCCACTGCTCCATCCTCAAATCCCACATTCCCAGCTCCACAGGAAATCCCTGGAGATGGGCTGTTAACACTGGCTTGTGGTCGCAACTCACATTCAGACGGAAAAATTATAAAATAACGTGGTTTTGGTGAGGCAAAATTCCCAACCCTACACCCAGGAAGCCGTGGGAAGGATGAATCCCAGTTTAGCTTTTCCTTCGAGCGGAATGAATTATTCAGGAGCTCAGAAAAATCCCTGTTCCATGCAGAAAATACCTGATCATTTCCTCATCGTGTTAAGCATCTCTAGGAATCTGCAGGAGGAAATCAGGAATTCCACCGCAGAGCCAGGAAAGCACAACATTTGCCAGGAAAAGGAAATTTCACCTTCCCCCCCATTTACTGAATGGCAAAAAACTCCTGTCAACGTCTCACCTCTGCTCACTGAAGGGATATTATGTGTAAAAAACCACTTTGTATCAACAGGTACCACCTCAAATCAAGCCCACAGAGGGGTTTATTCTGAATTATCAAAGCTGCTTGCTCCGAAAGCCACTTCACTCTGCAGCATCAGTCGCTGCTGTGGCTTTGAACCTTTCACTGCCACCCTCGAGGGACCCACAACTTTCAAAACCATTATTTAAATGTAAAGCAAACCCCTCCTCAGCCCTTTAGTACAAACAGCAGCTCTGAAATACTGCCCCAAAAATGCTCTTAAAACACTTTTCCCCCCCCTTTGAAATTTCTAATCCCAAAGCAGCGTTTGGGTGTTTTTAATCCCCCTCCTTTTTTGTTGTTTTAAAGGTGAATTTAATTTTATCAACGCCGATTTTTCCACAGAATGAATTCCAGTCACGCTGCCAAAGTGGAGATGCAGACCCTGATTAAGATGTAAAAAGGAAACAAGAGTTTCAAAGCGATTTTTGATGCTTATCAAGCCCCAAACCTGGGGAATATCTGCAGAGCGAACCCGAGCAATCAAAGATCACACGAGGTTTGCAAAGTCTCCGACATGAAAGGCTGGAACTCCGAACAAAAAAAGAGCACAATTTGCAGACAAAAGTGTGGGTGGAGGAAGCTGTGAGTGTGTGGGAGCGACTTCACACCGAGCTTCTGAAGAAAAACCGCATTTTTTTTGGTGTTATCGGCACTAAAAATAGAGAGAATCGGGCTCGGCTGGGGAGGCCTCGGGGCCAGCGCTGTGTGGGGACGGGCGGCGGAATCGGAGCCGGGAAGGACTGGAGGGAAAGGCCGGGATTCCAGGAGAAAGCTGAGGAAAAACCGGGGGTGTGAGGGAAAACTGGGGGAAAACTGCCCGAGGGTGTGAGGGAAAACTGGGGGAAAACTGCCCGAGGGTGTGAGGGAAAACAGGATTTCAGGAAAAGCCCGAGGGCATGAGGGAAAACAGAGGAAAAACAGAGGGCGTGAGGAAAAGCTGAGGATTTCAGGAAAAGCTGAGGGAAAACGGAGGATTTCAGGAAAAGATGAGGGAAAACGGAGGATTTCAGGAAAAGATGAGGGAAAATGGAGGATTTCAGGAAAGCTGAGGGTGTGAGGAAAAGCTGAGGGTGGGAGGGAAACAGGATTTGAGGAGAAGCTGAGGGTGTGAAGGAAAACTGAGGATGTGAGGGAAAACTGAGGATGTGAGGGAAAACTGAGGATGTGAGGGAAACAGGATTTTGGGGGAAATGAGGATATTAGGAAAAGCTGAGGGGGTGAGGGAAAGCTGAGGGCATGAGGAGGAGCTCAGGATTTCAGGAAAAGCTGAGGATGTGAGGATGTTTTCTCACTGAAACTCCGTGAAATCCTCAGGTGACGTGAATTCTGGAGCGTGAACCGGCAGGGAAAAACCACGGATTGCAGTGGAAAAACTCAAAGTGAGGGCTAAAATGCCATTTTTGGGGTGTCCTGTGCAGGACTGGACTCGATCCTTGCGGGTCCCTTCACTCAGGATATTCCAAGATTCCACGAACGGGTCCACAAGAGCTAAAAAAAAACTCTGCAATACTGCAATAAAAAAGCCTCAATAAACTCTCCCGGTTGGAAGCACAGGTGCCTGGAACAGGCCCAGCCGCTCCCAAACAGTGGGAAAACACATCTGGTCCCGGTTCCATCCCTTAGGAAGAGCAATCAGGGCTATCCCACAGGAGGGAATTATTTAAATTATTTCTCTTAGCCCCCAATCCCTTCTTTCTTGTGCATCCCGCCTGCTTTAGGTGCAAAAACCCCTGAAAATCTGTTTTTAAATGGTGGATTTTATCTCCCAGAGCCTCACTCTGGCACATCCCGGTGCTTTTGCATTTCCATGGGAAGTGTTGGAGCCGCCTGAGCCCATGGAAATGCAAAATAAATGCAAAATAAAAAGCTGAGTGCTGCTAACGACCCTATTCCCATCCCCATTCCCATTCCCAAACCTCGGGACCCTGCAAGAGCAGCTCAGCAGAGCCTCAAATGATCAGGAAAATAATCCTGGAAAAGGAACCGGGGAAGGGAAATCCCATTTGCCACAATTTGGGAATGCTGCGACGTTTGGGAACAGCATTCCCAGCTCCTGTGGGAAACAGAGGAATCAGAGCGCCTCCTGTCACTGCCAGCCCCGAATTCCCTCGGAACAGCTTTTCCCTCAATTCCTGTGAAGAATCGGGTCCGTGGTGACCGTGGGGCTGTGTTTGGGTGGGCTTCTGGCCATTCCCAGAATAATCAGGGAGAGGTCCTTGGCAGGGACACAAAAGCTCGGAGAAGAGGGGATAAATCCTGTAAATTCTGCAATTCCTGGGCTGGGCAGAGGCGTTTTTTATAGGATAACCCGAGGATGCAGCTCCCACCTCATCTGGCCCTTTTTCCAGCTGTTTTTTGGCCATTCCCAAAATAATCAGGGATAAGGTCCTAGAGAGCCTTGGCAGGGACATAAGAGCCTGGAGAAGAGGGGGTAAATCCTGTAAATTCTGCAATTCCAGAGCGCGTCCCACAGGACAGAACGCAGCTCCCACCTCATCCCGCTGCTTTTCCAGCTGTTTTTTTGGCCATTCCCAAAATAACCCGGGGTAGGTATTTTGCTGACTCAGCTGGCAGCTTGCCTCCAAGTGTTCCCACAGGCTCCTGGAAAATCTGATTCCCAAATCCCAGGAAAAAAAAAAGAAAAAAAAGAAAAAAAAAAATCAATAAAATCCTGCCACTGAACCATTAAAACCATGAGGAGAAACCCTCGGGCTCTTCCCATTCTTCAAGAAGAATGATCCGGCTGCATCCAGAAATTTGGGAGACACAAAGCCTTTCAAACCGGCCACTCCTGGATTTCGTTCAAGCATTATCTCCACGAAAAATCGTCCCAGAGGTTTCCATGTGGGAATTTTATAACCCCTCCGGTTTTGCAATAAATGGGGGGTTTTTTTATTGGCTCTAAAGGAGTTTTAGATTCAACAGCTGCAAACTCAACGCTTTTCTTGAGGTAGAAAAAAAAAGAAATCTTAAAGTTTTAGTTCTTTACCCTCAAATCACAACTCCAGGCCCTTCCCACCACCTGAAACACCTAAAAATTAAAAAGCTGTGGCTGAATTAGGAAATTCCAGGTTTTCTAATCTCTTCCTGCATCTTCCTGCAAAACCCCCCCCCCCCGAAAATAAGATTAAAACACCCCCAGGTGGTTCCCACTCACATTTCCCATCTATCCCTTTTCTGTCATAATCTGGTAATTTTTAGACAAAAAAAAAAGCTTTCTGTGATCACATTTTGACTCTTTAAATTTGTAAACTCTCCAAACAGGTGCCCAAACTCCTTTTTTCCTTTAAAACCTCCTATTTTCGCCCCTCTCTGCTCACGTATCTTGAGGAAAATGAAAGCTGCGCTAAGATTTAATTCAGATTTTATTTCAATCAAGTGGCACTTCCCACTAATCATCACCGACCCCGAGCTGGCACAGGGTCGCAGGAACCCGGTGTAAATCCCAAAAAGGAAATCTGTCATCAGGATCTCTTGCCCAAAATTAGCATTTTTGCCCCCAAAGAGGCCCCAGAGGTGTCTCGGTCTTTGGATATGCAGAGGTGTAAATGAAGTGTCAATGGCCTGCCCCAAAGCTCCAGGAGCAATTCCTACCTGGGCACCTCCCTGCAGGAAAAATCTCCATTTAAGCAGGAATTCGGCAAAAATTAAGACTTTTTTTATGCCCAGCCTCTTAAATGAAACTTTTGCAATGGGGAAAATGGGGAAAACCAGCAGATTTTAGGGGTTTTACAGAAGAATTCAGGAATTTCTCGCACTGCACATCCCTGCCCTGGCCCAATTTGTATTTTGTAATAATAAAACGCTGGAATAATTCCATCAGAATGTCCCACTGAGAGAGTCTCTCACTCACGGCTTAATATCATTTTTAAACCCTTCTGGATTCATTTCCAGGCTGCCAGCTCATCCTAAAAAGCCCTGCTCGACACTTTGGAGCTCTGCTGAGAGCGGAATGCGGCAGAAAAAAAGAAGATTTAAACAGCAAAAAAACATTTTAAAAAAATCCTCTTTGGCTTCCCAAAGCGTGCACTGGAAGTTTGGTCCCAAAGTTTGCTCCTCTCACACCCCTGGAATGTGCTCGTGGAGAGGATCAAAATCCTCCCCGGTTTTCATTCTGGGCTCTTTGCACCCCGCAAAATTTGGATTTCGGGATCCCCCAACAAGTTTGGGCCGCCCCAAAGCCCGAGGGGCTGCCCTGGGGAGATGCTGCAGCTCCGGGAATGAGGCACCAGGGCTGGAAAATCCCGAGGGGAAGAAAGGGCTGGCGGCGGGAGCTTCCCCTCCTGTCCTCACCTGGACTCCTCCTCCCGCCTCTCCCTCTCAAACCTGCCACAAAAACCCCGCTGAAAACCGTGGCTTTGTATCGTTTGGTGGGATTTTAATGGGATTTCCTGAAATCCCAAACTCTCCTCAGTGCTGATGGACAAACAGCTCCAGGAGCTTCCCCTTCCTGTCCTCACCTGGACCTTTTTTGGGATCTCCCTCCAAAATCCCATAAAATCCCCGCCTCATCCACCCGCAGGGGCTCGGTTTTACACTTCCCAGGGGGATTTGAGCAGCTGAATTCCCAAATTCTCCTCAGTGCTGACAGACAACTCCAAGAGTTTTTCCTTCCTTTCCTTACCTGCACTTCTCCTCCCACATTTCCCTCTCAAATTCCCACAAAAACGCCCCTGAAAACTCTGGGTTTGTGTCTTTTAGTGGGATTTTCACTGCTGAAATCCCAAACTCTCCTCAGTGCTGATGGACAAACAGCTCCAGGAGCTTCCCCTTCCTGTCCTCACCTGGACCTTTTTTGGGATCTCCCTCCAAAACCCCATAAAATCCCCGCCTCATCCACCCGCAGGGGCTCGGTTTTACACTTCCCAGGGGGATTTGAGCAGCTGAATTCCCAAATCCTCCTGGACCGGCCCCGAGGTTGCCACCAGGACGCTCCACGCCGGTGTGACCTGGATTCAGTCGGGTGCTGCCAAAGCTCCGGGTGCCAACCCCAAAGCTCCCCCATTGTGTTCCCCGGTGTCGCCACGCTCCCGCAATTCCCGCCATTCCCGGCTTATCTCCGGCAGCTCCGCAGCCTCTGGAGCTGCCGAGCTGCTCCCACACCGCTTGTTTCAGGAGCACAAGGTAAACTTTGGGGGAAAACAGCCCGATTTGGCTTTGACAACATGGACAAAACGTGGCTGAGCACGTCCCGCCCCACTGGGGTTTATCAGGAATGAGATCCCAACAGAACTCCTCTGGGAATGAGATCCCAACAGAACTCTGGCAATGAGATCCCAACAGAACTCCTCCAGGAATGAGATCCCAACAGAACTCCTCTGGGAATGAGATCCCAACAGAACTCTGGCAATGAGATCCCAACAGAACTCCTCTGGGAATGACATCCCAACAGAATTCCTCTGGGAATGAGATCCCAACAGAACTCCGCCGGGAATGAGATCCCAACAGAACTCTGGCAATGAGATCCCAACAGAACTCCTCTGGGAATGAGATCCCAACAGAATTCCTCTGGGAATGAGATCCCAACAGAATTCCTGTGGGAATGAGATCCCAACAGAACTCCTCCGGGCAGGGATCGCACCTCTGCGAGGGAGCCAGAGCTGGCCTTGGAGACACAAAAATCCTTGCCTGATCCCAAAAAACCTTCCCAGGTTTTACAGGTCTCAAGCTTAAACCCCCTTCCCACCGGTTCCATGGATTTTATCCTATTTTTCCCTCTTAAATTCCTTGTCCAACTCCGGACATCCCATCCTGCTGATACTTTACTTATTTTATCCCATTTCCCCCCCGAATTCCATATGCAACTATGGACATCCCATCCCACCAATTCCCTGAATTTCATCCCATTTTTCCCCTTTAATTCCTTATCCAACTTCGGTCACCACGTGCAATTCGCCTCCCCACGAAGGCACATCCCATAATTCCACAATTCCGTAATTCTTCCCACCAGAGAAGCACTAAAAAAAACTCAAATAAGCAGGAATTGGGGATTTCGGGGCAGGTTTTCCCTCCTGCCAGGCACAGCAGCAGCAAAGTCCTGCACCTGCAGGGCCCAGCCGGGCTCCAACTCAAATATTTGCAGCTTTTTTTTGTGTACAGCATTCCCAAAAAATCCCGGAGCTCTGCGGATCAATGGACGCTCGTCTGTCAATTTTCAAGTCCAGAACTTCCTACTCGGGGAGGGGAAAAAAAGAGAATTTCTGCCACTTTCTCCTCCCAGGTACCACAAATATTCCTGCTTGGGAAGGGCTGGGATGGAATTCCCAGGGAAGCTGTGGCTGCCCCATCCCTGGGAGCGTCCAAGGCCAGGTCGGAGCAGCCTGGGATAGCGGGAGGTGTCCCTGGATGGGGTTTAAGGTCCCTTCCCACCCAAACCATTCCATGATTCCACATTCCCCCAGAATTCCAGCTGGAAAACTTTCCCTTGTTTTTATCCCAATGAACTTGGCTGAACAGGTTTTCCCTCAAATCCTAACCCAGATCCCGATCCCAGCAGCTCCCCTGCCTTTCCCATCACCTGCCTAAAACCCCACATTTCCAGGGGGGGAAAAAAAAATCCCCTTTCCAGGGAAAAAAAATCCCATTTCCAGGGAAAAAAAAAATCCTGTTCCCAAAGAGAGCAGCCCCAGCAGAAGGTGCTGGAAGAGCTGCTGGGAAATATTGGGAAAACTCCCAGTGTGAAACCTCCCGAGGGAAGGGTGTCAGGAAGGGCGCAGGAGCCTCCTGCAGCTCCTCTGTTAATGAGTTTAAGCTGCTGCTGGCACCGAGGCCCTGTCCGAGTTTCACTCCCTGTTTTCCAAGAGGGAGGAGCAACCTACAAAATTCCAGGTTCAAAATCCCTGGGAAAATGAATGTACTTTGGGAACTGGGCACAGGGAGTTTGGGTTTTTGGGGAAATGGGCCTGTTGTGCTTTATTAGGTATGAGAACAGCAGGAATTCTGCTCCCAAATCCCAGAAAAACACCCTGGAAAGGCATGAACTGGGACAGAATTTGCCTCTTTTTTTATGGGATGTGTTTATAAACCTCAAGGAGAAATCAGCTTTTTATTAAAATGCTCTTTAAGGGGGAAAATCCGTGACAGATCCCACACAGAAATCACCCCGCCGGAGTTTCACTCCCTGTTTTCCAGGAGGGAGGAGCAACCTACAAAATTCCAGGTTCAAAATCCCTGGGAAAAAGAATTTAGTTTGGGAATTGGGCACTGGGAGTTTGGGGTTTTTAGGGAAATGAGTCTCCTGTGCTTTGCCAATTGTGAGAACGACAGGAATTCTGCTCCCAAATCCTGGAAAAACACCCTGGAAAGGCACAAACCGGGATAGAATTTGCCTCATTTAGATGGGAATCAGTTTAAACAGATCAGCCTTTGATTAAAATGCTCTCTAAGGCATCAAATCTGTGACAGATCCCACACGAAACCCCCCTCTGGGTCAAGAGATTCCTTACATTTTGCTGCAATCCAGGAGCTGCTGGGAAGCTTTTTAAGGCCTTGTGTTTACAGTGGGAACAGCCGGGAATGAGGCCCTGGCATCCACGGCAGGAACAGGTTAAAAATGGCACTTTTTTGTTGGAAAACACTGCAAGAACTCAACCACGTTCCCTTGAGGGAGCTCAGGACAGGGATCTCACCTGGAGCCAGGACCTGCTTTAACATTTCAAGTGTGAAACTTCACGGGAATAAAACGAACTCTGCAGAAAAATCCACATTTTTTTTTCCTAATTATCGTGGAGGGAAAAAAAACTTCCAGATATTCACATAATAAAATACTGAAAGGACAAACAGCACAGATTCAGCAAAATGTAAATTACTGCTGTTTTGAGAGGGAAAATTATCTTTACAATTTACTTCATCTCCCTTTCAGAAGCCCTGGATCTTGCAGGGAGAGAGCAGAGCACGCTGAGAGCCTGTGCTGGAGGAATTTAACCACGGGGATGGTTATAAAATATTTTAATATCATAATTATCCACAGAAAATTAGAGAGCATCTCCCTCTCCTCAGCTGCCTGGGGCTTTCTTTCAGTTCTGCCTGGGGCTTTTTTTGTGGGGTCAGGAATAAATTTCTGGGGTTTTTTTTTCTTTTTTTTTCGGCCCCTGCGAGCGGCAGAAATGGGTCAGTGATGAGAGGGAGTTTTGTAAGCACCCGAAATCCACCTGTGCCTGTCCCAGGTGTGCTCTGGGCACATCCCTCCTCCTCCTCCTCCTCCTCCTCCTCCTCCTCCTCCAGGATATCTTGTTTACTGTGAAAGTCCACTTCAGGCAGCGCTCAGAACTCGGGGAGTCCTTCCCAAGGCGCTCCCGCACGGACATCTCCTGCTCTGACCCCAGGAAAAGTCTTTGCATAGATAAAAACTTC
This sequence comes from Corvus brachyrhynchos, assembly GCF_000691975.1. Classification (NCBI taxonomy): domain Eukaryota; kingdom Metazoa; phylum Chordata; class Aves; order Passeriformes; family Corvidae; genus Corvus; species Corvus brachyrhynchos. Next base: position 968,559 of record NW_008239292.1, on the reverse strand, counting down.
CAATTTTTTAGGTGAAATCGCAGCTCTCAAGGTAAAATTCCCACGTTCCATGACGCTGGCAGAGGGGAGCAAAGCCCAGCACCCCAATATCTTCTATTTTTGGATAATTTAGCCCCTATTTAGACCCTTCCTACAGAAAAACTCCCTCTGAAAACATCAGTTAAAGGTTTCCCGTACCACTCTTAGGTAATAAAGTCAATTAAACCCCTCAAAACTCACAACAATCTACAATGCCAAAGCCCCTTTTGATCAGATCAATGTTCAAAAGCTGTTCTGACAAACAATCCCAAGCCACAAACCATCCAGGGATGGTCCCAAATCTCCATCCCTGCAGCCCTGAGCCTCATCCCACAGAAAAATAAAATTATAAATCAACCCTTCACCCTTTGCAGCCCCCAAAGCGCAACCGCTTAGCTGGAAGAATAAAAAGCCTCCGTGATTTTGCACTTTTCTTTCAAACAGCCTCTGGAAAAGCTCTCCGAATTTCTGTCCCTCCGCTGCACCTTTGTGCTGGGAGTTCATATCCAGACCTTTTGATCACATCTGAAATGTCAGTGCTGCCTGCCCGGGGCAGGGACGGGGCTCTCCAGCCCTCCAGCACCTCCAGATTGCAGGAGATTGATTAAACTCCATGAAAACAGCAGAGAAATGCACCTGGCACACAGGCAGAGAGGTAAAGGGGTTAAAACAGGGTGAGAGCGCTAAACTGGAGGTAAATTATCAGCTGTGATAAAACACAGGGGGAATGATCAGATATCAGAGCCACAAAGCCCTTTTAAAATCGCACTTTGCAACTCCACAACCCTCTTAACACCATCTAGAAAATGCGCTTTTTAAATACAGACCAGGCACCGAGGGAGAAACAGAACAGAACTTCCAGCTGGGAACGACCCAGGTGCTTCCCAAACCCACATCTCCTTCATCCCCAGCCCCAGCAGCCTCCCGCTCCCCACGCCGCTGCCAACAAAGCCGGTGCCAGCTGCCACTGCCAGCCCAACACAGCCCAGGGCAGCCCCTGGGAGGATGAAAAACGCGCATTCCTCACATCCTTCCTGCCCGCGGGACCTCCGTGGCTTTTCCCTTCCATCACTTCCACGCACAAATGAGATGCCAAAACTCAACTGTGATTAAAGGTCCTTATGTAATGCTGTAAGCCCGGGCAGATGCCGCTGTCGCTGCCTCGGCTTCTCCCTGCACCGGGACACCCAAAGTTGCACGGAAGGCGCTCAAAAATCACGCCCAAAACCCCAAGCCCGGGGCGCACGCAGCACAACGCGAGCCGGGAGCGCAGGGAAGGGGAAGGCAGCTGAAGGAAGAGGCTGAGAAGGAGAGAACCCCCCCGATTTACAGCCAGAGCACGGTGCCCGGTAACGCTTCCTCTCCTCACCTCCCCAGTGACAACTCCGGCCCCAAACCCGAGCGCGGCCGCGGGACCCGCGGGTGACACAAACCGCGACAGGGCAGGGGCCGAGGGGACGCGCTCCACATCCAAGTCCAAACCCCAATCCTGCAGGAATGTTGTCTTCCCTCCGCTTTGCTCCGGGAACTCACCTTCCCTCCCCTCCCCCAGGCAGGTGACACAGCCCGGTCCCCGCGGGGAGGGGACACAGAGCCTCCAACCCCCGGACGGAGACCCCCGGCCCCCGGTAGAGCCACCGGACCCGGGGCAGCCCCCGGGCAGCGCCTCCAACCCCCGGGGGAGCCCCCGGC
>NW_008239292.1:955901-965816 GCF_000691975.1 Corvus brachyrhynchos | reverse complement strand
TGTGGTACTGGGTCTGGCGGCAGGTTCCGTTGTTGGCAAGGACAGACCTGGTGGCCATGACTGTTGATGCTCCCGTAGCTTGCGTGGCTGGCGTGGCTGGGGGGGGGTGTGTGGGGGGGGGGGGGGGGGGCGGGGGGGGGGGTCGCCCCGGCTCCCCCTCAGCGGGGCCGCCCGCTCGTCCGTTACTCCGCGCGGGTAATTAACAAGCCCGCTCTAATTAGCAGAGCCAGGTGAGCCGGGCAGGCCGTGGCCGCGCTGCGGTAAGCCCGGCTTGAGGCCTCACGGAGTCCTGGGGATGGCTCCTGCCCTCGGAGGTGACGGAGCTGCCCCTCAGGACCAGGTAAGGCCCCAGCGCCTCCTCAGCGAGGCCCCGAGTGATTTGCAGGAGCCTCAGCAGTCGGGCCCTTCTGTTCCGGTGCCAAACCCCAGCTCCCACTTGCTCAAATCTTCCTCTCCCCTTAACACGCTAATGACTACTTAACTCCAGCCTGCGGTTTCTTGATTACACCCTGATGAATGAGAGCGATGTGACAAGGAGCAGCACCTTCGGCAGGTAGTTGGTGACGGGCGTGGGGCTCCTGAAGGTCGGGGCCGCTCCTTCGCAGGCTGGCCCTGCCTTTTCCAGGTGCCACCTCCCCTAGGAAGCTGCAGAGCCTCGGCCACAGCCCCAAAACCACTGCTGGGGCTGTGTAGGAGGGGACAGCGCTGCTGTGGTTTGGGTTTGGCAGCCGTGAAGGAATTAGTGAGAGCAGCAGGCACCGAGAGGGGGAAGGGCACCAACCCCTTTGGCAGCGCTGCTGTTTGCCGAGGACTTCGGGGCTCTCTCTTGCCGCTTTGAGCTTTGAGTTCCTTTCCTAAATCCTTTAGTCCACAATCCCTAGCTGTGGTTTGTTTCCTCATCTGCAAATGCCCCCCTGCCCCCAACAGTGTAGGGCACTGGATTTGAGATTCTGCCAAAAAATCTCGGCGCCCTCACTCCCCCGGAGTTAGAAATACCAAATTCCAGAGGGTTTGACTTGCTCTGGATTCCTGAGCATAAACCCCAGATCTGAGCTCCCTGTGCAGAGCAGGGATTGGAGCTCTCAGAGGCAAATTCAGGCCCAAGTTAAAAGGGCAGGGAAGGCTGGGGAAGCCCCGGGGTGGGATCAGAACAATGCTCCCAGTTTTCCTCCTTGCCCCAGCTATCCCTGGAGCAGGACAGGACACGCTGACCCAGACCACGGGAGCTGGTGCTGCCTCACCCAGTCCAGAGCTGTTCCAATCTCTGCTGGAAGCGGTCACCTGGAAGAACCTTGGAGTGTGTGGACACTGCTCCATCTGAGCCCAGCGCCCCTGGGCAGTGCAGCCTCTGGAGGAAAAGCAGGGAGATGATGTCAGGGCAGCTGCTGCTGCTGGACACCTCCGTGGATGTGGAGGATGCCAGGTGCTGGAATTCCCTGCCTTAGAGCGGGAAGGAGGAAGTACACCGGGGATTTTTTGTTCCTTGGAAGGTGAACGCACAAGAAGCAGCAACAGAGCCCCTCTCCCAAAGGTGGGATCTCAGCTGAGGGACGACGTAAAACAGAGGAGCACAGAGGAGGAGCAGAGCCATCAACCACTTCCACAGCCACCAAGGGGATCAGATACAAAAATCTCTGGGTTCCTGGCGTGATGGAAATAAGGGACTTGTCCTCCCAGCCCTGCTGGTGTCCCTCCAGCACCGGGGGTGGCCCAGGGAAGGGGCAGCTGCTGAGAGACTTTTGCTGTCCCCACGCTGTGGTTTGTCCCCAGGGCACCCAGCAGGGCACACTCCCCTGTTGCTGCTTGGCTGAGGCAGCTGACAGCTCCACGGCCCAGTTCCCACAGGGAATCGCTCTCCCCATCCCTCCCTGGGATCCCCAACACGTCGGGCATGGAGAGAGAGGGAAACCAGCCCCGAGCAGCCCCAGCCCCGCAGCTCTGCTCTGAGCACACACCTGCCCCAGAGCCAGAGATCCTTATCTGCCCCATTTCCTCTGCTGCTGGGTGACATCAGAGGCAGCTCTGGCCCTGCTGTGGCTCCTGGTGTCCTTCTCCCCTGCATTTTCCTTCTCTCCAGGTGTAACCAGAGTGGGAAAAACCCTCCTGTGTCAGGTGAAGGTGACACAAATCATCATCTGCCCCCTGAGCCCCTGCAGTCTCTCAGCTGTGGGTGACATTGGCTTCCCCTACAAACCAGATTTTTTTTGTCTAAGCAGCTTAGGGCCTTTCAGGGTGAAAAGTACAGCAAAAGTAGGAGAACGTGCTGGCCCAGGGGCTGCAGACACAGCAGAACGTGGTGCCACCCACCTGGGGGTTTTTCCTGGAGGCCTGGCTGCTCTGGGCTTGCTGAGGAAGCAGATGGGAGCTGTTGCTGCTCAGGGAGCAGCCCTGGCGCCGTGGGCAGGAGGAGCTCACACAGAGGTGAGCAGATGGCCCCAGCTGGAGGTTGCCGGTGCTGTGGGCAGGGGCCGGGGCTCTGCCAGCCCGGGGGCTCGGGGCCGCCTGCTCTGGGTGTTTGACACGGCTTTAGGGCTGGAATGCTCTGGCAGTGCCCAGCCCCGCCGTGCCACGTGAGCTGCGCTGCTCAGGGGCCCAGCTCAGAGCTCTGGGCCTGCCTCATCCCCGTTCCTGCTGGGAGGATTCTTGGGAAAACTCCTCCTCATGGAGCAGCACTGGCCCTTCTTCACCCTGTGCCTGGTGCTGTGTGAGGCCTCCGAATCCTGACAGTGCTGCCTTAGGGACAGCCTGCACCAGCAGGACTTGACACAGCTGGGACAATTTCTCCTTACCCAAAAGAGAAGAGTCCTTGGAGCTTGGTGCTGCTCAAGGATCCTGGAAAGAACAGGCTCTGCGGAGAGAAACTGAGGCACAGGTGCTGCTGACACCTCCAGCTCTGCAAGCCAGCCAGCCAGTCAGGCTTTGTCTTTCAGATCTCCTGCTCAGGATGCCCTGGAGCGATGGGAGAGGAAGCAAAAGGGAAACAAAGGGGTTTTCCTGCTGGATTTTGCCACAGGAAGCTCTGTGCTGTCCGAGGGAGCCGGGCCACCGTGCTCAGAGGCACCAGGGCTTTGAGGCCGTGTCACTGCAGAGGAGAAGTTCAAGCAGAGGAAATTCCTGTTCCCGTTTTCCTTTCCCAGTTCAGTGGAAAGGCACAATTAAAGATTAATTGCCTCCAAATAACAGAGCAGAGCTCACACCCACCAGCACCTCCTTGTGCCTGCGATCAGAGGCAGCTCCGTGTGGGGGTTGTTCACTTTTCTTTGGGGTCCTGGGGGCAGGGGAACACGACTGCGGGATCAGAGCCAGCAGCCTCTGCATGAACACCACCAAAAAGTAAAATTTCCCTTTGGTTAGCCTTGGCTTTGTGCTTTTTTTTTTTTTTTTTCCCCTTTTTTAGATTCCTCCTGAGGGAAGTTCTAAAGTTCATGCTGGAGCAATTATTAAATACAAACGTCACTGCAGCAGGTGCTGGACGTTTCTGTCCCTGCACTAAAGGACGCCCTCTGCTCACATCGGCATCAGAGGAGTGCAGGAAGGGTCCTTGGCCTTGGCCAGGGTGAGGAACAAACTGGTTTAACTGGAGTCCTTTCCATTCCCACCCCATCTTCCCGAGGCTCACCCTGGAGCCAGGATGTGCCGGGCTGAATTCAGCAGCTCTGATGGAAAACAGGCCCAGGAGGAGCAGCTCAGCCCCGCTGCCAGCCGAGGAATCCTGGATCCAAACTTGGCGCTGAGCGTGGCTCCCCATCTCCCAGCCTGCCCTGGGCTGTTATTCCTGCTCTTTTCCACGAGCCCTTCCTCCCGCACTGCCCCTGTTTTTCAGGGTCCCCTTGGACATCAACAGCACAAAGGAGGCCGTGAGGAAACTCCTCCCAGTGCCCTGCTCTCCCCACGCTGCCAGCTCGCTCCGGGGCACGGATTATCCCAGCCTCGGGACCTGCCTGGCCCGGGGAGGCTCCGGCCCGGCTGCAGCAGGAGCAGGTGCCCCTTTCCATGCCCAGCCAGGCGGGTCCCGGCTGCTCCAGAGGCTGCTCCCCGTGCTCCTGGCCGTGTCCTCCTCACGCCAGGCAGGCCAGGGTGTCTGCCACAGAGCAGGCTCGGCTCAGGGAGGGTGAACACAGAGGAAATCAGGCAGCTTCCTGTTTGTTTATGGGGAACAAAAGCCTGGCTGGCTGGTCTGAGCTCCCTGCCACCAGCAAGGAAGGAAAAAGGGAGGGAAAAGTCTCCCAGGAAGCAAAAACCAGTCTGTGCTGCCATTAATCACTGAAAGCACAGAGCTGCAGGGGAACAGCTGCCAGGCTTTTCCCTCCAGCACGGATTAATCACCACAACAACGTTCTGGACCCAAAAACTCAAGAGCTGTTTCCTGAATTCCAGCTCAACCAGCTCGCACCTCCGAAGCCATTCCCAGACATTCCTGCAGTTCCCGAGGGAGCCAGGTGAACCTCTGGGAAAGGAGGAAAGCTCGGAGCCCTGCAGGGCTGGGGGGAAAACAGGAATTTGGACCTTTCCGAGTGCTCGAGGAGTGGAAACCTGAAGCTGGAAGGGGCAGCAGAGGGTTCTGAGGAACCTCAGGCAGCTCCTGTGCCAGCTTGAGCTTCTCCTTCCCCACCTGGAGACTCCGTCCTGGCCAGGGTGACCTCGGGGCTCTGCTGTCGCCACGGGTGGCCACCTCTGGGCCGATTGCTGCTGCCACCTGGTGGGAACCAGCCCGGCCCTGCTGCTCCTCGGGGTGTCCCCCTGAGCCTGGAAAAGGGCGCCTCGGGACAAGGCACCTCTGGAAAAGGACACCTCTTCCCATCCTTCCTGTCACGGCGAGCAGCAAAGCTGCACCTCCGCCACTCACCCGCACAACACCCCCAGCTCTGCGATGTCGGTGCCAAACGGGACAACTGGAGAAACACAGAACAGCTGGGGTTGGAAGGGACCTCTGGAGCTCCTCTAGTCCCAGGCAGGGCCACCGGGAGAGCAGCTGGAAGATGGGAGGGTCCAGGAGCACCTGGTGGGATGTTGGTGTGAGGGAGAGCCGAGAGGAGGGCACTGAGTGCCCTTTGATGGGGATTAAAAGCTGTCAGATACACTGAATATGGGGAGTTTGGGCAAACAGGTGGCAGAAAGGGAAAGAACCAGGCCAGGAAAGCATTCCCAGGCTCCCCAGGGAATGGGCACATTCCCGAGGCTGCCAGAGCTCCAGGAGCTTTTGGACAATACTCCCAGGGATGCACAGGGTGGGAGTTTGGAGTGAATCGAACCAGGAGCTGGGCTGGATGAGCCCTGTGGGTCCCCTGTAACTCAGGACATTCCATGATTCATTTGGAACCCCAGATCTCTCAGCAGAGGAGAGAAAAGGGAACGTTTGTAGGGAGAATCACCCCCAAAAGCCAAGGAAATGGCGAATAATCGGCCCCAGGGGCCACCGAGGGAGCCTCAGGCACCTCCTCCAGAGGGGCCAACAGCAAAGGCAGCAGGAAATGCTCCCCACTCCCTGGAAATGCAGAGCCCCGGGAGCTGGGAAGGGATTGCAGCCACACTCTGCAGAGCCCAACACCTGGAGCGCGAAACTGAGAGGGGAACGCAGGAAACGCCGTGGGAGGGTTCAAAAGGAGCCTTGGGAGCCGAGTGGGAGCTGCCCTCGGAGCGTCTGGAGCGGGAGAGCAGAGGAATAAAGAGCTCCAGAGGGGAAAGAGGTCTGGAAGTTATTTGGGAGTTGTGCACCCGACTCAGCTGCCTGAAACCCCGTGTGAGCTCAGGCACCTCATCACCGCTGCAGGCAGAAAGGGCAGGAGAGGCTTCCCAGGGCTCCAGAGGCTGTAGGGGGGATGTGGAGAGTGAAAGGAGCCCGCACTGCACAGCAGCACCCTCAGGGCAGCACTGACACCCGGGCCAGGCCGTTCCTGAGGGACACCAGGCCCCGGGTGAAGCCCAGGATGGTGCCAGGCTGGAACCGTGCAGGGAAAAGGCTCCACAGTGCCACTCTTACCTCTTTTTAAAACTCACAGGCGAAGCTTTGAAGCTGTCGGGATCAATCCCTCTTTGCCTGTGCCAAGACTCTTCCCAGCTACCCCAGCCCGTGCCCCACTGACCCCGACCTCCCTCTCTCCTGAGACAGCAGCAGAAAAAGAAGCAGCAACCCACGGTGCCACCCTTGGGACTGTGACATTTATTGAAGGCTGGTTACACAATCACACCCATCACATCCTCCTCACAGTTCAGCTTCCCTCAGTAAAAGGAGCATGGATGGAACAGAGGATTTCTGCCCGAGCCTCGGAGCAGCGAGGGGCTGCGACAGGAGCCCACGGGGCAGGAGAGGGGGACGGCTCAGGGGGAGAACGAGGAGATGTTCCGGATCCAGGAGGATTTCCTGCACAGGAACTCCCCTCTCCACCGTGCCAGAGGGGATCTCTGCTCCTCTCACCCAGCGCCGCGGCTGCCACAGGCACAGCAGAGCCCCTGCCCCAAGCTGAGGTGTCCCCTGGCTCTCAGGTGACACCTGGAGAGGACTGGCTTGGCTGAGGGCCCTGAGCACAGCTGTCCCACAGCCCAGGAGGTGTGGGATGGCCCCGGCCAGCCTGAAGGCACTGAGGCAGCTCTGAGACCTGATCGATGCAGCACCCAGAGCCAGGGACTCACCTGGGCTTCATCCCAGGACAACTCTGCTCCTGGTGCTCAAACTGCCTGGAAAGGGGCACTTCCCAAACCTCCCCGAGCCACTGAAGCCACCGCTGTGACCGCCCAGGGGAGGAACCGCAGGCCTGGTGTCGCGAGCGTTCGCTTTTATTTGATTACCCATCCCAAAATCCCTCCAACTGCCAAATTTCCGTTTCCTCCGCGAGGAAATTGCAATGATTTTTTTTTTTTTCCTTTCCTTTCCTTTTTTTTTTTTTTTTTTTTTTTTTTTTCTTTTTTTGTTTTGTTTTGCTGTTCTTCTGCTGGCGTAGGCAGGGGCTGGCTCACTGTGGCAGCTGCAGCAGCACGGACTGTCCCGAGGGCAGGTAGGTGATGTTGCGGGAGCGCGAGAGCTGGTACGCGATGTCCTCGGCCGCCTCCAGCTTGCGCAGCTCGATCAGCCCGTCACCCGCCGTGGCCAGCGAGTTGGCAATCAGCTCTGCAGCCTTGGAGTCACCTTCTGCAGAGATCACCGCCGCCTTCTTCTGCTGCTCAGCCTGCGAGGAAAACGGGGAAGAAAAGGGGCGGGCAGCGCAGGAAGCGAGAGCGGAATGAACGGACGGAACTGCGCCGCCCCACCCCGCGGGGGTTCCCCCCTGCCAGGGTCAGGATAAAATGGTTCTGGTTTAGGGTTGTGTTCTTTAAACTGGTTTGCTGCAACTCTGGGAAAAAACAGAAGCCAATTTGGCTACTGTGGGAAAAGAAAAAAAGCCAATTTCAAACTGAATTTCAAGCTGGTTTTTGACCCCATCCATCCCACCCGGAGATCCCGATTATTTTGCAGTCCCTAGGGATGCTCCCAAACCCGGAGCTCTCCAGTCAGCTGAAATCTGAGATGACACAACAGCCGTTAATCCCATTCTCCTGCTGGAGACTCCCAGAAATCCTCCAGTGCGAGTCAAAGCAGCTGGAGTGACCCAGGAACAAGCAATGAGCACGGCCGCAGGCCGGGGTGGAGAGAGGAGCCTTCTCCAGCTGGGAGTAGGTTTATGCTGGATATTTGGGAAAACGTTTCTGTTCAGCATTCCAGGAAGGCTGGGACAGGATATTCAAAGGAAAAACCCCTGGAGTGGGAAGGAGAGGCAGCCCCAAGGTTCTCAGAAGGACAGGATACCTTCTCCACGATGAACCTGGCGCGCTCTGCCTCCTGCTGCGCCACCTGCTTCATCTCCACCGCCTCCGTGAACTCCTTGCCAAAGGTCAGGTGGGTCTGGGGGGGACAAACCAAACAGGTCACGGCAGGGACAGATCCCAGCAGCTCTGGGATGGGGACGGAAACAAACTGGGACAGGTGGGGATCCCATCCCCATCCCCATCCCCATCCCTGTCCCGGTGTGCTCAGCCTGCTGCCACCTCCTGGATGGGGCATGGGAAAGCTCCAGAAACAAAGTGTCCAGGCTGCCTCCTGCACCTCCCTGTGCTCCCAGCAGGAAAACCCCAGGCAAAGAGGGAGAGGTGTGCAAGCCTGATTACAACATTTAACTTACAAAGGGATAAATTGAACTTATAAAGGGAGGTGGGAGGGCAGAGCTCCCTCCTTGGGTATCTCAGCAGGTTCCAGGAGGAACCCTTTGTAGGAAAAGCTGCTGTCCAAGTGGGGATTTTCACTGCTGGTGCTTCCTGTGGAGCTGCTGCCAAATCCCAAACCACCTGCAGCGCCATCCATCACCCTCAGCAGCATCTGCTCCTGGTGGAGCTGCAAAAGCCCTGCACAGGGAGGGCTTGGACACCCAGGGGCCACCAAGGGCTGCCCAAGGTCGCAGGGACAAAACCAGAGCTGTGACCCCGGCATCCTTCCAAACACAGTGTCCAAATGTCCGAACGTCCAGCCCACCATCCTCCGGCCACCCTTCTCTCCAAAGGGGGAAATGGGAAAACTCTCACCAAGGACACGTCGTCCAGGATGAGGCCGAAGGTCGCCGCTCTCTCCGTGAGGTCCTCGCTGACCTGCCTGGACACCAGCTCCCGCTGGGTGATCAGCTCCCCGGCGTCAAAGCGAGCCTGCAACGGGCAGACACCTCTGGCAACGGGCAGCGGCAGGACACGGCCTCCGGCTGCACCAGCGTGGACAGCAGGAGGTCTTTCCCCACCAAAAAGGGCTGCCCAGGGAGGTCTGGAATCCCCATCCTGGGAGTGTCCAAGGCCAGGGTGGACGGGGTGTGGAGCCCCTGGCAGGGGGTGGAGCTGGAGGAGCTTTAAGGTCCCTTCCCACCCAAACCAGGCTGGAATTCTGCGGTTCCAGGGCACAGCACATTCCCCACTCCCTGCCAGGGCAGCGCAGCAGCTCAGGGCGTGCTCACCACCACAGACTTGAGGATCTCGGTGGTGATGGAGGGCAGCACGCGCTCGTCGTAGTCCTCGCCGATGCTGGTGAAGATGCGGGGCAGCTGGGCGGTCACGGGCCGGAACAGGATCCGCAGCGTGATGTTCACGTTCTGCAGGTCTGGGGAGCAGCACAGGGTCAGCGAGGGACCTCTCCTCTCCAGTGCAGCAGGAGGAGGAGGAGGAGGAATAAACTCCCCAACTTGGGTTTGCCAGAAAAAATGAGTTGGTTTCACTCCCCTTTTTCCCCTGGGATCCAACTGCGCTCTGCTGTAAAGGGAGAATTCGAACCCCACCTGTGTCACCTGCTCCAGGTGACCCTGCATGAGCTGCAGAGCTCAGGAGGTCCCTTCCAACCCAAACTCCTTGGGGTTCAGTGATTTACAGCACCAAGGGAAGAGTTCTTTAACCCGTCCTTTATTAAAGAGATCAAACCACTCCTGACTGTTCCGAACACGTGGGATCTCCACGGAATCAAGGAGCGGTTGGGGTTGGAAGGGACCTCTGGAGATGACCCAGCCCAACCCCCTGCCAAGGCAGGGTCACCTGGAGCGGGTGACACAGGTGGAATGTCTGGATCCAGAGAGGGACACTCCAGGCCCTTCCTGGTCACCTGTCCAGTGCTTGGTCCCTCAAAGTGGAACTCGTTTAACGTTTCTGGCCCTTTCTCCACAGCCTCGGCTTTAGGACCACAGTTCCACATCCAGCAGGGTAAACCCAAAGCCCTGGATCCCCTGGATCCGGTGTCCCCGGGGCCAGCACCCACCTTTGCTGCCGGTGATGACGGGGATGTTGCGGGGCCGCGAGCGGCAGTCGAAGATGATGGGTTTCTGCACCCAGGGGATCAGGAAATGGGTCCCTTCTCCCACCACCACGTCCTGGACCCCCCGGAACCGGTCAAAGATCACAGCTCTGTGTCCTGCATCC
>NW_008239292.1:955525-955884 GCF_000691975.1 Corvus brachyrhynchos | reverse complement strand
CACATCAGGGATGTCACCACTGCCACCAACACCACGGGAACGGGGCGGCTGGGAGGGTTAAAGCCTTAATTAACAGCAGAGCAGGGAATTAATGGGATCATTTAGGGCAAAAAAGCAAAGAGAAGCTGCAGATGGAACTCCAGGGCCTCCCAGTCTGCTCCCCATGGAGCAGCTCTGTGACTTTTGGAGAAAGGAACTCACAATGCTCGTGGTATAAACAGCCGTGCGAGGCCTCAGTCTGTCTTTATTGGGCAATAAAAGCAGTGAGAAGTCAAGACTTGGACGAAAATACAGAATAAAGCGATCGGGGAGCGCTCAGCTCGTCCCACTCACCGTTGTAAAGAGCAGAGTTGACAACT
>NW_008239292.1:953513-954636 GCF_000691975.1 Corvus brachyrhynchos | reverse complement strand
CGGGACCCCCCCCAGTCCACCCCCCTGCCATGGCGGGGTCACCTGGAGCCGGTGACAGGGGTGGCTTGGGATGTCTGGGTCCAGAGAGGGACACGCCAGGCCCTCCCTGTCACCTGTGCCTGCCACCCTCCATGGAAAATTATTCCTCCTGTTGAGGTGGAACTCGTGGTTTAGTTTCTGGCCATTGCTCCTGGTCCTGGCACCGCTGAACCGAGTCTGACACCTCCCGGAGACACTTCCCTGGCTTGGCGGGATCCCCTCTCCGCCCTCCCTTCCCAGCCTAACCAGGCCCAGCTCCCGCTCTCTCCTCATCCGAGATGCTCCAGACCCCAGACCGTCTTTGTGGCCTCCCTCGGACCCTCTCCAGCAGCTCCTTGTCTTTCCCCAGCTGTGCACACCGGCATTAAACGTTCCTCCCTCGTCCCGGGGGAAAAGGGGCCCGGAGCCGCTGTGCCCCTGCGGACACAGGTCCCTCATTCCCCGGCCGTGTCCCCTCCTGTTCCCGGAGCCGCTAGAGGGAAGCAGCGCTCTCCCTTTAGCTCCGGGAATCCCGGAGAACAGGGAAAAAAAGAGAGGGAATTAAAAAAAAAACCCTCCCCAAAAGCCTGGCCCGGGGAGCCGCCGGGGTGGGCTCCGCTCCGAGGGGACCCCGCCGGGCACCGGGGGCTTTGTGCCCCTCCCCGGCAGCGTCTGGGGATGGGAACGGAGCCGAAGCCCTTCCTCAGAGCCCAGCGGATCCCGGGAGCAGCCAGGGAGTGTCGTGTCACCCCCCTGAGCTTGTGTCACCTCCGTGAGGGGAAACTGAGGCACGGCGCTGCTCAGCACCCCGGCCAATGGGGGGACAGAGAGGGACCCAAACAGCAGGGACAGGTCCCAGCTGGTGGCCCCAGGCCCCGGTGGTTCTCAGCTGTCGGTGCCTCCATCCAGCCCCAAACCAACCTCTGGTGGCAAAGCCGTGAACGCCCGGGGGGTTCTTCCCGTCGGAGGCGGGGTCCAACAAGGTGAAACTCATTAAAGCCGGGACTGACGGAGCTGGGGGACCGGGATTTGCACCCCCCGAGCTCTGCCTGCCGCTCACCCCACGTTTGTGCTGCCCATTCCCTTTTCCCTGCGGGATCAGCGC
>NW_008239292.1:952478-953010 GCF_000691975.1 Corvus brachyrhynchos | reverse complement strand
GGCGGGACGGGGCTGGCGCTGATCCCCCTCCCACCCACCGCGTCCTCCGGGGGGTCCCGGCCCTGCCCGGGGGGTCCCGGCCCGGCCCAAACCCGAATTAGGCTCAATAAGCGTTGAAATTAAATTAGCGAAACTGCATTAAAGCCCTGCGAGGACGCGGCTCGGGGTGGAAACGGCCTTAATGTGATTTCAGCCGAGTTCCCTGCCGCGATTTGCAAGTCAGGGAAATCGAATTAGGGCTGTTTGCATTCTGAGCTCTGTCCGCACGGCCCCGTCCTGCGGCTGAATTAATCTGCTTTAGACCCCAGCCTGTCTTTCACTCAGACAGCTTCACCTGACTCGCCCCGGGGAAGCAGAAAACCCCCCCGGGCGGGCACAGGGACCCCATGGCAGGCGCGGGTTTAGGGGTGGGAAGTCGTGGAGGCTTCGGAGAGCAGCAGGGTTATCCCGAATCCCAGCAGGGAATGATGTGGGGCGCAGCCCCGAGCTGAACCCCGCCGTGCCGGGCTCCGCCAAGCCGGGATCAGGGGGA
>NW_008239292.1:951503-952460 GCF_000691975.1 Corvus brachyrhynchos | reverse complement strand
CGGGCGGTGATGGGGGTGCGAGCCCCCCCTTTCCCCGCAGCCCGGGGTCCCCGCGGCTCGGCGGGCGCCAGGGCCGGGGTTCCTCGCTGCTCCGCGATGGTTATCGGCGCTTTAACCGAGTTTCCTCCGCGCCGGGAGCCAGCTGGATCCGGCTGCGTTATCCCCGCTCCGGGAAGGCTCTGCTGGCTGGGAATTGTCACCCGGCAGCTCCAGGGAAATCGGGACCGGGCCGGGGGAAAGCGCAGCCCCCCCAAAACCCCGCAGCCCCTTTGGTGCCCAAGCGTCCTCCCCGCCTTCTCCCCATCCTCCTCTTCCTCGGGCCCGCAGCAAATCCGCCAGGTGAAGGGGTTTGGGCACCAAAAGGTGACCCCGAGGGTCTGGGGACATCCCAGGAGCTGCAAAAGGCTCCTGTCCCCCTCTCCCCGCGCAGGTATCGCCATAGACGGCTGCAATTAAAAGGGAGTTAATGACTTAATGAATCCTAACCCAATCCCCCTCATTAGCGCGTGAACCGCTGCCCCTCCCTGGCTGCGGCCGCCGGCGCTGGAATCGCGCAGCTTTTCCTTTCCTTCCAGGGATTTAATGTCCTGGAGAGGGGAGAAAGTGGGGGCTGGAGGGCAGGGACTGGAAAGCCCAGGCTGGAGGGGGGACACCCCAAATCCCCCCATCCCTGCTGGCCCCGGGACAAATCCTGCCCTCTCGGGGCGGGCTGAGCATCCCGGTCCAGCCGTTTCCAGGGATACTGCCGGGGGGGCAGGGAGAGGTCTGGGATGTTCCAGTCTTCCTGTAGCGTCCTTAATTGCTCATTTATTTAGAGCAATTAGTCCCAGGTGCTTGTCCGCGGTTGGGTGACCCCGGCGGGTCCCTCCTCATCCTGGCCCGGCCATTCCAAGCCTCGGGATCGATCGGCTCCTGGCGAAGGAGGGGTCACCCCCCCCCCCCCCCGGGCCCACGCGA
>NW_008239292.1:950382-950832 GCF_000691975.1 Corvus brachyrhynchos | reverse complement strand
CAGAGAAAAGCCGCTGTTGGGGGGGGGTGCTCGGCGCTGGCCGGGGTGCAGTGGGGGCTCCCCCGGGGTAAAGTTTGTGTCACCCAAAAGCTGCTCCGAGAACATCCCCAAAGCCACGCGGACAAAGGCACGGCCCTGACCCCGCTCCCTGAGGGATTTGTCCCGGACCAGGCACGGGCAGCCCCCAAGGGGGACCCTCCTCCCGTTCCTAACCCCCCTCAACCCTCCCAGCCCGTCAGGTGCGGGGCTCAGCCTCCTCAAAACCACCCGTGGCTTTCCCAAGGGTTTTCCTGCAGCCAAGGGCAACTTTTGGCTGGAAAATCCTTTTCGAGCCCTGGAAAATCCTGGCTCAGGGGTGCGGGGGAAGCTGGGAGCGCGCACAGAGGCGGGGATGGGATGGAGCTGCCGCTTCCCGGACTCGGACTCCGGCAGGGATAGTGCCCGGCAGGG
>NW_008239292.1:949115-950117 GCF_000691975.1 Corvus brachyrhynchos | reverse complement strand
CGAGGCTCTGGGCATGGATTGGAGCCTCCAGCAGCCGGGACCGGGGAAATTCCGGTTCCGAGAAAGCCCCGACTTCCAGGAAGGCTCCGCGTTCCTCCCGAGCATCCCCGGGCAGGAAACCCGCGAGGGATGAATGCCCAACAGGGTGAATGAGGCTGCCTGGACAGGGAAGCGCTCCCGATCTGGGTCAGCCGGTCAGGGGAGGGCTGAGCCGGCCGGAGCGCGCCCAGCACCGGGAGAGGGACCCTCGGTGCCACCGCGGCGGCTCCGGAGCAGGCTGCAGATGGGCAGGGAAGGGAGGCAGCCAGCGCTGCTGCTCGGGGCCATAAATTACCCTCAAGGTTTCCTAATGGGACCCTGATTTATCTCCTGCCTCTGTCTGGACTAATTGAGTTCATTCCGCTCGGTGATTCATGCCGTGGAAATGGGTTCCAGGGAAAATGGGACCTCAAGCGGCTTCAGCAAATCCCGGCCTCCATCGGCCTGGGAGCCGTAATGCTTTTAGAACCGGGGGATTCGTGAGGGCAGCGGCCCCCGGCCCATCCGTCACTGCCAGGGCGCGGCTCGGGTTTCAGCCGGGGCTGCCAGGAGGGTCCGGAGGGCGAAATCGGGGCTGGAGTGACCCCTTGACCCTGCCTGGGGTGGTCCTGGGGCTCAGCAGCCCCCGGAAGGTGGCCCAGGGTCTGTCCCGGCACATCCTGGGATGGGGAGGGAGGGGGGAGAAGGAAAAGCCCCTGGAAAAGTGCAGGAGGCGAAACGGGGCCTTGAATGGATTCCTCTCAGGTGGGAGCGGGGATGAGCATCCCACACCTCAGCCAAAATCCCGAAGCTCCTCCGTGTCCCGGGAGTGGCCTTTGCCCCTCCTCCTCCTCCTCCTCCTCCTCCTCTTGTCCATCCTGGCCGCTCGGAGGGCATTCCCCATGCCCGGCTGGACCGATTCCAGCAGAAATCCATCCCAAATCCCGACCCAGGGCAGGGGGGCAGCAGCGGCCGCCCGGCCCC
>NW_008239292.1:947572-948828 GCF_000691975.1 Corvus brachyrhynchos | reverse complement strand
GCAGCCTGTGGGGCTGGGAGAGGAGCCCGGGGGGCTGGGAGAGCCCCCAGGCCAGCGCGGGCCCTCTCCAGGTCACCGAACCCTCTGAGCACACCCGGAGGGGTCGGAGGGATCCATCTCCCCACAAATCCAGAGCTGGGATCCCTCCTTAAACCCTCCCCGGCCCCGCCACACCCGCGAGCGATTCCAGGAGATTCTCCCCCGCTCCAGGCCCTGCCTCTCCCGCCTGGATCCGCCGCTCCCCCCGCAGCATTCCCGTGTTGCTGCCATGTCCTGGCCCTCATTAAATCCCTCCTAAAAGCCGGGATAAAATTGCTTTTACCCAATTTCCTCCTTGCTGTTCGCTGGCTCGGAGAATTCCAGCGGGGCCGAGGCAGCGCTGCTCATCCCAATCCGATTATCCCCGATCCAATCGATCCTCGGCTGCGCGGCCCTTGTGAAACTCTCACCTGATTCCCGAAGCGCCGGGCGCTCCCACCCTCGGCTCTTCCCCGCGAGAATTCCCAAAAAAACCCCACAAAAGCTGCCCCATCCCACCGGGAACCTGTAAAATAAAATAAAATAAATCACGGTATAATGCAGGTGGTGGAAGTGGAGGGGCCGGGAAGGTGCTGGAGGGGTGGAGCTGTGGGAACTGCGCCCATGGATCCCTATGGATGCCATAGGGACACGCCCATGGATCCCTATGGATGCTGCAGGGACACTGGGCTGCACACACTGGAAACCAGCTGGAAAATATCCCACAGTGGGATTAGAGGGGTGTTTTAGGGCCCTTCCAGGGGGGATATTCAGTTTTATTCTATTTATTTCTATTCTATTTATCTCTATTCTATTCTATTTTATTTTATTCTATTCTATTCCTATCTTATTTATATTTATCTCTATTTTATCTCTATTTATCTCTATTTTACCCCCATGTCATTTCCATTCCTTTCCATTCATCTCCATCCCATTCTACCTTTATCTCCTTCTGCTTCGGCCGAGCGCTGAGTCAATTCAAATAAAATCCCCACCCCCAAACGAAAAACAAACGCAGTGAAAAGCGCAGCCCGGAGCCAAGGAAAATAAAAAATCTCCTCTGGCCCAGCTCATCTGCACTGACACCGCGGCGGCTCTGACATCCATTTCCTCCCGACAGCAGAATCCTCGATCCATCAGCGACAAACCCGGGATCAATCGGTTCCCAAAAGCTGGGCCGGGGAGAAGGAGCCCGGGATGGATCGATGCTCGCATTGGAGCAGGAAATTATCGATAAC
>NW_008239292.1:945901-947462 GCF_000691975.1 Corvus brachyrhynchos | reverse complement strand
GCGTGTCCCTGTCCTTTATTCCTGCCCGTCCTTCATTCCCTGCGCCGCGCGCTGGGATTTTCTCCCGGGGATTGTTTGGAGTTGGACGAGCCCTGGTTTCTCTCTGGGGTTTTGTTTTCCCAGCCCGGCTCGGCTCTCCCGGAGATTCCCGCGGGCCGGCCTTATAAGGAGCCGAGGATCGGTGCCCCGAATCCCCCCTGCTGCGGCAGGGCCATGGATCACACTGGGAAGACACGGAAAGAAAGGGGAAAGGGAAGGGATGGAGGGAGGCAGCGGCAGGAATTGCAGGCCTGGAAATCTGGGAGCGTAATCCAAAGCAGCTCGGGACACTCTGGGAGTGATGGGAATCGGGTTTGGGGGACTTTGGGGAATGCCGGATCCCTCCTGCCCCGGAGCTTTTGGGATTGTTTGGAGTCTTGGGGTCACATCCAACACCGGGGGTGTCACCCCAGCCGGAATCTGCGCTCGGGAGCCCCCGGACAGCCCAGGGGAGCCCAACCCCGGTGTCCCCCCGTCCCCCGTGTCCCCGAGCCTTGCAGTCCATCCTAACGGGAATTCACCTTCCCTGCTCCACCTGCACCTGCACCCCCATCGCCCCATTTCCATGGAATAACAGCCCCATTTCCATGGAATAACAGCCCCACCCCAACGGGAAAAACTCCCCTCAGAGCCGATTTTCCAGCTCACTCCCCATTTTCCCCAGGCTGCATCCAAGGCACAAATGGGATGAGCAAGGCTGGATTAAGGGAAAAGTGGGAGGTGTCCCGGACAGTTCCTCCCCTGCTGCCCAAATCCAGGGAAGAGTTTTCCCCTGAATGGAAAAAGCGCTCCGAGGGAACCGCTCCGTGTTCCCAACGCTCCAGGCAGGAAGGGTGTCCCGCAGCCCTGGAATTGTGGTTCCAAATGGAGCCGTAATTCCCGGCCCTCCGTCACAGGGAACAAATGGGTTTGGAGCTGGCAGAGCTCCAGATGGGAGCAGGGAACGGGCCCGGGCACCTCAGCACGAGAGCCGAGCTTGGCCTCCATCCCTGAAGGCTTTTAAGGGCCTGAATCCCATCGATTTCCAGGAAAACTGGAGCATCCAGGTGGGAGCGCTTCCCTTCCTGCTCCCTAGACACAGGCTGGGCTCTGGCCGAGTGGCCCAAGGTGCGAATCTCTCACCTGAACTGCTCTGGGGAGTTCAAATAATCTTTCCCCCTTTTTTCCTTTGGAAAACATGGCATTTTTAAAAGGCGCGTTTTTGCCGCAAGTTCCCCTCCACCCCTGGAGACGGGAACGCTCCGATGGCTCCCAGCAAGGCAACACCGGGTCAGAGCCTGATTCCACCCGAATTTTCCTCCCTTTCCCCCCCAGAAGGGATTTTCCCTCACGCCCAGGCCCCCCCTCCCCTTCCCCCGGAGCATCCCCTGCCCCGTTCCCTGCCCCAGACCCGCTCCGGCCCCGGCCCCTTTCCCTCCCCGCGGGTTTTTCCTCGCGGTTCCTGCTCTCAGCTCCCGGCGCTCGCTTCCCGAGGAGCGTCATTAGTTCAGCCTCATTTCTACCTCGCCATCGCCGCGGGCGC
>NW_008239292.1:944924-945886 GCF_000691975.1 Corvus brachyrhynchos | reverse complement strand
TGTCACCTCGGCTGTGGATAAAAAGCCACAAACACTTCGCGGGCGGGGGCTGGCCCCGAGTGTTTAAGTCGGGCTCTTCCTGGGGGCTCTGGGGGGCTTCCTGGGAGAGGGGGAAACATCCCCTGGACCCCTCTGGGAGGTGGAGAATCTGGAAGCGCCTGAAGGGAGATAACGAGGGGGTGAAATCGCTCGGAGGACGGCAGGGACTGCGTGCGATGTTTCACCCAGCTCTAATTGCCCTTTTGCTAATTAATCCTGCCCTTTCTGGCGCTCTCCCTCCAGCAGGGAAACCCCTTCCTGGGTGATCCCCGCAGCCTGAGGGGAGCTCGGGAAATTCGTGGAAAAAAAAATCATGGAAGCTTCTTTTTGTCATTGAAAACGTGGCCAAGCCCTCCCTGAGCTGCTCTCGCACCACAAACCCAGCCCTGGCACTGCCCCACCCCTGAGAGCGGATTTTGGGGTCCCCCCGATGGCCACGAGGCTTTTTGGGGCCCTGGTCAGCCCCACTGCAGAGCCAGTGGCAGGTGGGTGAATGTTGGGGTGACCTCAGGGGTTGCAACGCTCAGAGAGTTCCATTTCCCACCATTCCCCCCCCAAAACACCCCCAGAGCCCTCGGGCTTAATTCCAGGAGGTGACACCAGACCTTTCAGAGGCTCTTTGTCACCTCAAGGAGCCGGGAAAGGGCCGCAACCTCTTTTGGGGACAGGAAAAGTGCCGCGCGTGTGACTTGGTGAAGAATTCCGTGAGTCCCTTCCCCAGAGGAGCCGCGGGATGGGAGCGGGAATTTTCACTTCCCCTCGCCCGGCGCAGATGGAGCCCAGCTGGGCGGGATGGGCTTTTCCAGGGCTGGGTTTGTCCCGGGATGATTCCCAGACTGGCACCGGGCCGCGGTGGTGGCACGGATGGGGCTCGGGGACCGCGGGGCAGGAGCTCGGTGTGCCCAGCGAGGGGGAGGAGGAGG
>NW_008239292.1:943620-944065 GCF_000691975.1 Corvus brachyrhynchos | reverse complement strand
GCCCGCGGTGGCCACGGGAGCCACCCCGGGGCAGTGGCAGCATGCCCGGGCCATTCCCAGTGCCACCAGTGACCCCCCGCCCATTGTTCCGGTGACCCCACAGAGCCGTGCCCGGGGCTGACGCAGCGCTGCGGGATGAGGGACGAGCCCTGGCATTTCCAGCTGCCATTCCTGTGGGATCCGGGAGGGCAGGAGGCCGGGCAGAGTCACCCTGCGAGCATCAGGACAAAGGAGGGCGGCACGCGGGGACCTTTTCAGGGACCACGGGACACGGGATTTTTTGCTGCGGAGAGCTGAATGACAAGGATTTAATTCAGTCCCCGCCGCGCGTTCCCCTCTGAGGGCCTCTCGGTGTCACCCGGACCGCGGGGACAGCTCTGGGGGTGTCCCCAGTCTGTGGGTGCTGCCCCTTGTCCCCTGCAGCCGGAGCAAGTCCGGTCACCCC
>NW_008239292.1:942033-942238 GCF_000691975.1 Corvus brachyrhynchos | reverse complement strand
CGGCCCCGTGCAGGGGCTGAGGAGCGGAGCGGGGTTGGCACCGCCGTTCCAGGGGGCTCCTTTCCCCCGCATCCCCACGGGACCAGGACGGACAAAGCTCCCCAGGGATGCTGTGACAGCGGGCGGGTGGCAGGAGGGACCGGAGCTGTCCCGGTCAGATGGATCCCAACGATTTCCCCCCAGGGCATCGCCCACTCCCCCCCCG
>NW_008239292.1:938476-940401 GCF_000691975.1 Corvus brachyrhynchos | reverse complement strand
GGGGGGGGAGTGGGGGTGTTGTGGGGGCCCCCCTGCCGATGCGATTTCAGCCGATTTT
This sequence comes from Corvus brachyrhynchos, assembly GCF_000691975.1. Classification (NCBI taxonomy): domain Eukaryota; kingdom Metazoa; phylum Chordata; class Aves; order Passeriformes; family Corvidae; genus Corvus; species Corvus brachyrhynchos. The sequence continues at coordinate 940,343 of NW_008239292.1, read as the reverse complement.
CACCCGTGGGGTGTTTGTGGCTGCCAGGTGTGGGGACAGGCTGTTCGAGCAGGGACACCCGGTGCCACCAGACAGGGTGTCCAAAGCTCCCGGGGCTCCCTCAGCTCTTCGTTTCCATCTGGTTCTGGTCCCCAGGCTGTTTTGGGGGGACAGAGCTGCCACCCCGGCTCTCCAAACCCTCCCCCGAGGCAGGAACGTCTCCTGTGCCATTCCCCAGGCTGGGAAGGGCTGAGCCCTCCGGGATGGCGCAGTGCCCTCACAGGAGGTGGCTCAGGCGAGGCACAAGGACAAACAGAGGCCACCCCACCCCAAACCCCCCCCGGGGGCTCTCCTGGCTCCCTCCAGCTGCAGAACTCAGCAGGATCTTTCCTGATGAGTGAATTTTGCCTGGAACAGTGCTTTTTTCCCCCCAGAATCTGTATTTTGCGTGAGTAGGATGTCCCCAGAGCAGGCCCTTCCCTGGGTGTCACATCATCCTCCGGCGACAGGAGTGACCTCCCGGCTCTGCTCTCTCCGCCAGGGACCCGCCTGGGGCTCCAAGGACAACTGTTTCTCCAAGCTGTTCACGGCCAGCGGGGAGTGCTGCCGGGCCTGCAACCTGGGCGAGGGCGTGGTGCAGCCCTGCGGGGTCAACCAGACCGTCTGCGAGCCCTGCCTGGACAGTGAGTACCCCCCGAGCCCCCCGGGGCTGCCACGGGGTCAGCGGGACTAGGGACAGGGGCTGGAGTCTCCCCAAGCATCTCCTTGTTCCCTCCTGGAAGCGTCACAGCATTCCCAGCTCACGCCTGTGCTGAGTCAGGCGGGGTTGGGGCTGGATTCTGGGGAAAGGGTTAATGAAAGTGGGATATTCTTCCCCCAAAATGGGGCTTGGGGCGCGGGGAGCGGCACAGCCCCAGAGCTGGGGCTGGACAGCGCTCTCAGGCACAGGGTGGGATTTGGGATGGGCCCTGTGCAGAGCAGGAGTGGATGATCCTTGCGGGTCGGGATATTCCCGGATTCCCCGAGCCGTGCACCAGCACCCGCGTTCCTCCAAAGATTCCCCCCGTCAATCCCTCCTCTCCCTGGGCTGGGATCTCTGATCAGCATCCACCTCCATAAAATCCCCCTTCCCATCCCGACTGACCCCGGATCCATCCCCAGGGATGCCTCCCCGTGAACCACCTTAATTATTTTACTTTTAAACCTCGAAAAGGCCACAAAACAGCAGCAAAACTGAGATGGGAGGGGCAGACCTCGGGAGGGAGGGGACGGCGCTCTCCAGGCCGGCTCCAGGCACGATTCCCGAGTCCAGCGCTCCATAAATGTCGGTGGGAGCCGCGAGCCGAGCGCGGCGGGAGCGCGGGCAGAGGAACCGGGCAGGGATCGCCGCTCAGACAATGCCGGGGCGGCAGCAGCGCTCTGCCCTCCCCAGGCACCGCCGGGAACCCTCCGGAGCGGGATCTGTCGGGAAAAGCGGTGCCAGCCCAGCCCGGGTGGCTCTGGGGAGGCGATGGGAGAGGGGGAAGGGCCGGAGCGGGGCTGGCGGGGAGAAGAGGAGGCAGAGGAGGCCGGAGGAGCGGAGCAGGGACAGAGCAGAGCCAGGGCAGCGCTAAAAATACCTCGGCGTCCTGCGGGATCGATGGACGGCGCTGCCTCCCTGCGCCCGGCCGGGAAACGGATCCCAGCCAGGGGCTGGATCCCACTGAGGGATGGATCCCACCAAAGGAAAACCCTCAGCTCTTCCCTGAGAGGGATTTTGGAGTGGGGAGGGAAGGAAACCTGCAAACACCGCAGCCGTCCCTTGCTGGGATGGGCAGAGGATCCCGGTGGCTCTGGATCCCCCTGGATCCCGCTGGATCCCGCTGGATCCCGCTGCCGCGGGCTGGGC
>NW_008239292.1:923510-924354 GCF_000691975.1 Corvus brachyrhynchos | reverse complement strand
TAATCGCTCAGCTCAGATACCTTCGGCTGCCACTGCAAATGTGCCCACTCAGCCGAAAGCCTTTCCTGGCCACTTCCCCGCTCTAATGGGGCCCATCAATAATTCAGGATAATGCGAGGGATGAGCCCAGGTTAATGGGAGCCGCGTGTGCCGCCCCGGGGCTGCTCCGGCGCTGCTCGCCTGGCCGGGCACAGGGCAGCGGCTAAAAAAGTCTCTGTGCTATCCTATTCTGGAAGGAATAGCACCAGGGACAGGGTGCCCAGAGAAGCCGTGGCTGTCCCACCCCTGGGAGTGTCCAAGGATGGGGTTTGGAGCAGCCTGGGGTAGTGGGAGGTGTCCCTGCCCAGGGCACTGGCTGGGATTTAAGATCACTCACGACACAAATCATTCCATGATTTTATGGTTTCCCAGTCCTCCGGTGTCCTGCAGATCCAGGGAAGGCCTCAGGAGAGGTGCAGGGGGAGGGGAGATGTTGGGGATGGGAAAAATCAGCTGCCGAGGCTGGGATGACACTTCCATCCCTCCCATCCCACCCATGCCAGGGGTTTGGGATGCTTCACTCCCCTCTGGAGCAGCCCAAAATTCACATCCCAAGGAGCTCTGCCCCGAGCCTGTCCCCGGCTCAGCGTCCCCAGGGAAGCTGGGAGCTGCTGGGAGCGGGAATTGTCCTTCCCACACCATCCCCGGCATTGATCGGGGTCAGCTCGAGGCCGCCTCGTTCTCCGAGGAGCAGGGATTGAGGCGGGATCCCCAGCCCCTTCTCCATCACTCGGGCTGGAATTTCCCTGGGATGAGGGACGAGGCTCCCGGGGGATCGCCGGCCGCGGGCGGGGGGGGGGGGCGC
>NW_008239292.1:922340-922927 GCF_000691975.1 Corvus brachyrhynchos | reverse complement strand
TGGCCCCATCACACCCGCAGCCGGGGCCACGCGGGCGGGGAGGGGGCGCGGGGCCCCGGGGACCCCCGGGCAGGATGTGGAGGAGAAAGTGATGGGATGCGAGGAGCAGGGATGGCCGCGGGATGCCCACAGGGACCGTCGGGAGGTCAAAAATGGGAATAAAACCAGGAATTAGCGCGGGGACGTGAGCAGAGAGCGCTGGGATGGGCACTGAGGGCAGCACGTCCCGGCTGGAGCCGCGGGGAACCGGGAATTGCGGCGGGAATGGGGAAAGCGTTAATGGGATGAGGAGCCTTGGGGGATGCTCAGAGCTCGGAATTTCTGTGGGAATGGGGAAGGTGCGAATGGGAAGAAGAGCCTGAGGGAGGCCGGGAGGTGCTGGGGGGCCGCAGAGGGAAATGCTGGGAGCAGAAACACGGATTTGATCCCAACCACGTCCCGGCCTGCGCCAGCAGAGCCGAGTGACCGCGGGGACACCACGCCGAGGCCTCCGTGACCCCGCATCCCCACAGGTGTCACCTACTCGGACACGGTGAGCGCCACGGAGCCGTGCAAGCCGTGCACGCAGGGCGTGGGGGCGCAGGGCA
>NW_008239292.1:919972-922308 GCF_000691975.1 Corvus brachyrhynchos | reverse complement strand
CCGCCCTCGGGATCCTCCCAGGACGACCCCGGGGGGACCTGCCGCGAGTGCCGCGTGTGCGAGGTGGGCTTCGGCCTCATGTTCCCCTGCAAGGACTCGCAGGACACGGTGTGCGAGGAGTGTCCCGAGGGCACCTTCTCCAGCGAGGCCAACTTCGTGGACCCCTGCCTGCCCTGCACCACGTGCGAGGAGAACGAGGTGCTGGTGCGGGAGTGCACGGCCGTGGCGGACGCGGAGTGCCGGGGTAAGAGCCGCGAGGAGAGGGCGCTGAGCTGCCCCGGTGTCGCTGTGCCATTGTCACAGCTCCGCTGCCACCGCAGGGAAGCTCCCGGTGAAGCTGCCCAAGCGTGGCTCAGCCTGGGTTTAGGGAGCGGCGCTGGGATCTGGCAGTGCTGGGCGAGAGAAAGGAGCTGAGGTTTCCTCACAGCCCCCATCAGCATCCCAAACCCAGCTCCAGGAGGAAAAAGGGGAGAAATAAGGGCAGAGCTAAAAGCCACGGGTGTGCTGCTCCAGCCGGGGCTGCTCCAGCCGGGAGTGCTGCTCCAGCCGGGAATGCTGCTCCAGCCGGGGGGGCCGGCGGCCCCCTGGGCGGGGGTTTTCGATGGGATGCGGTGGGATGGGATGTGATGGGATGGGATGGGATGGGATGGGATGGGATGGGATGGGAAGGGAAGGGATGGGATGCGATGGGATGGGATGCGATGGGATGGGATGCGATGGGATGGGATGCGATGGGGCAGCCACGCGTTTCCCTGGAGCAAGAGCAGACGGATCCGCTCCGTGGGACAGGCCCGGGCGCGGCAGGAACGGGGTCACTCCCGGATGAAGCCGGCAGGGGCCGGGAAAGGGGCAAATCCAGGCCCTGGCGCTCCGGGAGCAGCTCCGTGCGGGGTGTGGGGACACCTGGGCTGCCTGAGCCCAGTCCTGGAGCGGGTTTGGGATGGAGGGGAGGCAGCTGGGGCGGCTTCCCTGGATTTGGGGACCGGCAGCACCAGGAGCTGTGCTGGGAAGAGCTGCAGGACTTGAGCAAAGCCAGTGCTGGGAAAGAGCTGACAAAGCCACGGCCACCTCCAGCCACCCCCGGGGCAGGGGGCAGCTTTGGCTTGTCCTGGGGACAAGCAAGGCCAAGCCTGGGGACAAGGGGACGCGGCAGAGCTGTCACCTCCGCAATCCCACAGCCTTGGGAAGAGATCCCTGCAGGAATCCCTGTCCCGATCCTCATTTTCCTTCCCCTCCATCCTGGCAGGTCTCCACCCTCGCTGGACAACGCACACCCCGTCCCTGGCGGGCTCTGAGAGCCCCGAGCCGGCCACCAGGGAGCCGCCGGGCACCGAGGGGGTGGCCAGCACCGTGGCCGACACCGTCACCACCGTCATGGGCAGCTCGCAGCCCGTGGTGACCCACGGCACCGCCGACAACCTCATCCCCGTCTACTGCTCCATCCTGGCCGCCGTGGTGGTGGGGCTGGTGGCCTACATCGCCTTCAAGAGGTACAGGGACCGTGACAGGGACCGTGACAGGGCTTTGGGGAGTGGGGAACGGTGGGACCCCCACTCCAGGTGTCCCACAGCCACGGCTGCCACCACCGAGGGCACCGGGCCGGGGGATTTCCAAAATGGTGTGAGGAGTGAGGCAGCTGCGGGGTGAAGAGGGAGGAGGCAGCAGGGTGGGGGACCCGCTGCACCCCTGTCCCTGTCCCTGCCTGTCCTGGAACCAGGACAGAAACCAGAAAATGGGACAGAAACCAGAAAATGGGACAAAACCCTGCCAGCCTCAGGGACGTCACCTCGCTGCCCCCATCCCCACAGGTGGAACAGCTGCAAGCAGAACAAGCAAGGGGCCAACAACCGCCCGGTGAACCAGACACCGTCCCCCGAGGGGGAGAAGCTGCACAGCGACAGCGGCATCTCCGTGGACAGCCAGAGCCTGCACGACCAGCAGCCCCCCGGGCAGGGCACCCAGGGGCCAGGTGGGACCCGCTGGGACAGCCCGGGGTGGGCAGGGGGTGGGCAGGGGCACCCTGGGGCAGGCAGGGACAGTCTGGGATGGACAGGGACAATCTGGGATGGACAGGGGCGCCCTGGGATGGACAGTGGCACCCTGGGATGGACGGGGAGGATGGACAGGGACAATCTGGGATGGATGGGGAGGATGGACAGGGACACCTGGGGTTGGACAGGGACACCCTGGGATGGATGGGGAGGATGGACAGGGACACCAAGGGATGGACAGGGACACCCCGGCACGGATTTAAGGCCGTTTCCCCCTCGCAGCGCCCAAGGCGGACGGGAGCCTGTACGCCGCGCTGCCGGCCAGCAAGCAGGAGGAGGAGGAGA
>NW_008239292.1:917168-919075 GCF_000691975.1 Corvus brachyrhynchos | reverse complement strand
CCACGGCCACGCCCCGTGGGGGACGCTGAAGGTGGAAAGCGCTGACCAAGTGCCTGCCCCGGCGGGGACATCACCCAAGGGCTCCGCTCCTCCTTCCCCGCCTGTCCCCGATGTCCCCGCCCTGTCCCCGATGTCCCCGAGCTGCGCCGACCCCGGCCGAGGCCACCCTGCCACCGTTGCACTGTCCCTGCTGTCCCCACCCCCGCTGAAAGGGCTCCTCCTGCTCCCGCACTGTGAAGGTGGCTCCGAAATGTCCCCGCGGGTCCCTCCCCGCCTTGAGTGACCCCAGCACCTCCCCCTGTCACCGCCGGGGAGGGGACATCGCTCAGCAGAGCTCAACGTGCATTTTTGGGGCATTTCAGCCCCAGCTGCGTGACCTGGAGAGCGGCCCCGGGCTGGGGATGTCCCCTGAGCTGCCACCGGGCCCCCGGGGATGTCCCCGACGCTTTGAGCTCTCCTCGCCCGGAGCATCCCGAGGTTCCCGCGGAGGAGGCGCTGCCGGGCGAGCCGGGCACGGCCCCCGGGCCTGGTGTGGCCCCTCCGGCCCCTCTGGATTCAGCCCAAAATCCCTTCCTGGAGGCAGAAATGGGATTTTTGTCCCCTCCTCGAGGAGAGACTTGTAAATACGAATTGTGGTGTTTGATGTTTCTACGTGTGACCCCCCTGGCGACAGCCCTGTTCCCTCCCCGCCTCCAGGTGAGAATTCCCACCCCAGTCCTCTGATCCCACCTCATTTCTGGCCTTAAGGACTCCATGGGGAGGCGAGAAACGTTCACCTCCCCCGAAAATCGCTGCAGCAGCTCGGGAACGCGGCAGGATTTGGATGTTCCCGGGAGAGCTCGGAGCTTCCCAGGGGTTGGAGCGGCACCCGTGGGATTCCAGCACCCAGATCCTACAAAATCTTCTGGGAATTTCCCTCCCTGCTGTGCTCCGGGTGACGGAGAAGCACAGGCTGGGCCCGGATCTCCAGGCTGGGGTATCGGATGGTTCCTGCCTGCAGTGGAGGAGCCAAGATCCCTTGGGAAGAGCCGTCCTTGGTCAGAATCTCTTGGCCATGGAAGGGCTGCAGATCCCAAATCCGAGTCCCGAACTTCTCCTGTTGCTCAAATCCAAGGAAATTTGCCCCAGATCTACAACCCCACTCACAGTGGGCGACTCTGGGTTGGAAACCCCCAGCTCCTGCCAGGCTGAGCCACGCTCTGGGATGGATTTGGGATGGATTTGGGATGAATTCCATCACTGGTCGTCGTCAGGTTGTTCCGTTTCCCCCTTTTTTTTTTTGGAAAAGCGACTCCAGTACAAACTGAGGGTTCCTGGAATGATGCACCCGGATCCAAACCGAACCGAACTTCCCGGATGAGCCAACCTGGCCGAGCCTCTCCCGCTGGGAGTTCTCTTTTCCTCAGGACAACGCTGCCGTGCTCTCAGGTTTTAACTGCCATGGGAAAGGGATTTCAGCACCCCGGAATCCTGAAAATCGGATTTTCAGGGCCGAGGGAACGGGGACAAACTCAGCACCCAAAGAGGAGCCGGGGGCCGCCCCAAATCCCGCCTGGCTGCAGGGAAGAAATGGAAATAAAATTCAAAAAAAACCCACATAAAAAAAAATCCCAAACCAGGAGGGAAACACCAAAAAACGCCAAAAGCAGGAGGGAAACCCAAGCCAAAGCCAGAGCTCGTTTCGTGTTGTACAAACCCCGTGTGTTCCTCCACTCCCCCTCTGTAACTCCAGGGCCGATTTCTTAGGAAGTAGAAGGATTTTGGGGGGTTTTGGGAGGGTTCGGGGCAGCATGAGCCGGGGGGGATGCACGGGGGAGGCCCGGGGGGTGGAATTTGTCCGTGTGTATCCTTGGGATGCCAATAAAGAGCATCGCTGTCGCTGCCCCGCTCCCTTCTTCCCGCTCTCC
>NW_008239292.1:916777-917116 GCF_000691975.1 Corvus brachyrhynchos | reverse complement strand
CTGCCAGGGGGGCGGCAGGGACAGATCCCTGCTGGAACAGCAGGGAAAAATCCCAAACCCCTCCCCAGCGCCAGGTCTTGGGAAAACACAGCAATCACCGGGAAAAAGGGGGGGAAATTCCGAATTAAACTCCCACGAGGCGCTTTTCACTCAAGCCCCGGGGGGAGCGGGAGCTTCCCTTTGGAGAGGGACAGAGCTGGGAAGGGAATCTGGGAAGGGAAAGTTGGGAAGGGAAAGCTGGGAAGGGAATCTGGGAAGGGAAAGTTGGGAAGGGAAAGTGGGAAGGGAAAAGTTGAGCTTTCCCGGGCTCCGGGAGCGGAGCGGCGGCTCCCGGCTCCA
>NW_008239292.1:916148-916393 GCF_000691975.1 Corvus brachyrhynchos | reverse complement strand
CCAGCCTCATCCTGCCCTTTTCCAGCCTCATCCTGCCCTTTTCCAGCCTCATCCCGCCCTTTTCCAGCCTCATCCTGCCCTTTTCCAGCCTCATCCTGCTCTTTTCCAGCCTCATCCCGCCCTTTTCCAGCCCCTCATCCCGGGGGATTTGCCGGCAGCCCAGGTTGGATCCATCGCCATCACTGCGGATCAGCCTCGGACCCATCCCGGGGGTCCCGGCAAGGCCCGGGCCCGCCCGAGCCGGG
>NW_008239292.1:913101-916138 GCF_000691975.1 Corvus brachyrhynchos | reverse complement strand
GAAGCCACGGCTGCTCTTGCAGGGCCTGTGGAAGATTTTCCATGGATTTCTTGGGGTTTCCTGCCCTCTCCGTGAGCGCGGGATGTGGAAAACCCACCTGTGCCTTCCCTTGGGATGTTTGGGATGGGGAGGGGCTCACCCGGGGGGGGCGGGAGGAGAAATCCATCCCCGCCTCATCCCGCACTTCCCTGGGACAGAGGGAACAGGAAAAGCAGCTTCATCCCGTAAATTTGCAGGGAATTTGCAGCCCCATCCTGGATGGAGCGAGCGCTTCCTGGAGCCACTAAAAAAGGTGGATTTTCCCAGGAAAAATTCCCTTCACCCTCCGGCTTTCCCTCCACACCTCCCACGCTCAATGAGAGCCCATTAAGCTCTGGATGCACCTGGCAGGGCCAGGATGGACGGAGGGATGTGGGAATTCCGGCAGGGATGTGGGGTCGGGATTGGGATCCGTTATCCCTCGGATGCTGCAGGGAAGGCGCCGGACCCCCCAATTCCTTGGAATGGGATCCCTGGAATGGGATCCGCAGATGGACCCTGGCTGGATTTGCGTGGGAATTGGGGCTCAGGACGTGATTTTGTGGGAATTATGAGGCTGGAAGGAGCTGGGAGAGCTTTCCTGGGATTTGTGCCGGAAGGAAGGAAAAATCCCAGAGCTTTTCGGCAGGAAAAATATCCCAGCTGAGGATGAGGAAAAAGCTGCTGCGTTTTAGTGCTCCATAAATCCCCCCCAGCCTGGGATCATCCCAGGAAATCATCACCTCTTCCCGAACAAAGCTCAGCTCCGGCACAAGGGGAAACCTTATCCCGATTTCCCTCCCCGCTTCCCCCCTGGAGGAGGTTTTGGGGGAGAGCCACGGAATATTCCCAGACCCGGCGTTTCCAGCAGCTGACACTTCCCTGGTTTCTGTCAGCTGCGGAGGCTCGGATTCCCAGGGAAAGGAAGAGACAAAGGAATTAAAGCTCCCTAAAAACGGCCCCGTTCGGGGAAATCTGGGATGAAATGGAAACCCGGCATCCGGTTTGCCAAAAAAATCCGGGAGAGGGGGAAAGGCCGGAGCCAGAGCAGCTTCCAGCACTCCCGGTGCTCCAGCGACCTTGGATTCCGCTCCCCTGCGGAGAGGAGAGGGAAAACCGGGAGCAGGGAGGGGAAGTGGGGACAAACGGTGCTGGGAGCCGGGAATCCAGTGGCATCCTCGTGCTGTGGAGTGCTCCCCTTTGCCCCATTCCCTGGGGATCCCTCAGGGCTGTCCTGGCCCCATTCCCGGCTCAGCTTCCCGGGAAATGGCCCCGGACATCCCTGGGATGGAGCCTGTCCCACCTCCTCCGGAGCATCCCTCGGTTTTCCCGGCACCGCTGGAATCTTGTTTGTTTCCCAGGGATTCCTGGGCAGTTTGGGATCCCAGCCCGTTCCCTGAGCCCATTCCCAGCCGGCTCCCTGCAGGAGCGAGGCCGTGGGAGCCTCTGGAAGGGCTGGAAAGGGAAAAGGATCCGGGAAAGGATCTGGGAGCTTTCCCTGGCCTTGACAGGGTGTGGGAAGCGTGGGAGAAGCTCCAGCCCCACCAGAGATGGGAAAGGCTGGAAAATCTGCTGGAATGAGCCCTTCGGGATCCCCTCCACCTGCCCCACAGACAGGGGGAGCCCGGACATGGAAAACTTCCCGAAATTCCTTTTCCTTGGCAAGGCCAGCTGGGCCAGCTCCGGGTTTGCCTCTTTCTTCCCATTGCTCCCGATTCCAGCGGGGTTTCCCGGGATGGGGGTGGTGGTTCCAAGCGCCGGAGCCTCCTCCTGCATCAGCAATGGGATCCTGGAGTGGTTTGGGATGGAAGGGTAAATCCCAAACCCCACTCCCACCCAAAATCCTGGATTAATCCCCATGAAATCCCGGGGATCCACCCCCAGGAGGGATTTGGGTCCTTCCAGGGGGGATTTGGGTCTCTCCAGGAGGGATTTGGGTCCGGGATCAGCGGGAGGAGCCAGGATGAGCCGTGGGATCGCTGCCCTTCAGCCGCCGTGCCCGGGTGGCTGCGGCTGCTCCCGGCCAGATGTCCCGGAATTCCATCCCGCTCCGTTCCCAGCGCTGCTCCTGCCACCGGCCCCGGCTCTCCATGGGCGGCAGATTCCCTCCCCTGCCTCCGGAGCCAAGGATAACAGCCAGGGATAACAGCCAGGGACAGCAGCCAGGGACAACTCGGGGGTGGCCAAACCCCCTCGGCTGCTCCGAACCCCTCCGGATCCGGGCCAGGACGGGACCCCCGGAGCCTCTGGGAGCTCGGGATTGGGAAGGAGAACCAAAACCAGGGATGGGAACCCGGGCAGGAGTCCTGGAAAGATGCAGCAGGGAGGGCAGGGAACGGTTAGGGAATAATCAGGGATATTTATGGGATTCCCGGCCCATCCCGGGGTTGAGCTCGGAGGGTTTGGGCCGGGGCTCTCCGGGAATGGAATCGGTGTCCAAGGCAGTGGGAAAAATCCTCCCGAAACAAACGGGGAGGATCCCGCGGGAGCCGAGTGTCGATCCCAACGCCCGGAGCCTTGGCCGCGATTCCCGGGAAGGGAAGAGCTCCGGTAATTCGGGCTGGGCTGAGGCTCGGGAGGCCTGGCTTTGTTTGGCTCTGGGCTGGGATATTCTGGGATGTTCTGGGATGCTCTGGGATGTTTTGGGGATTTTTGGGACGTTTTGGGGATATTTTAGGATGTTTTTGGGATGTTTTGGAATGTTCTGGGATGATTTTGGGATGTTCTGGGACATTTTGGGATGTTTTGGGATGTTTTGGATGTTTTGGGATGTTTTGGGGATATTTGGGGTATTTTGGGATGTTTTGGGGATGTTTTGGGATGTTTTGGGGATATTTGGGGTATTTTGGGATGTTTTGGGTATTTTGGGATGTTTTGGGGATGGTTCTGGGACATTTTGGGATGCTCCCCTCCCAGGCGCGGGGCCGGCTCCCGGCAGAGCGGGGTCGCTCCAGGCTCGGGGGCTCCGTGGTGATTTTGTCCCGTTCCCGGGGGGTCTCCAGGTGCTTCCAGAGGCCCT
>NW_008239292.1:912739-912963 GCF_000691975.1 Corvus brachyrhynchos | reverse complement strand
CGGGTATCCCAGCCGCATCCAGCTGTTCCCGAATCCGGGAATGGGGGGAGCCGCAGGGACGGGGGACAGGAGGGATCCGATGCCGCTCCAAGCTCTGCCCGGGGCTGCTTTCCCGATGGGAATTACAACAACGGGACAACAGCTCCCGGGAGCTGCTTCCCCCCTCATCCCCCGGGATCCGGAGCTGGGATTGGCTTCGCCAGGATCCCACACCCCGCCCGCCC
>NW_008239292.1:908903-912658 GCF_000691975.1 Corvus brachyrhynchos | reverse complement strand
ATCCAGGCGCCAAAGAAAACCCTTCAATATTTTCCCAGGATTTGGTGGAGGATCCAGCCGGGCTTGTCCGGTTTTATCCCGTTATCCCTCGCTCGGCTCCTCTCAGGCACCTCCGCCCCGGGGTGGGAATTCCGCTGCCCTGAGCCTTTTATGGGATCCCCGATTCCTCCCAATTCAATCCTCCTTGGAGCGAGGATCCACGATTTCCTGGGGCGGGGATCCCTGGGATTTGATGGGGGTTAACCCAAAATTTTGCGCGGGAATGGGATTTGGAGTGAGATCCTCCCAGGATTTTGGTGGATTCCGGTGCTGCCGGAGCCTCTCCCTGCCGATCCCGCGGGGCAGGTGGGAAAAGGGGCTGGATTGGGGCAGGAATGAGGAGCGGGAATGTGCCGGGATCAGCGGGGCTGCAGAGCCTCATCCCGGGAACGCTCCTGGATGGAGCCCAGGGATGGAGCTGAGCGTTTTCCCAGATTCCAGGGTGGGATATCCATGTCCTGGCGTAGGGATATGCTCCTCCTCCTCCTCCTCCTCCTCGCTCCAGGACCTCCAGCGGCGGAGCCGGGGCTGTATCCAGCTGCCTTTCCCATCCATCCCATTCCCACCGTGCCGGTCGCCCCCGTGCTGGGAATTCTGCCGGCAGGGAAGGCGATATCCGTGTTAGCAAACCCTGGGAATGCAGATGGAGGGAGCAGAGCGGCTCTGGAATCTTCCCCAGGAGCCGCAGGAGCTCCCAGTTACCGCGGGATCATGGAATGCTCTGGGGTGGAAAACATAAAATCCCATCCCCGGCGATGCTTCCCGTTATCCCAGGCTGCTCCAGCCCGGCCTGGGACGCTCCCAGGGATCCAGGGGCAGCCACAGCCTCGTTGGGAATTCCATCCCAGCCCTTTCTGACCCTCCCAGGGAGGAATTCCATCCCAAAATCCCAACAAACATTCCCTTCTCCGGGCCGGGCGGGTCCCGTTTGATGCCACCCCTCGTGCAGGTACAAGGGTGGTCCCGTGGGATTGGGAAATGAGATCCCTTTGGATTCCGCGGGGTCGAGAAGCCGGGCTGGAAGTGAGCCTGAATTCCCACCGGGAAGCTCCCCAGGGATGTGGTTTCATTGGATTTGAAGATTCCGGCTCTTTTTGCAGGAGATTTTGGAGCGTTTTTAAGGATCCCCTTGAGAATCCAAGCGTTTTTCCAGGTTTCTCCTGCTGCTGCTGGAGGGAGGGAGGGAGGGAATTCTCTCCCTTTCCCGGCTCCTGGGGCGATGATTGGCTCTGGATTGATTGGAGCCGTTTCCTGTAAATGCCTCGGGAATAAATTCTGCGGGATCGATGGATGCCCCGAGCAGTGGCTGGGAATTCTGCTGCCCTCAGCAGGACCTGGAGCGGCCTCTTAATGAATCCCGAATTCCTGCCAATTAATCCTGCCCGGAGCGACCATCCACGATTTCCTGGGGCTCTGTGGCCTTCCCGCAGCCGGAGCGGGCTGGAAATCCCGGATCCAGCCGGGAATATCCTCGGGATGAGCCTCGGGACCGAGCCAAGGCCCCACCTGGGGACGCTGGGGACACTTCAGGGGTGGCCCTGAGCCGGGGGCAGATCCCGGCCCGCAGCTCCCAGCCGGCCAAAACACCGGGAATTCGCTCTGCTTCCCGCCGGGAAGCTCCAGCCTGGGCGCAGGAAAGGACAAAGCCCCGATTGTGGGGACGGCGCGCCCTGAGCCCCATCCCGGCCCTAAAAGGTCCCTTTGTCCCCATCCCTGGGAGCGGGAGCGGCTCTGTGCCACCCTCGGGAACGCGGAGATCCCGGGAAAGGAGCCCTGGAGCTCTGCGGATCCCAGTCCTGGCGCTGGAGCAGCCTCCGGGCTCCCCCAGATCCCTCTGGGATGAGCCGGAGCCGCTCCCAGAGCTGCGCGGGTATCCCAGATTTTGGGGTGCCGGCCCTGGCTCTGGGATCCGATCCCTCCAGAGGAACTTGCCGCCCTGCCAGCCCCAGCCTGGGATTCACTCCATGGACTTGGGGATGAATTCCTGCGGATATTTCCACTTTCCCTGGCAGGTTTGGGATGTTTTTCCCTCCTCTTCCCTCCCGGCTCTGGCATCAGCTGTGCTCGGGCTCGGGTTCCACCCCTCGCACATTTCCAGGCTTTTGGAGCCGCTTTTCCCAGCGGAGAAAGCTCGGGAAGCTCGGGAAGCTGCCAGGCCACCTAAACAGAAACACATGGATGAGGCTCCGGGAAATCCGAGAGGGATCCCAGGGAATCAGAGCCGGGGATAAACGGGAGAGGGGTGGGAAGGGCCGGACGCGGCGGCTCCCGGAAAAATGGGGAGATGGGAGAAGTTCCAGGCTGGAAAAGGGAATTTGAGATCTCGGGACAGAGGGAAAAGGGATGAGGGACAGGAGAGGGGATGGGAAGAGTCATCCCTGCTGGAACAGGGGGGGACTCCAGTGAGATTCCCACTGAAATGAGGGGAAATCCATTGAAATTCCCACTGGAACGGGAGCCCTGCTCACATGTGGGATAAGCACGCCATTCCCGGGAAAAAGAATCCCACGGAAGCACTTCAGGTATTTGTATTGAACCCCCAGGGAGCCCATCAGGATTAACGGGATCCCAGAGAATTCCAGGGAAATCCTGGAGCTGCCGGGGTGAATCGCTTTCCCGTCGGGATCCGGCATTCCCTGTTCCCAATCCAGGAGCTCCAGGGGCCTCCTGGGATCAATGAACGCATCCGGGAGCATCCCCTGGAGGCTCCTGGGGATCGCAGAGCCTGAGGATGAGGGGGACTCGTGGATAAATCCCCCAAAATCCCCCCCAAAATTTGGACATCCCTTTTTCGGACTTCTGAAAAATCCCGCCCCCCTCAAAAAACTCGGGATAAAGGAGTTTGGAATCTCGGGTTGTGATGGATCCTGGGAGATCCTTCAGAGTGGGACGCAGGGAGGAGGAATCCCTGGGATTGCCGGAGCTCCGGGCAGGATCCAGCTGATTCCCAGCTGCCGCCCCTTCCCCGGTGAATCCCCAAACCCGGCCCTGGCTCCCGGCCCTTTCCCAGCCCCAAATCCCGGGATTTGCAGCTGGGCTGTGCCGGCGGCTGCGCGCAGCTGGAGCCGGACCCCGCTCGGCGTCACCGGAACGGGAGATTCCCGCTGGGATTCGGCTCCAGCGGCGCAAATTCCCTCAGCCCCGGCCCCCCCGGCAGTGGGGAAGATGAGGAAAACTTCCCAAAATCCATAAAATCTGAGCGGGAGCGGGCACGGGGGAGGACGGACAGCTCCAAAGCGATGACGTCACCACCCCCGTGTCCCATCCTGGGATTAATTGGTTTAATTACCGGGTTAATCACGGCTGAGTCAGCGCCGGGACACCAATCCCGCTTTTTACCTGGAAAAACCATCCCTGGCTTTATCCCAGCACTGTGGGGGGGAAAGCTTTATTTTCCAGCCAGGAAAATCCCATTTTTTCCATGGATTTGGGGTTTTTCCCGGCCCTGCCTCCCGGCAGCCGCCGCTGTCCCCCCGGAGGGTCCCCAATATTTTGGTGTTTTTCCCGAAGAAATTCCTCAGGATTTTCCCTGGATTCCCACCTCGGGGAGCCGCCAGGCCTCGGCCAGATGTTTTCCATAAATAATCAAACAAGGAGCGCACGGGAACGGGGAAAGCAAATCCAATTAGGCTGGAGAAATCCTCTGGAAAAGGCCGGCGCTTTCATCAGCTCCGCATCAAAATAACAGATTCCTCATTCCGCCTTTTTTTTTTGGA
>NW_008239292.1:908139-908869 GCF_000691975.1 Corvus brachyrhynchos | reverse complement strand
GTCCCCATCCCTCTCTCCCGAAATCTCGGTCCCATCTCCCCATCCCAACTCTTTAGAAAGGTGAACGGGGAAAATCCGAGCCAAACAAATGTTTAAAAAAGCAGGAAAAAGAAAAGGGATTTGCCAAGAGAAGGGGAAAAGCTTCGGAGTTCGCTCGATTTTCGCCAATGAAAATCGATTTTCCTCCCGCTGCTCCCTGGGGTTCTGGCTCGGGATCCCCCGGGACTGGGATTTGCCGTGTGGGTTTCACCTCAGTGGACAATTTGCTGCTTTAATTCGCTAAAACCTCAAAAGCCACAACGAGGCCGGGCCGGAGCAGCCGGAGCAGCTGGAGCTGGATCTGATCCTGCCTTTTCCAGGGACAGCCCGGCCCCGCTCACCGGGGGCTGGGAGGGGCTTCCCAGCCCCAGAAATCCCCCCTGGAATTCTGGGGAGCCAGCCCAAATCCCCCAGAGCCGGCAGCACAGCCCCGGGGATGCCGGAGCGGAGCAAATCCAGCCCCGGGCACGGGGTGGGAATGGGAGCCGGGATCAGGGAGAGACTGCTTGGAACGGGATGAAAGACACAAAAATGGGAAATTCACGGAGAAATGTTCCCGTGGAGAGGCGGAGCGAGGCTGGGATCGTCCTGGAGGGTCGTCCCGGGGTTTGTCCCGGCTCCAGAGGCTCCGGGTGGATTTTGCATCAGGCAGGAATTGATAAAACGCAGGAACAGGCGCTGGCACAGGGAG
>NW_008239292.1:907741-908018 GCF_000691975.1 Corvus brachyrhynchos | reverse complement strand
GCAGGAATTCTCCCCAGTGGGATGGGATGGGATGGGATGGGATGGGATGGGATGGGATGGGATGTGGCCTCTCCCAACCTGAGAAAAGACCATAAACCCCCCAAAAAGCACCAGACCCCCCCAGTATTGTCCAATTTGGGGTTCTCCCAAGGCTCCCAGTCCAGGATATTCCCTAAATGGGAATAATGGGAATATTCCTCCCTTCCCTTCCCTTCCCTTCCCTTCCCTTCCCTTCCCTTCCCTTCCCTTCCCTTCCCTTCCCTTCCCTTCCCTTCCC
>NW_008239292.1:906810-907664 GCF_000691975.1 Corvus brachyrhynchos | reverse complement strand
TCCCTTCCCTTCCCTTCCCTTCCCTTCCCTTCCCTTCCCTTCCCTTCCCTTCCCTTCCCTTCCCTTCCCTTCCCTTCCCTTCCCTTCCCTTCCCTTCCCTTCCCTTCCCTTCCCTTCCCTTCCCTTCCCTTCCCTTCCCTTCCCTTCCCTTCCCCTCATCCCGGAGCATTCCCGGCCCTGTCTGGGCTGCGGCCGCCGGGATAATTCGGGAAGAAGCCGCATCATTATCCCGAGCACGCTTTTCCAAGCGCGGCTCCATCTGCGCCGCTCCCGGGGGAGTCTGAGCCTGCCCGCGCCAGCTCCGCCTCCTGCTCCGCGCCGGGGATGTGGGAAAGGCTCTGGAGATGGAAAACCGGGAATCCTGCAAGGCGCCGGGAAGAGCCTGGCAGCCGCTTCCCTCGTTTTTCCTTTTCCAGCTGCTTTTCCCCCCGCGAGACTCCCGGGCCCATCCGGGAAAGGCAGAAATTCCCCCAAAATCGCTGGGATAAGCGAAGCAGGCAGGCGGGAGGGCAGGGAAGACACTCGTGCAGCTCATCCCCCATCCCCGCATCCCCCGGGAAGCTCCGGGACCCCCAGACCCCCCCCGGACCCCCCAAATCCCGGTCACAGCCACGGGCAGTGGCCAAGGGCTGGAAAACCCGGGATCAGCCCTTCCCTCCGGGATTCGGGATGGGGTCAGAGGTCACTGCCACGAGAAGGGGCTGAGGAATCCCAGGATGTGCCGAGCTGGGGTGGAATCCAAGGATACTGAGGATAATCCGAGGATTATTCCCGGGAAAACTCTGGACTTTACCCACGGGGAGCCCCCAAAGCAGAGGGGAGGGTGGGCCTGGCCCGGGGACGCCCCCGAGCCC
>NW_008239292.1:901900-906680 GCF_000691975.1 Corvus brachyrhynchos | reverse complement strand
GGCCGGGGCGGCCGGGCCCCGGCCCGCCCCGCCCGCCCCCGCCTTGGAGCATTCCCAGGCTTCTGCCGGAGTGCGAGCGCCGGGAACCCCATGGAATTCCTGCCCTCCGCCCCCTGGCCGAGCGCCTCCTGCTAAAAATCCGCAGCTCTGACCGCAATCAGGGAATTTGGGGATTGGGGATCGCTGTCGGGGGTTGTCCGGAGGGCGCTTGGCACGCTCGGATCCTTCTCCTCCGCAAGGGCCGCGAATTCCCGAAGTTTTCCCTGGTTATTTGAATCCCACCCAGCGCGCCCAGAGCTGGGCGGGACCCCCGAGATCCGCTCGGGTTTGTGTTCCCGGCTGGTCCCAGGGCTGGGAATCCGGGCTGGGAATCCGGGCTGGGAATCCGGGATGCGACCTGGGCCGGGAGCCGCTGTGGTGCTGGGTTTATCCCCTGGGATGCGGCCGGGATTGCCGATCCCGGCGGGAATGGGCAGGGCTGGGCCGGGCATCTCCCCGGGAGCCTCCCCTCCTCCAGGCAGACAGGACAACGGGAATTGTTTCCCTCCGAGGTTTTTGGGTTCGAGGCTCCGGGCTGGGATCAGCCGCCGGCTCTGCTGCGCCAGGGGAGGAGTTCTGGGTGAATTGAAGCTTTACTGGGGAAAAAGCTGCGTTTTACACCCAAAACGCCGGGAAGGGCTCGCGGTCCGGCTCTCCCCCCTGCACAAACGGCTCCGGCACGGCTCTGCTTCCCCCGGGATTGCTCCTCGCCCGGAGAAGAGGCTCCGGTTGCCTCTCCGGTTGTTTTCAGGGAATTCTCTTCGGCCTCCGAGGGCGGGAAGGGAAACTGGAGCCGCCCGTCCCCACTCGGGGAACCCTCGGGGCTCCTCTGCCCCAGCACCCCCAGCCCGGCTCCAGCTCCAAACCCCCCCCGAGCAGAATCCAGGAGTTCTTCCCTGCCCTGCTCCCGAGAAAACTAAAGGAGAGAAACCCAAAGGCGCCGGGGATGGGAAATCAGCGCAGGGAAACGGGACAGACTCATCCTTGGTCCCGCTTTTCCCTGGATAAACAGGACTTTTCCTGCTTCATCCCGCTCAGTGATGGGGTGGGAGGTGCGTGCGGGCTGGGATTCGCTCCCGGAGCGGCTCCCTGCTTCCCTCTGCAGTCGCTCAGCGGGAAGGGCCCGCTGCGCTCCTCTTCCCCCTTCTCCCGGCTTTTCCAAAGGCAGGGAAGTCCCCCGGGCCTCCCCGGCGGGACGTGCCCCCATCGCGGCCCCCCCAGATGTGCATCCAGCTCCAGATGTTGGGCTCCAGCCGCAGCCGAACCCCCCAGGTTTGCTCTGAGTTTTGCCCTCCCAATTCTTTGGGAACCTCCCGTCCCCTCCGGGCATCCAGGAGAGGGAAAGGAAGCCGGGAGGAACCTTTAAATCCCTTTCCCCACTTGAAATTCCCGGCAGGCTCCCGCGGGAGCTCTCAGCGCTCGGGGAACGCGGTGCGATGAGGGGGGAGCCTTGGGAATGGCTCCTTATTCCTGGGAAAGGGAAGGGAAAGACCCCTGAGCACGGCTGGGAGCAGGGCAAGGGAGCAGAAACGGGGATTTGGGATAAATCCCCCGGGAGCGATCCTTTGGGATCCAGCCCGGGGTGGATGTTTGATCCTTTGGGATCCAGCCCGGGGTGCTCCGGAGGCGAAAGCGAAGTGGTTTTGGGAGGAACCCGCGTTATCCACACGAAAAGTTGGACCCTGCCCGGCTGGGAGCGCCCATCGCTCTTAATCAATACCCGGATTAATTAATGAGCTCCCTCCCCGCGGCCGGCAGGGATCGAGGGATGAGATTCCCACTCCTGCCGGGCTTCCTTTAAATTCCCGGGACCTCCTCCCGGGCTTTGCCGCCTCTCCCGGCGCATCCCGGCTCCCAGGGCTGGAGGTTTTTGGGGATTTTGGCGCTTGGAGCCCTGCGGCTGTTCCGGCTCTGCGGGAGCGGGGGGGATTGGGGACATCGGGATGTGTCCCCTCCTCCTCCTGCAGGGCACGAGGGGACCGAGCCATTCCCCCGGCATCCCACAAAAGCCACCGGCACCCCCTGGAATGCGCCTGGGATGCGTCCCCCGCGCGGCTGAGCTGTCTCGGGGTGGGTGGGATGTTCCCAGAGGAAAATCACAGAATCCCGGAAGGGTTTGGGGTGGAAGGGCCTTAAATCCCATCCCATTCCACCCGCAGGGGCAATTCCCGCTATCCCAGGCTGCTCCCAGCCCATCCAGCCTGGCCTGGGACACTTCCAGGGATCCAGGGGCAGATTCCCAGATTTCCATCCTGCCGGGAATAACTGCGGATCCCCGACTCGGGGATGCTCCCCCCGCCCGCGGCTGCAGCTCCGCTCACCGAAACCTCTCCTGATCCCAGGAAATTCCCTCTTCCCGGCCGGGTTTGTCTCTCCCACCTCCCCCTATCCCTATTTCTGTAAGACCTCTTGAGGAAAACGCTTCCCAAAATCAGAGCCGGGAATGGGGAGCGGCTTTGGGCTCTCCAGAGCCTCTCCCGTCCCCTTTTCCCTCCTTTCCCGGCTCTCATCCCGCGGTTTCCCGGCGGGGCTGAGCCCCCCCAGCCTCAGCCCCTCTTCCCAGCGCTGGTCCCGCTAGAGGGCAACAGAAAACCGGGAAAGAATCTCTGGGAAAGGCCCTGGCAGCGCCGCCAGGGCTCCTTTCGGTTCGGCTTCCGCATCAACGACATCCAAAAAACGCCTCAGGTGCTTCCCTGGATCCCGAGCCGCTTCCCGAGGGTCGGGAATCACCCCCAGGGGAGCGGCTGCGTCCTCCACTCTCCCAAAACCAGCCGGGGCCAGTGGGAATTCCCGGCGGGGTGGGAATGGGATGAGCTTGAAGGTCCCTTCCGACCCAAACCGCTCCAGGATTCCGTGAAAACCGGGCAGGAACGTCCCTCCCGGAGAGCCGCATCCCTGGAGCTGGGCGAAAGGGAGGTTTCCCAAAAAGCCAGAAATCCTCGGCTGAGCAAATGCAGAGCCAGACCCTCGGCACCGACTCATCCCATCCTCACGGAGAGGCCGGATCCCGACCCCCCTTCCAATCCCGCATCCCGAGCCAGGACCCTCC
The DNA here is from genome assembly GCF_000691975.1 of Corvus brachyrhynchos. NCBI lineage: Eukaryota > Metazoa > Chordata > Aves > Passeriformes > Corvidae > Corvus > Corvus brachyrhynchos. The sequence continues at coordinate 903,592 of NW_008239292.1, read as the reverse complement.
TGGGAAAACAGCAGGAAAATTCCCTTTATCCATTCCACCGCCTGCTCCCACCCCAATCCCACCCGATTTTCCAGCACCGGGATCACATTCCCGAGTGTTTCAAAGGAAAGCCGACCCTGAGCTCCGGCCTGGATGGATTCACGGCCATTCCCGAGCTCCCGGCGCTGCACGGGAAGGGCGGGAGATCCTGGATGTGCCACAGGGATGGGGCTGCAGGATCATCCGGGCTGGAAGCGCCAGCCCGGGGCTATTTCCAGAGCTCCAGAGGGAGCACAGGAGGAACTGGAGCAGCTCCTAAACCAAGCCAGGTTTATTCCGCTCTAGTCCCCAGCTCCCTGCCGGCACCAGGAAAGCCGGGAAGCGACATTAAATCGTTTTTATCCCTCGCTCTCCCTCCTCATCCCGAGCCAGGCTGAGCTCGGCTCCGCCCCGGAGCCACGAGGAGCCCCAGAGCTGCTCCCCAAAAGCATTCCCACATCCAGGATCAGCCTGGGAACGGGTGGGATGCATCCAGAGTGGGCACGGATCCAAGCCCACCCCTGGAAAGCTCTGGGAATGCTGCACAGGGGATGCAGTGCCTGGAATGACTGAAAAGCAGGGAATGACAGTGGCAGTGGGAGGTTTTATGGGGATCTTTTATGGGAATCTCGGACGTGCAGCCCCTTAAGGGATCCCGGCGGGGCCGGGGCAGCGCCGGTGCTGCCGGATTTCCTCCGCTCCGCGCTCCTGCCGCTCTTAGGAGGCTCCAGGGTCTGCTCCTGGGTGAATATTCTGGAATTTGACAGCCCTGGATACCAGGGAGGGGTTTTGCAGGCATCCATCACTTTTTTGGCTCCCTCTGGCACGGGAACCGGGATCTCCAGGATCTCCTTTGGGATTCAGGAGGAGACCGAGAACCACGGGGTCAGAAAGGTTGGGTAAGACTCTGAGGTCACCCAATCCCAGCTTTGCCTGAGGAATCCATTCCCACCCTGAGGTGCCGCATCCCCCTGTCCCCCCGTGTCCCCAGGGGCTGCCAGGGGACCCCCAGGAAGCTGCTCAGGGAATAAAACCCATCCCAGCCCCCAGGAAATTCCTGTCCACGGCGGGGTTTCCAACCGGATTTGGATTTCCAAGAATCCCAGGAGGTGCCGAGCAGTGCTGCGGGTGCCCGGCCTTCCTCCCCTTCCCAAAAATCCCAGTCCAGGCCCGGCCCCGCGATCCCGGTGGGAATCTGGCCCGGTTTGCCGGGCAGATGGGCGGCTGGCGGGGCTCTGGGCAGATCCTGCACCACACCGGAATCTTTTCCCGGGAATTTGCTCCATTTTTAGCGTCCTTGCTTCCCAAAGCAGCTCAGGGAAAGGGGGAATATGGAAAGGGATGTAAAGCAGAGGGATTTTCTCCTCAGGGTGGGAAAATCCCGGGTTTGATCCCGGTCCCGCCCAGGGGAAGTTAATCCCTGCTATCCCAACTCCTCCCGAACGGTGGGGAAAGGAAAACTGCCGCCCTCCATGGGATAAACCCATCACAGACCCCAAAGCAGCGGCCTCTGGCTCCTTTCCGAGGGCCGTCCCCGCCATTCCCTGAGGGATAAACTGGAAACCAAGGTGGCCGAAGCCTTTTCCTTTCCCTGGAGGGAAGGGGCCGGGGCAGAGCCGATCCCGGGGCAGAGGGACAAGGACAGAGCCGGCGGCCCCCGCGGCGCCCCCCCGT
>NW_008239292.1:900336-900916 GCF_000691975.1 Corvus brachyrhynchos | reverse complement strand
CCCCGCGGGTTTCTGGGTCCCCCAGCCCCGGGTGATGGGGCTGCAGCACCCCCCGGGCGCCCCCGGCCCCCCCGGAAGCCCCTGGATGTGCCGATTTTGGGGTTCCAGGAGCGGAGTTGGCAGAGGAGCCCGGGCTCGGCTCAGGGCAGCTCCCCGGGTGACAACTCCGCTCTGCTGTCCCTTGTCCTGTCCCGTGCCACAGCCCCGGGTGTCCCCAGGCCCCGGCGGGGCAGAGGGGCCGTGCCGGGAGCCGGGCATGGGGGTGAGGGCACAGGGTGGGCACCGTCCCCGCCCCTCAGGAACCCCCCCGGTGCAGGAGCTGTGCCCTGAGCCAGCAGAGAGCAAACTGGAGCCTCCCCGGCTCCTTGCACCATTCCCGGAGCATCCAGGAGGGACGAAGGCTGGAAAAGCTGCTGCCAGAAGGGAAATACAAAACAGAGAATAAAGGGGAAATCAGGGAAGCGAGGGTGGGGAAGGGGCTGGGCAGGGGTCAGATGTCCACCGCCACCTCTCAGCCCCTCCGTCCCCTGTGCAGGTGTTCTGTGCTCCAAAGGAACCCGGGAAAGGCGCGGACCAAGGC
>NW_008239292.1:899159-900202 GCF_000691975.1 Corvus brachyrhynchos | reverse complement strand
CCCGGCCGCGGGCGCGCTGCAGAAGCTTTTCGGCTGGGGCGATTTTTACTCCAACATCAAGACGGTGAAGCTGAACCTGCTGATCACGGGCAAGGTCGTGGATCACGGCAACGGCACCGTCAACGTCTTCTTCCAGCACAACTCCACGGGCCACGGCAACATCTCCGTGAGCCTCGTGCCCCCCACCAAGGCCGTGGAGTTCGACCTGGAGCAGCAAATCTTCATCGAGGCCAAGGAATCCAAGGTGTTCAACTGCCGCGTGGAGTCGGAGCAGGTGGCCCGGGCCAGGAAAACCTCGCTGTGCACCTACGACCCTGCCAAGACCTGCTCGCAGGAGCACACGCGGAGCCGCGCGGCCTGGCTCTGCTCGCAGCCCTTCAAGGTCGTCTGCGTCTACATCACCTTCTACAGCCCCGACTACCGCCTGGTGCAGAAAGTGTGTCCCGACTACAACGCCCACAGCCGCCGCCCCTACTTCCCCTCGGGATGAGCCCCGCGCCGCGATTCCCGGGGCCCCGCGGGCGCCCGGGGCGGGGGGGAGGGATGGGGGTGGTTTGGGAGCGGGGGATGCTCCCTGGAAAGCGCGGGCGTGGAAGGAAGAGGAGATGTTCCCGTTTTCCCCCGTGGCAAGAGGGGCAGCGGCAGCGGCAGACCCGGCCCTGGGGTCTGGAGAGACTGGGATGTGGAGCGAGGGCTGGACTTGGGATGTGGGAATAGGACAGAAAGCCACGGTCGGGACCCGAGTTCCTCAGCGCAATAATGGATTTGCCTGGATTTGGGTTGGTGATTCCAGGTAAAGAGGGCTCCGGAGGACGGGTCACAACACCTGGAGACCGGGAAGAGCTCGGGAAAGGGGGGGGGAAGTCACCTGATGGTGCCACCGGCCCCTGGGTACCCCTCGCCTCCCCCAGATCCCGGTTCTGCAGGAGCTGGGAGGAGTTCTCCCACGTGGGGATGAGTTTTCCCATCCCAAAGGCTCCTGGGATGGAAACGGAGCCGGGATGGGCAGGGCCGGGCCGGTGGCAGGGGGGGTTCGGGGCCTC
>NW_008239292.1:893779-898967 GCF_000691975.1 Corvus brachyrhynchos | reverse complement strand
CCCTCCATCCCCTCCATCCCCTCCATCCCCTCCTGCCCCGATCCATGCGCGGATTCCATGACCGGATCCCTGCCCGCTCCCGGCTCCGGAGCAGAGGGGTGGGAAGGGGAGCTCAGCCCAGGGATTCCATTCCCTGGGAAGGAGCAGAAGCTCCCCCGACGCCGCCCTGGAGAGGGAATAAAGCGCTCACGGTGGCACCGAGGCAGGGCTGGAGTTTTTTCTGGAAGTGTCTGCAGGGAGAAGGAAAATAAACGCGCGGGGTTGGGAATGAGGGATGGCCACGATCCTGGACCGAATCCGGCTCCTTCCAGGAACTGGGAAAGGGGTCCAGGACCTGCACTTGCAGGCTCCCAGTGATGTGGGTATTCCCAGCTGGTGGGTATTCCCAAGTTGCTCCCCTGCCCCAGACATCCAAACTCCGGTCTCCCACCGATGTGGGCATTCCCAGCTCCTGGGTATTCCCAACCTCCTCCCCTTCCCGGATATCCGAATTTCAGGCTCCTATTTTTGGGACATTCCCAACCTCCTCCCCTTCCCAGACATCCAGACTTCCGTCTCCCACTTCCATTGGCACATTCCCTCCTCCAGAAAAGACCAAAAAAAGCCACTTCCCTTCCCTTCGCTTTCCCCCCAAACTCCCCGAATCCAGAGCACCAGGCCAGCTCCAAAAATTCCTTCCCAGCCTCCCAGGACAGGCCTTGCCCGGCAGCAGGGTTTGTGCTCCCACATTCCCGAAATAAATCCCTTCTCCGCAGCTCTGGGAGAGCTCCGCCGGCTGCTGGCGGAGTTTCAGGATGAGCTCCCACATCCCGCCAGGAGCTGCTTCCAAAATCCACGAAGCTTCCGCGATCCACGAGGAGACTTTTCCTCACGGAGCCCCGAAAGTTTGGAAAAGCTCTGGGAAATTCCGCGTTTCCAGGAAATAACAGGAGCGACGCTCGGATTGGGGACGGGAGGGAGGGGGAGATGTGGGGAATTAAAAATATTCCCGAAGGATTCGGGTTTGCTGGAGGAAGGAGACACAGGAATTGTTAAAATCCCTTCGAGGTGACACAAAGAAATCCCCAACTAAAGTTGCCGGTTTGGAGAAATTCCAGAGAATCGCGGCCGGGAGAAGCCGCGGGAGCAGGAGCGAGGCTCCGAAGGATGCGCGGATGCGGAGCCGCGGTTTCTAAGGAGACCAGGACGGGCCATTATTCCAGGCTGGGAGCGGAGAATTCCTGCTCCAGGAGCCACGGCCCGTGCGGGGAGCGAGGGAGGAGCTGCGGGGAAAAATCCCCGCATCCCAAATCCGCCCCGCTCCAGGGAGCTCCCGCGGGGGAGGCAGAGCAGGAACGATTATTCCTGGAATTCCCGGTGTTATGGGTTGGTATTGCACGAGGCAGCCTGGGTTTGATCCAGGAATTATCCCACTTTTCCCAATCAGATCCCAAAGCCCGGCCCTTCCCTCCTGCTGCCGCTCCATAAACACCGAAATCAAACATTCCCTGTTTTCCAGCGCTTCCAGCAGGCTCCAGGATTGGTTTCCCGGCAGTCCATGGCACAGGGCAAAGCTCTCCCGGAGAGGAGCTGCCACCACCAATCCCTCCCCCATCCATGGATTTTCCTGCGCCGTGGGTGAGGACAACCCCTGGGAATCCCATCCCAAACCCTCTCCCAGCATCCTGGAGTGGTTTTTTGGGAAGGAGAGGCTGGAGGGATGAGCAGCCCAGGGAGCTGTGCCAGGGCCCAGCTCCTGGAAGGAAGGAAGGAAGGAAGGAAGGAAGGAAGGAAGGAAGGAAGGAAGGAAGGAAGGAAGGAAGGAAGGAAGGAAGGAATTCCCTCTGCTGAGAGGCTTCCAGAGCTCCCATTCCCACAGGATCCTGCCCAGGCAGGAGGGATGGATGGCTCCAGTGCCAGCCCGCGCTCCTGCCGAGTTTTCCATGGCTCTGGTGGCTTTTCCAGCTCTTCCCGAGGGCTGCAGGATCCTCCGGGATCAGGGAGCAGGTCCTGGGAATGCCGGCTCCCAGCAGGGAGCATCCCTGTGCTGCCGGCGCTCCAGGGATCCATGGGCAGGGATCCAGCGGGAAAACGGGAGAGGGGAAGTTTGGGAGGAGGGAAAACACAAAATTCAGACCTGGAAAAACCAAACAAAGCAGGGAAAGCTGTCAAGGACAGGAATGGAAAACTCATCCAGCTCCAGCTCAAATCCCTCTGGACTCCGACTCCTCAGCAGAGAATTCCCGGCTCAAATCCCACCCCTGCCTGCAGTGGAAATACCTTCAATAATTCAGGATCCGCTCCGCAGCCACGGAATCCTCCCGGCTCCCGGGGGAAAGGCACAGAAAGGGGAGGGGGATCGAGGGGCTCCCATCCCATTCCAGGGTGGCTCTGGGGTTTGGGAGCTGCTGCCCTTTCCAGGCCCATGGAATTGTGGCTGTGGAAATCCGGGAATGCAGGAGAGGGAAAAGGCAGGAGGAGGGGAGGCTGCCCTGTTCCCAGGATTTTCCGATGTCTCTGCTTCCAAACTGCACCAAAAATGGGCACTTCCATCCCACTCCTGTTGGGAGAATGGCCCAGACTGGGAGGGAATCCCGAGTTCCAGGCACGGGGGGGGCTCTGGAATGCCATGTCCTGCTCAGGAAAACGCAATTCCAACGGCAAAACCAGGGAAGAGACGGCGTTAAAGGAGATTCCTGCATGGACTCTGTCCAGGGAATGACGGATAAATGAGGGAGTGGGGCAGTGCTGGAGCATCCCGGGATCCTGCCGTGCCTGCGGAGCAGTTTGGAATCTCCTGGTGTTTTCCAAACCTTTGGAATTGCAGCCTGGTTTTAACTCTGCTCCCTCTCCTTGCCTCCAGTATTGGACACATCCCACTGGAATCTTCCCATTCCCATTCCCATTCCCATCAACCTCCGAGCACTGAAAACCGTCTGCTCCCAGCTCCAGCTGGGGCTTCTCCCCGTGAAGAATCCGAGCCATTCCTGGATTTTTCCTCATCCCTGTGCCACTCCCCTTGGATTCACCCGGATTTTGGGATGCTCCAGCCCTTTGCCATGGACAGGGATTTGCTCATCCCAGCCCTGGGTCACGGCAAACGTTGGGATCTTTAATTAATGCCGTCCTTGGCTCGCCGGGCTCAGCCAGATGGAGCTTAATTTAATTAGGAGATTTTAATTACCCATAATAGCGGGATTTTACACACCATGGACACAAGTGAGAGGTTTTGGGATCAGCCCCAATCCCCCCCTGGAGCTGCCCACGGGATGCAGGGAATGCTGGGCAGCAGTTTCCTCCCAGTCCCAAAAATGGCTGGATTTTATCAACATTTGAAGGAATTTTTCCACAATCTCCTCAAATATTTGTTGGAAACCAGGCCTGGAGTGGCCACACCCAAACAAATCCAGCAGAAAACTGAATCCACGTCGTCCCAGCATCCCAACAATCCCCAGCGAGGGTCCTGGAGGGAGAACTGGGAAGAACATCCACGGGGTTTTTTTGGCTTCAGGGATCAGAATTTGCCAGCGAATGCAGGCAAATATTCCAGAGGGACGCCAGGACCTCATTCCTCCTCTGGACTGGCTGTCCCAGTTTGCCCAGTTCACCCAGTTTATCCCCCACCAGCTGGATGAAATCCTCGCCTTTCCCGCTGTTCAATAATTCCAGGAGCAGCTCTTGATCCCGTCTCTCCCCCTCCGATGCCGTAATTGCTCTCCCCTCCCCAGCCCTTCCCAATCTTCTCTCTCAATTAACACAATTCCTCCAGGGATTTCAATAATTCAGTCCCAGGGATGGAATCTGACAGAGGGAGAAGCCAAATCCCGAATTCCTCTGGAACCAGAACTGGGCTGAGTTTCCCTGCCCACGCTTTGCCCAGGAAACTTCAAAAAGCCCAATCCTACGGAGCTGCTCCTGCTTTGTTTATCCTGTTTATTTTCCAAAAGCCTTCCAGGCCCTGGCAATTTATTTCCCCAACTTTTCCATGTGCTGCTCTTCTATTTTCCCCTCTTCTCTCCCAGTTCCTTTCCCCTGTTCTTTTCCTGCCCCACTCAGGGAGGTCTCTCCCCCTTTTCGTGCCTCCATAGCAAACCCCCTCCCCCAGCTTTAAATGAAATGAAATTAAAATTAAATTTATATTCGAATTAAATTGAAACCCAACACACCCAAGAATCTGGAATTGCCAAATTTCCCGCAGCCTGGGCCTGGAATCGCAGCCGAGCAGCCAAGTGGGCAGCAGGTCAGGGAAGAACAAACCAACCCCAACCAAACCCTCTCTAATTAAACGTCTTCGTATGAAATGAACTCCAAAAAAGGGCTTCAGGAAGAAGTGAAGGGATTTGGGGCAGCAGGATGGAGCTGGAGAGGATGGAAAACTGAGCCAGGGAGCTGCTCCTGGGGAATTCAGGGGTCCAGGGAGCCGTTCCTGGGGGAATCAGGGATGAGATCCACGGAGCCCTCGGGGGTGGGAGAAGGAGGGAGAGGAACTCTCCTTCCTCCAGGAATGGAAAATCCGGGACAGCAGATCCCCGATCCACCCCAGGTGGCTCCCTGGGATCCACGCCCGGCTCAGCCCCGGCAGTTTAGGCTCAAATCCATCTGGCTCTGCTCCCATTCCCTTCCCAGGGGATTTGGGGCTCATCCCCACGTTCCCAGGTGCTGGCCCTTGTCCCAGCCACCCTGAACTCCACCAGGACTGTCCTGCTCTCCCTCCTCACCTCCAGAGAGCTGCAGCTGAAAGGAAGGACCTCGGGCTGGAACCACGCAGGAATCATTAAAAACTCCGGAATTTTGGCCTCACCTGCAAGGAGAAACAACAGATTTGTACTGAAATTCCCTGTGCAACATTCCCAAAAAACCTCCCGTGGCTTCCAGGAACAGCAGGGCACAGCAGACTGAGGAGAACCTGAGGCTGAGAGGGCTTAAAAAGGAGACAATTCAAAAACACCAACAAAAAGAAAAGGCCAGAGATACCACACGGTACAAAATAGGAATTATTTATATTTTCCAAAAGAAAAAAAAAAAAAACAAAAAACAAAAAACCCAAAAAGAATTCCCAGCTATTGAAACATCTCTGCTGTAAGAAGTGACGGAATAGAAAGGAACAGGGCTGGCTCCAGACAGCCACACCAGGTACAAACAGTGTAAGAATCATGGAGCAACTCAGGGACGTCGCACGCAGCCTTCAGCAACAACAAAATTCATCCTG
>NW_008239292.1:884277-893692 GCF_000691975.1 Corvus brachyrhynchos | reverse complement strand
GGGGGGGGGGGGGGTGTGGGGGTTATTTTTTTTTGTTAAAAAAAGAAGGAGGAAAGGGGAAATAAAGCAGGGGAAAATGCCAGAAACTTTTCCCACAATATTTCGAACAGAAACCGTCGGTGTCGCTCTCGGCGCGAGGGGTCTGCAGTCCTCTCCAAGCACAGCCCTCAGTGCTCCTCGCGCTCCGAGCTGAGATTTTATAGAAAAAGGGGGTTTTGAACCATTTTTTCTGTTTGCAGTGGACACACAAGTGCTAAAACAGAGCAAATTCATCTCCTTGCTGCGGGCAGAGGGGGCACACGCACGTCCAGCGCTCGGCTCGGCCGCAAGGACTCGCGGAACGTTTGCCATAAATACTCCTGGAGCTCCTGTCGGGGATTTCCTTCCCAAAACCTCGCTGGAACTTCTGCCTTCACTCCTCCCAAAGCGAGCAATGTCCTCCTGCCCCAGCATCCCACACACACAGAGCCCCGGGGCCGGGAATCCCGGGGGAACGGCGCCGGATCCCGAGCCTGGAGCCGGGTGCAAGGGAACACACAGACACAGGGAATCGCAGGAACAGCCCCAGAGCCCACCCTCCCCCCTTTTCCCAAAGTTTCTCGGTGCTGTTGGACAAAGTCTGGATGTCACACGGAGCAGCCTCTTCCCCCCAACAACAGAGTCCAAGCTCCACAGGTTTCGCCGGCTCCCCGGTGGTCAAGGGTTGGGCAGCAGCGGCAGCAGCAGCTGGGGCCGCTTCCAGAAAAGCTCGGGATGAGGGCGGGCGGGGTTTAGGATTGCTTCAGCCGCTTGCGGGGCGGGCCCAGGAACGGGCACTGCGCCGAGGCCAGCGAGCGATAGGCCTCGGCCACCAGGTGTGGGTGGGACACCACCATGGACTTCCAGCCCGACGTCTCCATCACGTCCGAGGCGTGGCTGCAACGCAGGGGAAAAACGGGATTAGGGACTGGGATAACCGGGAACAGACCGGGATTGGGGACCAGGAGAACCAGGGAACAAACCGGGATTAGGGACCAGGAGAATGGGGAGAAAACTGGGATTAGGGACCAGGAGAATGGGGAGATAACCGGGATTTAGGACTGGGATAATGGGGCAACAAACCGGGAATAGGGACTGTGATAACAGGGAACAAAGTGGGATCAGGGGCCGGGAAAACGGGAGCAGCCCTACAGGTCCTTCCCACAGGCCTGAGGAACTCGGGGGTTCCTCCTCCTGGAGCTCTGTCAGGTGTCTGAGGGGTTTGGCACCATTTTGGGCTTGGATTTAAGCAGGAAAAGCTCCAGCAGGCTCCAGGTGGGATGGCAGAACACGGAGCTCATCCCCCCGGCTCTCAGCACAGGAATGGTTTAAATCAATATAAAAAGCACTGGAAGAGCTGCACCGAGTGACAGAAATGTTCCATTTATTAAAGCTTGGCAGGGATTTTCCATCTGCTGCTGGATTCAGAGCTGGAATCAATCCCTCAGCATCAAATCATGGAACACTTTGGGGTGGAAGGACCTTAAAGCTCACCCAGCTCCATGGGCAGGACAGCTCCCACTATCCCAGGCTGCTCCCAGCCTGGCCTGGGACACTTCCAGGATGATCCCAGCATCAGAATTCCCTGATCCTGTCCTGCCTGTAAGTTCTGGTCATCCCAGGAAACTCCAGAGCAGCTCCCAGGCCGTTCCCACTCTGGACAACCCCAGAGGACAAGGCTGAGCTGGATCTGGGGCAACACCAGGTGTGGAATGCTGGATAAATCATGGATCACAGGGAGACAACCCAAAACCAACAGAGGAGAACCTTCTCTGCACAGCCAGCTCAGGAGCTGGGGACTGCTGCTAACAGGGAACGTTGAACAACAAATCCTGGAATCCTGGAGGCTGGGAAGGATCCTTGGGATCACCAAGTCCAACCGTGGTTTGTTTGGAGTGAGCAGTGAAAGAGGGAAGGGGAAAGGGAAGGGGAAGGGAAAGGGGAAAGGAAAGGGAAGGGCTGGTCCCTGCTGCAGTAATCACTCACTAATTAATGAAGTCCACGGCCTGGGTTTTGAGCTGGTCCGCGCTGTGCAGGTCAGCCAGGATCAGGATCTCGGCCGCGTTCTCCACGGACAGGTTACTGCACAGAGCATCCTCACACATCACCTTCAGCCTCTCCAGGGCATACTGGGGATAAAAACTGGGAATTACACCCGGAATTACACCTGGGCACTGCCCAGGGCACCCTCACCCATCACCTTCAGCCTTTCCAGGGCACACGGGGAACGAAAACTGGGAATTCCAGCAGGGAACACCTGAGGGGGATGGGAACCCTCCAGTTGTGCTCCTCCACTTCAGGAACAAACTCGGAGCAGCCCCTGGGTTTGCACCCCAGGAATGTTCTGTGCCCTGAGCTGGTGGGACCTCTGCCACGGGATCAGCTCTGTCACTGTAAATTGATCGATCGATCGAGTCAGCTTTAGGTTCTCACTGAGATTTCCCCCATCATGACCGGATTTAAACGAGGAATTCCAGGTTGTGAACCCCATTTCCCCCTGAAGCCGGGCTGGTAACAGAGGCAGAGCACTCAGTTTGCCCTGCAAATTGAGAGGGCAAATCGAATTTCTTTGCTAATCCATCTCAATAAATAAAGCAGCTTCTTGGGGCAGCCATTAGTTTGGATAACTGCCTGTCAGTGCCTCCAAACGTAACAAATAAAGCCGGGCACTTCTCCTGCTGCAGATGGAATATTCTCCTCCATGTATCCATTTTTTAGTTCCATTTTTGCTACAAATAACTCATTTTTAATTGCACGGTTGGCCCAAAGTGGCCACGGAGGGCTCTCAGCAGCAGCATTGCCCCTTTCTCACTCTTTAATTCCACCCCAGCTCCCCACAGCCTCCTGCACTGGGAGCTCCTGGGCTGGGGGAGCTGAATTTTGGTTTGGTTTTGGGCTAATTACAGCTTTTTCCTAAGAGACGGGAGAGCTCAGAAGGAGCTGCTTCAGTCCCTTGGGTAAATACCGGCTGCTTTATGGGCTTGCACGGAGGAGTTTTTTATTCCTGCTTTTAACAGACACACAATGAGCTGCAAAGGGAAAGCAAAGCTGCGTTAAAAGGCAGGAAAGTCCAAATTAAAGCTCTCCCTGCCCTTCATGTGCTGCTCCTCCTGGAAGGAGGCTGGGAGCTCTCAGTCAATCCCTTTCAATATTGAATTAATGTGGCCATGGCTGTGCCCAGCCCTTGAAGCTCCTGGCTCTGAGTCCCACCTCGGTCCTGCCTGGAATGGGGCTTTTCCCCTCTCACCTTGGGATGGACACGAGGGGTCACAAAGGGTCACCCCCAGCCCCAGATCCCCTGGCCCAGCAGAATCCCAGGATTCCAGGAGCAGGGCAGAATCCCAGGATTCCAGAGACTGCACTGGGCTCTCAGTCCCAAGGGCAGGGCAGAGGGGGATCCTGAACTGCAGAGCTATTCCAGGGATAAATCCAGGATTTGGGCTCCAGACTGGATCCTTCCCCAGCACTGAGTCACTTTTAAGGGAAAAAAGAAGAAAAAGGGAATAGTTTGGGTTGAAAATCAGGGATTTTCAGGGGTTAACAGGGCCAGCAGAGCTCTCACTCCCATCCCTGGAGCTGCAAAGGGGAGGGGGCAGAGCCCCAGGGAATTCCAGCAGCTCCACAGGGAATTCCAGCAGCTCCCAGGAACAGCAGGGACTGGCACTGCAGCAGGAAAACCAACACCACTTCCCAGCCCTGCTTTGCAGAGCCTCAGGCTGACAGGAGGCAGAGCAGGAGGAGAACTGTTTGTCCAGACTCAGCGCTGCTCCGGGGATTTGGGAATAACCACATGGAAAAACATCCCTGGGTCCGCTCTGCGATTGTCTTCTCAGCCCAGCTCGGATCATGCTGAGCAGGCTCTTCTGGGAGCTCCAAAAATCCTTAAAAATGAGCAGCAGAGCAAAAATTCCTGATGGTTTAACAGGAAGATCTACAGCAGAGTCCTCTGGAAGCTTCAAAAATGCTTAAAAATGAGCAGAGGAGACAGAAATTCCTGATGGATCTCCAGCTGTGCAGCTCCAGGTGTGCTCTCTGTCAATCTGATGGTCCAGGTGTTTTCCAGCACATCCAGGTTTCCCCAATCCAAGGAACCTGCCCATCCCAGGGCACCAGGAGCACCGTGGAAAGGAAATCCCAGGGCATTCCCAGCTTCCTCAGCATCCCTGAATCCCGAGTTTACCTTGTCAGCAGCTGCCAGCAGGTCATCAGCCATCTTGTCCAGGTTTGGGGCCTTCCCAGTGTAAATAAAACACATCATCTCCTTGAACACCTCGGGCTCCACATCGTTGATCTCCACGCGGTTCTGCAACGGGAAAATGGAGCCTTTTAGGGTCTGCCCAGAGGCTCAGGGGCTCCTTCTACCCCGAACCCCCTCAGTGGCAGAGGGAAATCAGTTACAAGGAGTTGAACTTGCAGAAAAAAAGGGGGAAAAAAGGAGGGGAAAGGAGGGGGGAAAGGAGGAGAGTAAAAGAAAAGATGTGGATGGAGTAAGAACAACTCCAAGTTGTATCCCCCATTCTCTACTTCTCCCTGTTCCCTCCCAGCCTCTCCCCCAAGGGAACAAGGGGACAGTTGATCCCGGATCCCTCTTTTCCTCCTCCCTTCCGGAGCAGAGAGGTGCACCCCGTGGGAGAGGAGCAGTCCCAGGATTCACAGGAATCCTCGGAGCAGGGCATTCCCTGCTGGAGGAATTCCCCTCCCTCAGCTCTCACCTTTTTGCTCTCCTCCATCTCGTGCTCGAACATGGCGCTGAACACCGGGGACCGCGCTGGGAAGGGAACACAACACGTTGGGAATGCTGGAATCCTCTGGGAAGGGCTGGGTGCTGCCTGCCAGCACCTCAGCAGCTCCCAGCACCTCCCACCAGGCTCCTGCTGTCTCCTGTCCTGAATGGGATTCCCAGAGAAGCTGTGGCTGCCCCTGGATCCCTGGCAGTGTCCAAGGCCAGGCTGGACGGGGCTTGGAGCAGCCTGGGACAGTGGGAGGAGTCCCTGCCAGGGCAGGGGTGGCACTGGGTGGGATTCAATCCCTTCCAACCTGAACCACTCCAGGATTCCATGAACTGGGCAGAGTTAAAGGTGATTTCTGGAACAGGCTGGATGGGCTGGTCCATAGCCAGGAGATGCACTTGGTACTGGGGGCTCCAGGAGAGAGACTCTGGATAAGGGCCAGGACACAGGGAATGGCTTCCCACTGCCAGAGGGCAGGGATGGATGGGATATTGGGAAGGAATTGTTCCCTGTGAGGGTGGGGAGGGGCTGGGGTGGGATTCCCAGAGCAGCTGTGGAAGTGGCAGCGTCCCAGGCTGGACGGGGCTTGGAGCAGCCTGGGACAGTGGAAGGTGGCCCTGCCACGGATGAGCTCTAAGCTCCCTCCTTCCCATGCCATTCCCTCTGTGCCCCCCATCCCAGGGCTCGGGGCAGCACCCACCTGCCAGGATGGCCTTGTGGCCCTTGAACTCCTGGCCGGCCACGCAGAGGCAGCAGTCGGTGAAGCGCGAGTTCTCCCAGAGCCCGCCCAGCTCGTCGGCCAGGCGGCACTCGGGCACCTTCACCATGTTCATGGTGTTCTGGCCCGAGATGTTCACCGAGTCCTGCACCACGCTCACCTGGGGGCACAGGGGAACCTCAGACACAGCCTGGAGCAGCTCCTCGCCCTGCAGGACAGGGGAAGGGAGCGCAGGGCAAACCCCACAGCTCTTGGTTCAGGCCCCGGGGGGGGGGAAATTCCCCGCGTTTAAAGGGTCCTTTCCAGAGATCCCTGCACCAGGGTGTCCCTCCCGAATCCCAAATCCCACCAGCAGATTCCCTTCCCAGCCCCACACTGACAGCACGTCCATGCGATTCACGAGGTGCTGGCTGAAGGAAGTGGAACCGGATTTTCGCTCTTTCCGGATTTTTTCCAGACACCACACCTGACCCAGTTTCTCCTTCCATCAGCACTGTGAAACCTCCCCAATCAATAATGCAACAGCCACCAATCCAGGGGGAGTGAGGGACACACAGAGCTCCCACAGCCCAGCACACACCCCACAGGGAACCCCTCAAGGCCCTCCTGCTTCTCCTTCTGTGAGAGTTCGGCGTTCTAAAATACATTAAACCCCACCTCAAGACTAAGTTAAACAAGTCCCAGTTTATGTCAGATAATCAGGGAGGTCTGGAGGAGGCAGATTCCCAATCCCTGCTCTGAAGGTGAGGAATCTCCTCCAGAAGGGCCTCGTTAGGAGCCTGTGCAGCACCAACCCCGTGGTTAAAACCAGGCAAATCACAGCTGCAGCAGAGGCCAATTAGCAAAGCTCTGTGATTAATTGTGCCCTGCTGGAATCAGGAATAGAGGAGGTGACTGACAGGGAAGCAGAGGTGAGGCCGTTCCCTGAATTTGCTGTCCAGCCCCAGTTAAGTTTCAGTTCTGTTCATGACCAGTGGCCAAGGGAGAGCAAGGACAGCAAGGGAAGCTCCACAGGGTGGGGAAGGAGAAGGGAAGCAGGAAGTGAGAGAGGAGAGAAAGAAAAAGGAAAGGAAAAAGGAGAGGAGAAGGATCCAGCCTTGGGTGCCAAACCAGGTAAGGATTTGTTTCTGCCATGCCTGACTCTGTCCTTTCTCCTCCCATTTTGTGTTCAAGGAAGGGCTCCTTCCACCCCTAAGAATTTCTGCTGCTGATTAAACATCCTCGAGATGTTTGTTCATTTAAACGTGCATGATTACGATGGCCAAAACCTGAAAAAACCACCCCAAAAACAAACCAAAAATCCCAGCTGTCAAAGGACTTTGAAGCCCTTCTTTTATTCCTGAAAGAAAACACAGCACAAGAAAAGACTCCGAGAAAAAAAAACAGTGCAGGAGATGCAAGGAGAGAACAACTTGTTCTGCTCTCTTCTGGCAAAAAACAGCTCCAGGAGGGGGTTTGCAGTTAAAAAGACAATGGGAGTGAGGCAGAAGAAGCTCTGAAGACACTAAATTAGAGTTTCTGTTTGCTCATTAAGGTTTTTCAACTTAAATCTCTGGGTTTGGAAATAACTGGCTGCATCTCTGCCTGGAATAGCACAAGTGAAATAATAATGATGTAGAAAAACACAAACACAATGACCAGAAAATGGTGATTACTGTAAAATCTCCCTTTTTTTCACTTTTTTTTCTTTTTTTGGCTGTACAGACAGATTGAAGAAAATAAAGAGAAGCTCTCCTTTATTCAGCAGGCAAGTCAAGGCAGGGCAGTTCCCCCTGCAGATCCAGGGGTGTGATTATCCCAAGTGAGCCCCAAATCAAGGAGCACAAAGAGATGGATGGGAACACCAAAGCACCGGTGAAATGATCATCAAACCTGCCTCATTCCCATCGTCATTCCAGGGAAAAGCCGAGCAGAAAGCAGCCAAAAAGCAAAGGGATGAATCATGCGGGGAGAGAGGCACACACAGAGCAGTGAAATCCCGGGGTCACAGAACATCCAGCAGCGCTCCCAACCCCGTAAAAGCCGGGGTGAGGGAAGGGTCAGCCGTGCCTGGGGCTGCTGGGAGCAGGGCTTACCTCACAGAACAGCGTGAGCTTGTCATCCGGCAGGAGCCCGTTGGCCTCATCCAGCAGGAAATCTCTCCTGATGAACTTCTTGAAGCCCCAGTCCTTGCCTTGCACGAAGCGATAGGCGCGCTGGCTCTCTGCAGGATAGGCCTGGCTTAACCCGGGCCAGGGCCAACCCAAACCCTGGTCCAGCTCATCCCCAGAGGGGTTTCACTCACCCATGGCCTTGGTCTCCTCTCCCTTGGCGTTGAGGATGGAGAACTTGAACTTGGCCCTGACCTCGCTTTTGGGGCAGCTCACCAGCAGCAGGTACAGGGACAGGTAATCCTTGCTTTCCTCGTCCAGGCCCTTGGGGTTCACACGCAAACACCTGGAAAAGGGGGGATTGGGAATGTCAGCAGCAGGGCCTGGCAGCTCAGGGATCCTTTAAAGGAAGGGCACTGTGGAATTTTCGTGTTTGCACAGGAAAGGAGGGCTGAGAACAACCCCTGATAACAACAGCCCCAGAGAAGCACAGAGGGGTGAGAGGAGCAGAGCTGGGCTACAGCTGATCCCCACACTGAGAAAAACACCCAGGAATTATGGGCAACCCAACAAATCCACAGGGAGATGGGCAGGGAGAACGGCTGGGACCACTGAAAAGCCCCCTGGATATCAATCCTCACAAAAGGAAAGTGGAAGAAATAAAATGGAGGGAATGGATTTGAGGAAGTGCAACAAATGCAGAGAGAAATGGTTGATAAAATTCCACAGGAGGCAACTGCAGGGAACAAGGGATTGCTGGAGGCCGGTGGTTCCTAAAAAAAAAAATAAAATACCAGGGCTAAAAGGAAAAACTCCTCCTGTGTGAAGAAAAGGCAGGAAGAGGCTCTTCCGTGACCTGAAACTTGACACAGAATCTACCAAGAACAAAAAGCAGACAGATAATGAACAGCTCCCACACACAGCGACCAAAACACACAGATCCAGATGTTCCAGGGAGAGCCGAGCGCAGAGGGGACAAAGGTGACTCAGGAACAAAAGGCAGGCGAGGAAAGCACAGCTCTGCCACCCAAAGGAGGGAACACACACTGTATCCCATGGATACAGCTCTTCCAGGGGCTGCTTCCCCACAGCTTGTACCGAAAAGCCAAGTTCTGAACCACTCAGCCTCGGGATAAAATCAGGAATCAGAGTCCATGGATGCACCAGAGCAGACACAGGCTCTGAGCAAAGTCCACCATGAGCTACTGGAAATGACCGGAGGACTCAGGGAAGATAAGGAAGGGTTAGAGGAAAGGAAAAAGCCCCAAATGAGGTCATCCTGAAGAGGGAGCAGCTCCTGGGCAGGAGCAGGGACAGGACATTGATCTTCCCTCATCCCTGTGCTCTTCCCAGCCACAAGAAGCTGCCATTCACAGAAAGGGAATTCACAGCAGGAAAAATTCACTTTTGAACCCCATGGAGTAGGAGGGGCTGAACTGGGAGGGTGAAATGGGCTGTGCACCCTCACGGCCTCACCTGGACTTGTCCCACAAATGTTTTTAGGATAAATATTGGTTTGTGTGCAAACACTGCTGAGGCATCAGGGCTTTCATGGGCAGGATAACGATGTTTTTATGGATTCCCTCTGTCACAGCCCCCAAACTCCACCCCAGCTGGGCTGAACCCTCTCCCTGGGTCTCACCACTTGAGTTTGTCGTTGGCTCCAGAGGAAAAGGTCGAGCTCTTGATGACCTCCCCCATCTCCTCCCGGCAGAAGCTGAAGTTGTTGATGGTCCACATGTAGGAGAACTTCACCACCTTGATCTGCAAGGAGAGAGCAGCAGCTTTAGGCTCAGCCCAGAGGGACAAAGGGCGGCTCTGAGAGAGGGGCCGGGAACGGGAACCGGGGCACGGCGGCC
>NW_008239292.1:881810-883087 GCF_000691975.1 Corvus brachyrhynchos | reverse complement strand
GTTTAAGGGCTGTGTGTAACTGCTGTGTATAACTGGTGTGTAATGGCTGTGTGTAACTGCTGTGTAACTGGTGTGTAATGGCTGTGTGTAACGGCTGTGTAACTGGTGTGTAACTGCTGTGTAATGGCAGTGTAACAGCTGTGTAACTGCTGTGTATAACGGCTCTGTGTGTAACTGCTGTGTAACTGCAGTGTAACTGCTGTGTGTAACGGCAGCGTGTAACAGCTGTGTAACTGCAGTGTGCAACAGCTCTGTGTGTAACTGCTGTGTAACTGCAATGTAACTGCTGTGTGTAACGGCTGTGTGTAACGGCAGCGTGTAACAGCTGTGTAACTGCAGTGTGCAACAGCTCTGTGTGTAACTGCTGTGTAACTGCATTGTAACTGCAGTGATTGCTGTGTGTAACGGCTCTGTGTGTAACTGCCCTGTGTGTAACTGCAGTGTAACAGCCCTGTGTGTAACTGCTGCAATTGCTGTGTGTAACTGCAGTGTGTACCTCCCCTGTGTAACTGCAGCGTGTGATTCCTGTGTGTAACTGCCCTGCGTGTAACTGCGGTGATTCCTGTGTGTAACTGCAGTGATTCCTGTGTGTAACTGCCCTGTGTGTAACTGCGGTGATTCCTGTGTGTAACTGCCCTGTGTGTACAACTGCTCTGTGTGTAACTCCCTGTGTGTAACTGCAGTGTGTAACTCCTATGTGTAACTCCCCTGTGTGTAACCGCACACCCACCAGGCTCCAGACCCATCCCAGATCCCCAGTTCCCGGGAGCTCAGCCCTGCCCAGGCGAGCTGACCTGTGTGTAGCACCAGCTCTCGGCCACGGGCCCACTGGACATCTCTGCCGGAGGGGGGGGACTCGGCACCCTGGACATCGCCAGCTTGGAATCGGGCAGAGGGCACAGGCAGCGCGGAAACGGAGCTCAGCTGCACCTGGGGGGCACAGAGAGACACAAACCATCCAAACAACCAGCACGGAAATGGGGCCACAGGGACACAAACCACCAGAACTGAGGCCAAATCAAACCAGCTTGAGCAGTTCCACGTCACAGGACACAAAGCTCCTCTCTCCTCTCCAAGCACCCCCAAAACGTGCTGTGGCACTGAAACGTTTCCAGGAACACAACCCAGCCTGAGAGCCGGGGCTGGAGCCCAGGGCTGAGGGGGCTGGCAGAGGGGAGAGGCCGGGCTCAGCCTTCTGCTCCCGGCTTTGTGTCCCGCAGCAGCGCGCGCTCGGCTGCCACACGGATTCCTGCGAGCGGGGGCAGCAGCCAGGGCGA
>NW_008239292.1:876620-881691 GCF_000691975.1 Corvus brachyrhynchos | reverse complement strand
AGGAGAAAACGCAGGGAATGAATAAATTAACCGCGAGAGCTGGCCGTGAAATTGGATTTTGTTGGTGGTACTGTTAAAATTGCAGTAAATTTCAGTGATTTCGTTCTTGACTAACACCTTTTCACTCACTGCCACAACAAGGTATTCTGATGTCTTAGAAATAATAGAAAAAATGTGACTTTTATTTAAGAAGTGTTAAAGGGGTGGATTGGAAAAAAAAAAAAAAGACATAAAAATAATTTAAAATAACTTTGGAATCCTCTGAAACAGCGACTCTGTGGCCCCTCCACACATCCCTGGCCAAAAGGCGGGAATGAAACCTCCAGCCACAAACACCTCCTTGTCTTCTCCCTAACTCTCCATTATCGGGAAAACGCTCCCAGCCTGGGATGTCCCAGCGTTCTGCCGGTGCTCTGCGGGGCAGGTGAATACAGAGAGCTGTGCAACTCCTCGGGGAGGCACCAAATCCCTGTCCCAGGTGCCATCCCCGGGACCGGGAGCGCTGCAGCAGCTCGGGAGGGGACAGACAGGGAACATCCATCCCAGAAATTCCCCGGGAGGAAAAACCGGAGCTGGTCCTGCCCAGCAGGCAAAGGCACAGGGGAGGCCCGGCAAAGGTCACTGAGATCCATCCTGCCACCTCCAAGTGCTGAATCACTGCTCTGGCACGGCCCAGAATTCCATGGATTGGAGAGGCTGAGCCCAGGTGAAGGGAAATCCCTGTCCGCTCAGGACACTTCAGGTGTCACCAGGTGTCACCTCGCCAGCAGTGCTGGCACCTCTGCACTGGAGCTGGATGGAAAAGCACCGCGGGCACAGAGGTTTGAGGGAAGTATTTGGGCAATAATTCAGATTAGGAGAGGCAGGGACACACGTGGAGGCACGGGCAGAAATATCAAAACACAGGAAACAAAACAGAAAATATTATTGTACGGCCCCCTGTGTACAGGGTGAGAGTTTGTTACTCCTCTGCTATAAATAACAAACTCTTGGCTCTGGACAGAGTTAAATTACAGCTGAAAACAGAGCAATTCTCACCCCATTCCCAAGCACTTCCAGATGAAGACATCTGATCCAAGGGGCAGAGCCAGAGCAGCTCTGGGGAAGCACAGGAAGTGTTCCCTTGTCACCCTGTCCTGCCAAAATCCCCTCCTGATTTCACAGCTCAGCTCCACCTTCCCCAGCAGGGAAACCTCCCCGGGAGAGCTGAGACCTCACCTGCCAGCGGTGGGCACAGAAACTCAACAAGGAATCCTAGAACAGACCCCAAAACGACTGGACTTTTGCCCAAAAATCTCTCATTTTCTGCTTCTCACGATAAACCAACTCCCTGCTAAGAAACCCAGCAGAAATTCCCGGGTATATTCATTTTCAGCCAGGTTTATTCACGGAAAGGTAACCTAGGGGAGGCTGGAAAGGAAGGAGATTTTTAATTAAGAGTTTCAAAAGCTGAGTGGGCGCTCCTGGGGCCAGCAAAGTATCAAAGAGTGCCCGGGAACAGCCCAGAGCAGGGGGAGAAGGAGCAGGACGGGATAATTGGAGCAGGAAAACAAGGAAAAGCTCATTTATCTCCCTGCATCCTTCAAAGCCGTGGGAAGGACAGCGGAAGGTTGGGTTTGGAAAGGGAGAAAGAGGGGAAAAGGGCAAGGAATGAAAGAGCAGAGCTGCAGGGATGGGATGGGGCAAGGGAGGAAGAATGACCCCATGGAGCTGGGAATGACCCCACAGAACTGGGAATGACCACACGGCGCTGGGGATGACCCCACAGAACTGGGAGTGACCCCACGGAGCCGGGAGTGACCCCACGGAACTGGGAATGACCACACGGAGCTGGGAATGACCCCACAGAACTGGGAATGACCCCACGGAGCCGGGAGTGACCCCATGGAACCAGGAGTGACCCCAGCGAGTTCCAGCCTTCAGTGCTGAGGGAAAGGACCGGAAAATCCCCACAGCCAGAGCAGGGATAACGGGAATGAGCTGGAACCACGAATGCCAGGCCAAAGGAACTCATGTGGGAGAGAGCAGCAGGGATAACCTGGATTCCTTAAAATCCAGATTTCAAATGATTACTCCAAGAGCTGAGTCCCTGTTTCCTCCTCATTCCCAGGCTATGGATCAGCCCTGATCCAGAAAACTCAGTAGGAACAAACTCCTGCTTGCAGCCCATCGCACCAGGAATGCTTTTCCAGGCAGGAAGAGCGCTTCATCTCCAACGTGACTTTGTTCAGTCTTTTCCCTGCCCTTATGAGACACCAGCACGAGGAGGAGGAAGGAGAAGGGAACCAGATTCCAACCAACTTCCCCCTCCAGCCTTCTTCCAACTCCTCGGCTGTGTTTCCATACAAGATATCACACAGATTTTGATAAGGTGTGATGGGTCTGCTGGCATAATTTAATAATTTTACATTAACATCAAAAAATCACATTAATCACACTCTGAAAATAATTATTATGGCCTTCCCCTACATCCATATTTGAATATCCCAACTGTCCAAGACCAGGATTATTGGATTAATAAGACAAAGAGCAAAGAAAAGATTGTAGTGGCTGAGACATTCTGTATTTAATATGTTTTTAATCAATAGGAATAAAAGCCTGGGCCAGAGGCACTGAATGCCTGTTCCTATTGGTGCCACCTCCAGAGCCGGGCAGCAAAGCGCTGCCTTCTCCCTGCTTTGGGATTAATGCTCTAATTCGAGTTGTAAATGAAAAAATAAATCAACCCTAAATCACACAGGCTGTAAATATTTACTGCTGAGGAACACTGGGACTCTTAGGCCAGGTTTGGGGAGGTTGGCACCAACCTAAAGCCAGGAGTACTCCCAGGATACACCTGCAGCGCTGGAGATCTGCTGGTTAAAATTCCACAATATCCATTGCAAACCCCAGTGACTTCCCTGGGATGTTCCTGGCTGGAAGCTGAGGTCAGGAGGGGCAGACCCTGGGCATTCTCCAACCTTGTGCACTCCAGGAGTGGGAACGGCCCCAGAGAGGAAATCCTGGGACATTTGTGCCTCTAATGCAGCAAAAACCCTTCTGGGAATTCCAGAGTGCCCACAGAGCTTCTGAGAATCCACCCCAGTGAAATGGGGGGGTCTGAGCACAACCTGGGGCAAAACCACCACCAACAACAACAGAACCTAATCTATTTCCAGATCAGTTCTTGGGCACCAACAGTTCCTCTGCCTCCTCGGGGGTACAAACACTTCAACCCCACAGCAGCTTCCTGCCCCAGCAGGTGTTTCTGCACGTGGCCACGTGTTTTTATTTCAGGGCTCTCAACTCCAGGCACAAGCACTTCACAGCAGCAGCTGCTGGACTGAGCACCCAGGAGCAGCACTCTCGATAAAAGGGTTTCGGCCGTTTTTGTTTGTTTATTTCGGGGGTTCTCCATTTTCTGACAGGTTTTTGCTGTATTTCCTCTCTGTAGCGAGCAGCAAACCCAGCAGAGCGAGGCTGGAGGAATCAGCAAGATCTTACATAATCCTCCACCCGTGCAGCAAATCCAGCCGGAGCCGGGCGGGGAGCAGGGATCCGACAGAATTCCCATGGAGATTTCCACGCATGGAGCTCCCAGCGCCATCCACAACACAGCAACAGCTCCTGCCTGCACGGGGAGCGGGAGCATTCCCAGCTCCCTGCCCGATCTGGCAGGGATAATGCTCGGGAGAGGGATGATCCCGAGTTTCCAGGTGCCCAGCGAGGCAGGAAGGAGCAGCGAACCCCACAGGGAAATGCTGGGCACGAGGGGTGCCAGGAGCGAGGCTGGGAAGTGCCCGTCACTGGAGCCTGGGGTGGTGTCCAGAAAAATCCCACTGGGAATAAGCTCAGCTCCCAGTCCCTGCCCAAGAGAGGCTCAGCTGCACTCCCGGATTAACCCCAGAGCTCCCCCCACACCGCCCCAGCGGAAACTGGGACAGGAGCTGCTCGGTTAACTGGGTTTAACATTTATCAGGGAGCTCGGCAGGGCTGGAGCCTCCTCCGCCGGAAAACAGCACGAAATTGGAATTATGGTGGCACAGAAACAATGGGGTTTTTTAAGCACCTCAGGGTGGGCTGGGGAGGCAGTGATGCCCTCACTTTAACCCCTCTCCCTGACCTGTATTTGTGCCCAAATCCCAGAGGTTTTGGGGAGAAAAGGAGTAGTTTTCTAACAGTAACTCCACTCCAGTAAATCAGGCTGTCAAATCTGGGAGCAGTTTCCATTTGATGGGCACAGTTTTGTGTTACTGTCCTCTGCTGATGCAGTGACAGGATGACACCCTGCAAGCACTTCTGTCTTGAGCTCAATCCCACCCGTAACGAAGTACCAAAAAGGGGGGAAAAAAAAAAATCTGTTTTTGCTTCAGGTCACAACAAAACAAAGGACAAAATGACACCAAATCGTTCTGGGCAGCTGTTTGGGAAATGTCACTGAAAGAGGAATCAGGTGGATGTTTTACTTAAATAATTTAGGGTTTAGAGTTCTGTTTTATAAAGCATAAATATGTGTCGTTCTCCAGACTCTCACAGGGCTTCACAACAAGCCACCACTTAGAAGTCCAAAGGGAAAGGGAAGAAAAAGAGGAAATCAGGGAAAAGTGATTCTTTTCCTTATGTCAGGACGATGCTCTAGAACCACAATACAAACACGTTTATCAGTGCTGAGTTAGAGAGAACTGACACCAAATCTCATCACACCTGAGATTTTCCTGCCCCTCTAAGAACTCCTGTCAGACCCAGACAATTCCATTTCCCACTCCAGGCACTCTGTTCTCCCTTTAGAACACCAGGAATCCAGGCGATGCTTGCAGCAGCACCAGCACCGCTCCAGGATGGCCCCAGTTCCCGGGAAAGGGAATTATTTCCCTTTCCACACTGCAGGATGATGCACCATTTCCTTCAAACAGCACCACAGGCCCGACACTCGCCTGGGGAACGGCGATCCCGGATCTGATTCCCACCGAGCCCAAGTTCCCTCCTGCTTCGGGAATGTGCTCCGCGGTCCCGGCCAGGCCACAACCTGTCACCCCTCACCGCCTGATGCTGCTCCTCATCCCAGCGCTCCCACTCCGGCCCCCCTTCCCTT
>NW_008239292.1:872298-875975 GCF_000691975.1 Corvus brachyrhynchos | reverse complement strand
CGCGGGCGCGGCGCGCCCGCCCCTGTCGCTGCCCACATGTCTGACAGAGAGCCCTGCCCCACACGCCCCTCGCAGGCGGCACCGCCTTCCCCCCGTCCCCGGAGAGCTTTCCTGGTGTGCCATCACCCTTTTCCCCATGGCTCTGTGAGGGACTGGCTGCTTTAGGGAATGGCGGGAACCATCTCCCCATTCCCTCATGGCTCCCTGAGGGGAAACCTGCCTGAGGGAATGGCGGGAACCATCTCCCCATGCCCTCATGGCTCCATGAGGGGACACCTGCCCGAGGTGCCATCTCCTCTTCCCTCACAGCTCCGTGAGGGACTGGCTGCCCGAGGGAATGGCAGGGGCCATCTCCCCTTCCCTCACAGCTCTGTGAGGGGACACCTACCTGAGGGAATGGCGGGAACCATCTCCCCATGCCCTCATGGCTCCATGAGGGGACACCTGCCCGAGGTGCCATCTCCTCTTCCCTCACAGCTCCGTGAGGGACTGGCTGCCCGAGGGAATGGCAGGGGCCATCTCCCCTTCCCTCACAGCTCTGTGAGGGGACACCTACCTGAGGGAATGGCGGGAACCATCTCCCCATGCCCTCATGGCTCCATGAGGGGACACCTGCCCGAGGTGCCATCTCCTCTTCCCTCACAGCTCCGTGAGGGACTGGCTGCCCGAGGGAATGGCAGGGGCCATCTCCCCTTCCCTCACAGCTCTGTGAGGGGACACCTACCTGAGGGAATGGCGGGAACCATCGCCCCTCATGGCTCCGGGAGGGGAAACCTGCCCGAGGGAATGGTGGGTGCTGTCTCCCCTCACAGATCCGTGAGGAAGTGATACCAAAATCCTGCAAAAACGCCACGAAAAATAAGACTCCGCCCATCTTTCAGTGCTATCGAGTCAGGCGTTGCTTTATTCTTGGCCCAGGCTTCTGTGTGGCTGACAAAGTTCCTCCACACTGACACTGATATAAAACTTTCTCACTTGTACGTTTTCAGCAAACAAAGTAATTAATGTACGTTGGTATGGCTCTTCTTGCTACTTTGTAGTGATTTGTAACCAGTGAAACAAAAGTTTCATTATTACAAGTCCTTAATTACCTCAAGGTTTGTAGAGCAGCTTATCCAGAGCGAGCCTTTCCCTCCTACCACTTCCAGCCTCACGGTGAATTAATTCAATTACACACAAAGCACCCGATAACTGGATTACCCAGGTTCTGTAACACAGCCACGCTTATTGAAATGGGAAATGCTAAATATTTTTGTCTCCTCTCCCCTTCTCCCAGGTGAAAATCGCTCCTCCTGGCCAGGGGCTGCCACCTCAACCCATGGTTGGCTCCTGGATTATCGGGAATGTTCTCTGCAGTGTCCCAGGTTTTCCTGGCAAGTGTCGCCTCCAAGTCCTGAGCAATCATTGGACCCTGCTGCATTCCTTTGTTTCCCCAAGTGCTGCCCGTGGTGACAGAGCAGCAGGTGATGCTGCACTGATGAAGAAATGGCTCTGTGAGGTACAGGATTGGTGTTCACATTCCCGTGCTGGCCACACGTTTCTCCTAGAAACCTCTTTTCATCCCCTTTCCATTCCCATTTTACATTCCCACCTAAGCTGTGGATTTTTAGTGATGGATTTCTTCTCTCAGAGCTGAAGTACGGGAGGAAATTACAGCACCAGTTTCACAGACAACAAAGAGATTCCCCCCTCCTCCCTGGCAGCCTCTCTGAAAGCAGAACAAACAGAAATTCTCCTTTAATCCAGTGCTGGCCAAGTGTCACTCTGCAGCGGGGAAGTCAAGTTCTTTTGCAGGTTCTCCTGATCAAAACCCTCTTGTTCCCAGGAAGTGGAAAATTAAATTTGGCACCTGTGGAAACGGAGGTGGAATTCCACCTCTCCTCCCTTTGCAGAAGTTATTTAGGCTGGGTTCTGTCCTCCTTGGTGGCTGGGAGAATTATTGTCACTTCTTTGTGTCTGGGACACCATTCTGTGATAAATAAACAATTGCAGGTGCTTGAGCCTTGGAAATTCGGGTGGGGATTTGGATGTGTGTGAAGTGAGAGCTCTGAATTCCCAGCTTTGGGGACAATTCCCACCTGGGTGGCACCAGACAGGTGGCATTTCCCTGTGACAAGAGGCACTAAATGCTGCGGTACCCACAGGTTTGGAGGTGTCACCCCTCTCCGTTTGATTTCCAGGGGAAGCTGATTAAAGTGATGGCTCTGAGAGGAGCTGTGTGCAAGAATTTTAACTAGCTGCTGCTTTTTAATATTCACTTCCTCTTTGGGTTTAATTATTTTGTTCCTGCGTTTTCTCTTTCAATTTACTAAAACTCCAGAAATGTAATTAGGGAGAGGCTGAGCTGCAGAGAGCTGCCAGCGTTTCTCCAGCGTGATTAAATGGAGCAGCCCTGCCTCCAGCGAGGGGCTGCAGGACAGGATTCCAATCATTATCCCCCTGTTATCCCGGAAAGGATCTGCAGCACGTCGGGATCAGAGTTATTGAGAATGCAGCACTAATTAAACTCTCCTATCAGGAGAGGATGAAAACACAGTTATTTCATTATTTCCTGGATTTGCCATCTCTGTTACCAACCCAAACAAACCCGCTCCAAACAAAGCCCAGCTCAATCACGGGGGAGACTTAATGAGGCTTTAATTTGTGCAGCACTCCCAGGACCAGCGCAAGGTGCTGCCTCCCCTCTGCCTGTGCCAGGGGCACCTGTGGAGCCCATTTCCCACGTGGAGAGCGCCAGGGATGCTGCGGTGCCGCTACAGACTGACGGAATCGCTGCTGGGTTTGAGGATAGGGTTTGTTTGTTTGAAATTTAAGTCATTACGGAACGTGGATATCACGGGCTTTGATGGTTTCGTTGTTAAATGGTAATTTTTTGGCTACAGCCAATTAAAAATCCATTATCTCCTGCTCGTGCTGGGGTGTTTCCAGCCCTTGCAGATGTCCCGCTCCTGCCCAGCCCAGCGCAGCCCCTCTGGATGTTTTATCTTGCCACAGCAGCCGCGGCTCTGTCACCTCGGCGCGCCCCGGTGGCTGCTCGGTGCCCACACGGGCTCTCAGGACAGGCAGAGCTGCTGGATCCCGGAATCCCTGAACCATGGAAGGCCGGGCATCCTGCAGGGAAAGGGGACGGAGAGCCTGGATGCTGCAGCCCTTCCGTGGAACAGCACACACGGAGCCAGAGGCTGAGCCCAGCAGTGCCCCCTTCCCCGCACTGTGAATTAATGAGGGTGGGGTAGGAGGGGAAATATTCCCACCTTCGGGAAGTCTTAAAGTGGAGAGAGGCCAAGCAGCTTATTTACACGGATAGATAAAATACATGTGTCTGTTACAGAAATAAATAAAAGATTGATGTCTTTTAAATATGGGATAAAAGGGTTGGGAAATTGGTGGCTTCCAGGTTCGAGGCAGGAATCCAGAGCGTTACAGGAATTAGGTGGGTGTTCCTTGAGGGGGGTTTTCCTTCCCTGTGAGGGTCTGGAGGGGCTGGGATGGAATTCCCAGAGAAGCTGTGGCTGCCCCCGGAGCCCCGGGAGTGTCCCAGGCCAGGCTGGACAGGGCTTGGAGCAGCCTGGGACAGTGGGAGTGGGTGAGGAGCTTTGAGGTCCTCCCAACCCAAAACCACTCTTGAATCCTTTGATGCTCTCATGCAGATCCCAAACCCTGAAACTTCCTGCTGC
>NW_008239292.1:865615-872263 GCF_000691975.1 Corvus brachyrhynchos | reverse complement strand
CTGCTGTGGTAGGACAGCTCCCTTTTAAACCGTTCCGAGTTCACTGCTCTGCACATTTCCCACCCGAATCCCCTTCCCTGACTCCAAAACACCTCAAGCAACCTCCACTCAGTCCTTGCTGCTATGATTAAAAACCACTTTTGTTTGGGAGAAAACAAACACTGCTTAAAAAAAACCCTGCCCTCCTTCAGCGAAAACCCTGCCCTGGAGGTTTTAATTGCAGGGAATCTGCTGGATTGCTATTTTTACCTGGATTGGAGACGCATCAAAGCTGATTTTGGAGGAGAGGAGGAACTGAGCCTTTAAAATGCACAACGGTGAGCGAGCGGCTCCCCCCAGCCCCTGAGCGGGGCTTTGGTGCTCGTTAGCAGCAGCTCCTGATGAGGCTGCTCTTGTTTTCCAGGCTGCTTTTGATCCCGGACTCATTAAAACCTGATCCTGCTGTGGAATTGTTTTGCTCTCCCCAAACCTCCGGTAGCTCTGCACCTGCGGGGTGGGGGGCCCAGATTGTTGTCCCCAAGTCCTGGAATTTATTCCAGAGCAGATTCCCCCACAAACAGGAGCTCATCCTCGCGGGAGCACAGCAGGTTTCCCTCATGGTGAGCTGGGCATGGGCTGAAACAGAGCCATGGGGGGGTTGTGGCTCCTGGTCCCCCTTCTGCAAGTCCAGGGGGAAAATTGGACAAAAGAGCTGGAAATTGGGGGTGGGATTGTGCAGAACAGGGCAGGAGAGGCTGGGTGAGGGCTCAGACAGCTGAGAACAAACCAAAACTTGGCTGAAAAAGGAAAGGGAAAACTGGGGAACAGGGAAGTGATTTGTGAAGGGAGGGTGTCAAAGTGCATTTGCACCTTTGGGAGTGGCAGCAGTTTGGGAATGGGATTTTTAAAGCCTCCGCAAACCGGGAATTTTCCCCTGCTCAGCCCTGGGGTCCAGCACTAAACCAGAGTTTAGGCTTGGTCTGGTTTGCTGGGGGGGGAGAGGAGAGCTCTAAACCTGTGCTCTCCACACCACCAGGGTTAATATTAACTGGAATTAATTAATTGGGGTTTCATTGCCCCAATTCCAGCAGCGATCAGGGCTTAACCATTGCTGCTCCAAACCCCCATCCCAGCATTCCCAGAGCTGCTTTCCCAGCGGATTCTGTCAGCCCTCCCTGGGACTGGGTCAGTTTATGGAGAATTAAATGAAATCCTGGATCCTCCATGGGTTCCTGGGATTTATGTAACTCCAACTTCCCCAAGCATTTACTGGCTGCAAAGATAAGGAATTCCTTCAATCCTCAGGTAGCAAGGCCTGGCTGCTGGGAGACGTTAATGGAGCTGCTTTAACCTCCGTGGGTTTATGGGATAATGGGATTCGGGTCAGAGGGACAGAGGGAAAAACGCCTTGGAGTTCATCAAACCACAGAAAATTTAAAAACCCCCTAAATTTATCAAACCACAGAAAATAAAAAACCCCCAAATTTATCAAACCGCAGAAAATAAAGTTTAGGCACCAAAGTGCCCAAATTCCTCCAGCCCAGGTCCCTCCCAACCCAAACCCAAATTCCAGGATTTTGCTTTCCCAGCCACACTCACCACAAAACCCCAAATGAGGGGGATATTGCCTTGGAATACTCCATTTTTGGGAAACTTGGAGCAGAGTTTTCTGCTCCTGCCCCAGGGCCGCCTCCAGGTCCCTCCTGGGGGTTCCAGACTGGGATCTTACAGAGGGAAGATCCCAACATTTGATTCGATGTGGGGACAATCAAAGCAAACCTG
Source organism: Corvus brachyrhynchos (assembly GCF_000691975.1). Lineage (NCBI taxonomy): Eukaryota > Metazoa > Chordata > Aves > Passeriformes > Corvidae > Corvus > Corvus brachyrhynchos. Next base: position 870,502 of record NW_008239292.1, on the reverse strand, counting down.
CAGGAAAGCCAATCATTAAATCATCGAACCATTCACCAGCATGGAAACCTTCCCTTGCTGCCCCCAAAACATCCTCGAGGTATTTCAGAGGAACACCGAGATTCCAAGGGAGCAACAATTCCTTTTCCATCTTTGCTCTCCTGTGAGCAGAAAACGATCCCTTACAGAATCATCTCCATCGCTGCAAAACATCCAAAAATCCAGTCCCATCCACCTCCCCTCTCCAAACATTTGGGTTTTTTTTTTTAACCATCTGCTGCTGGAGCTGCAGGAGGAGCCGGCAGAAGCAGGGAAGATGAAAGGAGAGGGAGCAGCGCTGCCAAAGTGCCCCCGGTGGGTGCCAGGGCTCGGCTCCGCAGCCCCCCCCCCCCCCCCCAGCCCCTCCCGGAGCAGCTGCCGCGCTGCGGGCTCGGTTCTGATCCCCCCCCAGAAATTCCCGGAGCTGACAGAGCTTCCTGGGAGAATTCCAGCGGGAATGTTTTCCATGCGAGGTGCCAGGGGTGGTGCTGAGCGGGGAGCAGCTGCTGGTGAGCTCGGAGCTGCCTGGGAGGAGCAGGGGGATGATTTCAGCTCCAAACTCTGCTCCAGGGGGGCTCTGCTGGTGGCCGGGAAGGATTAAACACGATAAAAATGGAGAAAAATGGGAGGGAAATGAAGAAAAGCTGGATTTGCACCTCGGTTTGGCTCCAGCAGCGCAGCTCGAGCAGGGATCACACAGGAGCTGCTTTTGTTGGGTTTCTCCCGGTGTTTGTTGGGAATGGTTGAAGGCAGAGTTCCCCCTGCCGGTAACCGAGGCCGGAGCGGGCTCAGGTTGGGCTCTGGAGCCAGTAAAAACCGGGAGAGAGAACTCCTGCCCCAAAATTTCTGCTGGGAATCCTCCTTACCCCAAAACTGCACAGGCAGGGGGAGCTCCCAGGGCTGGAAAAAACCCCCAAAATCTTTGATTTACCTGGATTTGCGTCCCATGAACTGCAGAAGGTCTGATCCAAGCCGGGACTGAACCAGAGCCGGTGAAGCCCAGAGTGCTGTGGAGATCCTGAGATTTGTTCCTTGGGAATTCTGGGCTGCTCCCAGGTGCACCCACACTGACCATGGAATGGGTGGGGCTGGAAGGGACCTTAAATCCCATCCAGTGCCACCCTGGGACACCTCCTGACCCCAGGCTGCTCCAAGCCCTGGCCTGGATGGGGCTCCCTTGGTTACTTCCCGCTGGGAATAAACCCAACAGCAGGAACTGAGATCCCTTTGCCCTCCCCTGGATGTTCTGGCAGCACTTTGGGCATCCCTGGGCCCTTCCCTGGGGATGGGAGGAGTTTCCTGACATTTCCCCCAAATCCAAGCCCTGCCTCTGGTTCTGAAAAAGGAGCAAAGCCCAAAACCCAGGGAACAGAATCTTCCCTCTCCCAAAGGGCCTTGGAGGAGAAAAAGCAGCAGAGGATGGAAATTCACTGAATCCCACCCCGGTTCCTTTGGGGTTTATCCAAAGAGACACCCAGATCCAGGCAGGAGCACCCCAAAGGCTCCTCAGGAGGAGTCAGGAACCCCGGCAGCCACGGGAGCTGCTCCTGTCTGGGGGAAATGCCAGAGCTGCTCTGGGAACCCCTCCTGGGACTGCCCTGGAGCCTCCTGCGGGATCCATGGACGGGACAGGAGCTGTTCCGGCGGATCCGGGGGGTTCAGCCCCAGAGCTGCCCTGGGTTTGGGGAATTCTCATTTCCTGGGAGCCAGAGCAGGGTGAGGCACATCCAGGATTTCCACTCACACATCCCAGTGGGAGAAAATCCCAGCGGCTGTTCCAAGCCTCTGGAAAACCCCACAATCAGAGGGGGGTGTCTCCAACAAGGCTTTAACCCTGGGATCACCCCAAAAACCGGGATCATTCCTTTCCCTCCCTGGAGAGCAGAGCTGGGTCCCCCCCAGATCAGCCAAATCCCCAAAGAAAGCCCGGGAAGAGTGGCCATTATCTGTTTTCTTTAATAAAGATAGGAAGGATTTGTGTTTTCCTGTTAAGGCAAGGATCTGCTCCTGCTGCTCGGCTCCGGGGGGGCAGCTCTGATTACACAAAAAAAGCTGAATTACACCTCAAACGGAAGGATTACATTTCAGAGACGATTTAGAATTTAAAAAAAAACCAAACCAAAGCCAGAAATAAATTCCACACGGTCTCCTTCTGATTCCCTGTCCTGAGTCCAGTTCCACGCCAGATTCTGAGGTACAAGACAATAAATTAAAAGTTCATTCCGACTGCGGGGATCGAGCGATCAACCTCAATGCGACGTCTTCTTCACCCCCTTCCCGAATTTGGCATCGAGTCCAAGGCCTGGGGGGAGACAAAACACAAAATTTGTGTTCTTCAATCCAGCAGAAAGCCGGGAATTTGGGGCAAAATCAGCTTAATATCCCCAAATTCCCCCATGGAATGAGAGAGGGGGAAAGGAGCAAATGGATCTGCTGGTCCCACACTCCCTCCAGAGCGCCCTTGTCCCGTTCCAACGGGTTTGAGGAGTTCCCAGGGGAAGGATCCCATGGATTCGCTTCCCAAACTCACCCAGGAACACCAGGATGGTGCCCACCCACTGCATGGGGCTGATGGGGTTGGCAAAGAGCACCACGGAGGCCAGGATGGTGAAGAACTTGCGAGTGGTGGTGATGATGGAGCAGGTCAGGGGCCCGAAGTACACCACGGTCATGAAGATGAAGCTCTGCCCCGACAGACACAGAGCCCTGTCACTGCCACGGCCAGGACAGGGAGCCAGGGGAAAATCCCAAGGGATCTTGCTTCGAATCCTGATTATTCGTGGGCTGAAGTGGGTTTATGGCATCCTGGCATGGGCTGGGGGGGCCTTGAAGCTCATCCAGGGACAGCTTCCCCTATCCCAGGTGCTACAACCCGGCCTTGGACGCTCCCAGGGATGGGGCAGCCACAGCCTCTCTGGAAATTCCACCCCACTCCCTTGCAGGGAAGGAAATCCCACCCAAAATCCCATCCCTGAGCCCATGGGATGGCCCCAGCCCAGGGCACTGACCTGGCCCAGGGCGCTGGTGAGCCCGAAGAGGAGGATGTTGGAGATGATGCTGGGATAACGCTCCGTGAAACTCAGGAACTCCCAGAGCTCCCCTGTGAACAGGATCCCTGGAAAACAGCCCGGGATGAGCGGCTTGGATGAGGATTCCCCGCCCACGTGGGGTCGGGTTGGGCTCAGAACCCCTGAAAACAGGGAGTGAGCTCCAGAAACAACAGGAGGAAACAGCAGCAGGAGAAGCAGTCGCCCTCCTGGTTAATCAGTGAAAGAAAGATCATCAGCTGGGATCAAATTCCAGCAGAACAGTCCCCAGCAGTTAATCAGGAGCGCTGCTCCCTGCTCCTGGAACGGTTTGGGCTGGGAGGGACCTCAGAGCTCACCCGGTGCCGTGGGCAGGGGCAGCTCCCAGCCCTGCCTGGGCTCCGGTTTCTGCTCCCAGCTGGAGCAGGAGCTGCTCTGGGACCCTCAGGGGAGAGCCCAGGGGGTGGCAGGGGCTGGGGCCACAAACAAAAAACCCAAAAATCCCAAACAAAACAAATTCCAAAGTACCCCAGGCACATTTTTGGCGCCGGGGCCGGCCCAGGGCAGGGCGTGGCCGTTCCCTGGGATCCATCCCTGCGTTCCTTACCTGCCCCCAGGAACAGTGTGGACCAGAGGTTGACGTTGAGCATCATGTGGTTGGAGCCTGTCTGGTAGTGAGCCCTCATGTGGTCCTGGGACACCCCCGTGAGCCCGTCCAGGGTCAGCGACAGCAGCTGGGCACAGACACCACAAACCCTCAGGGCCCGCTGCTTCTCCCCAGGGAAAACCCTCCTGCCCCCCGTTCTTACAGGGGTTATTAGCAGGGGCTGTTAACGGCGCTGGGAGGGCGTGCAGAGCGCAGGAAGGCTGCCCTTGCCCCCAGCTGTCCTGCCACACCTTCAAGGCACAGCTGAGACCCTGGGACCCATCCCAGGTGAGGGTAAATCCCACCTGAGAGCCCAGAATTTATCCCAGGTGAAGGGGAAATCCCACCTGAGACCCTGGGGCTCCTACCAGGTGTAACCCCCCACTCTGAGGCCCGGCCCTGGCGGGTCCCTGCACTCACCAGCAGCAGCTCCCCATAGCCAAAGACGTGCTCGGTGTCCCCCGTCCCCTTCTTGGGCTTGTAGAGGAACAGGGCCACCCCCGCCACGATGAGCAGCACGCACAGGTACTTGGCTGGGGGGTACCTCTTCCGCAGCAGGGTCACCCCCAGCAGCATCACTGGGGAGAGGGGACATCACAAATGGCGCCTGGAACCCCTCGGGGGCATTAAAGCCCTACCAAGTCATTCCCAAATCACGGCTGCAGAGAAGGAACATCACCAAGGGCTCCCCAAACCCCTCCCTGGAATCAAACCCGGCCCAGCCCCAGGCAGAGCTCTGACAGGTGAGGGGCTGCTGGAGGCACAGAAATCCACACAAACACACAGAAAATGGGGAATTCTCCTACCTGGGATGGGCTTACAAGACTTGCCCAGAACCTGGGAAGGAAGGATGGGTGTTAATGATCCACATCCCAAAACGAGACACAGAACATCCCCCATGGGCTGCTGAGACTGAGCAGGGACAGCTCAGCACCCGCCTCAAGGGGAATCACCCAAATTCCCTCCCAATCACCCAACTCCCAGCATTTCTGGGCGATTTCTCTCCCTTTTCTGAGCTCTCTCAGCCCCTCCCTCCAGCTCCGGCAGTGACCGTGACACAAAAGGGACCCCAGGAGAACGAGTGCTGGGGTCAGTGCCGGGGTCAGTGCTGGGGTCAGTGTCATGGTCAGGGCTGGGGTCAGTGTCGGGGTCAGTGCCGGGGTCAGTGGCGGGGGTAGTGCCCCCCGGGGCCCCCCG
>NW_008239292.1:865113-865453 GCF_000691975.1 Corvus brachyrhynchos | reverse complement strand
AGGAGCGGCCCCGGTCCGGGCCGCCGCCGTCCCGGGCATCCCGGACTTACGGAGCTTGGCGAAGGCGGCGTTGATCACGCACTGGATGAACACGAGGGTCAGCGCGTACTTGAACTTCTCCTGCTTCGCGCCCTCCCCGTAGCGGCCTCGGGTGCTGCGGGACGGACACCGGGGACAGAGAGAGCGGGACGGGCACCGGTGAGAGCGGGGTGAGAGCGGGGAGAGAGCCGGGGAGAGAGCCGGGGCCACGGGCAAGGAGCGGCGCGACCCAGCCGGGTCCCGCTGCCCGCGTCTGCCCCAGTCCCTCGTCTGCAGGGCCACCCGCCCCGGGGGTCCCCCC
>NW_008239292.1:851148-863060 GCF_000691975.1 Corvus brachyrhynchos | reverse complement strand
TCACGGCCCTGCCCGCTCCGGGGTCCCGCAGCCGCCCCCCAACCTCGGCCGGCACCTGCCGGCACCACCGGATCCCCGGTGTCCCCTCACGGTGTTGCGGTTTAACCGCACCTGGAAATTAAGCACAAGCCTGGAATGGGGGGGGACACCAAAATAAAGCTTATGGGTTGCAGTATGAACGATTTAGTGACGAGAAATGGGATAAAATGCTGTAATAGTGGTAAATAACCATGATAACGGAAAGGGAAAGGAGAAAAAAAAATAGCAATTGCTGACCAATGCCAGAATCCCCTTCCCACGTCCAGATTGCTCCAGATTACTTTGAGGTAATTCCCGATAATTCCTCCAGTTTGTATACTGGGAATGACATTGTGTGGTGGGGAACATCCCTTTGGCCAGCTGGGATCACCTGTCCCGGTTTCCTTTGGGAACCTCCTCACTGGCAGAGCAGGAGACACAGAAAGAAGGGGGAAAAAAGAGTCCCTGGTTTGGGATAAGCCCAGCCCGTGGCCGTGCACGGGGCACTCTTCCAGCTGAGTGTTTGGGAGGACGTGGACAGCATGAAATACGCTCTCTTTTTTTGTGTGTGTGGGTTTTTTTTGACAATACAATATTTCAATGTAAGTGCTCTGTGGCGTTGTGCTGTTGCAGAGGAACGCGGGCAGTAGCTCGGATGGAACAGAGGACTCGGATTTCTCCACGGATCCCGAGCACACGGACAGCTCCGAGAGCGATGGCACGTCCCGGAGATCCGCCCGCGTCACCCGCTCCTCGGCCAGGCTCAGCCAGAGCTCCCAGGGTGAGGGCTCGGCTCCTTAGAGCAGGGAAAGGCTCTTCCAGCCCCGCACGAAGGATCCCAAATGCAGCCCCACACCGCAAACAACCCCGCTGTTCCCGAGGGCTATGGGTTCTTATCTAAATGCTGATAGTTCTTATCTAAACTAAGGGATCTTTGCTTCTCCAAAGGGGAGCGGGGTGGTAATTATGGGTTAATTAAGTTGTTAAACCTGGAGAAAGCTGGTGTTACTCCAGATTGCTCCAAGCGTCCAGAGATGTTATCTGGCAAGGCCAGAGCATGGTGACCGAGGCAGGACAGAGCCACAGGGTGTTGGTCAGTGCGGGGCAGGGGGATCCCCGTGGTTCCTGGGGTGTAACTGTGGTGTCCCCGTGGTTCCTGGGGTGTAACTGTGGTGTCCCCGTGGTTCCTGTGGATGTAACTGTGGTGTCCCCGTGGTTCCTGTGGATGTAACTGTGGTGTCCCCGTGGTTCCTGTGGATGTAACTGTGGTGTCCCCGTGGTTCCTGTGGATGTAACTGTGGTGTCCCTGTGGTTCCTGGGGTGTAACTGTGGTGTCCCTGTGGTTCCTGGGGTGTAACTGTGGTGTCCCTGTGGTTCCTGGGGTGTAACTGTGGTGTCCCTGTGGTTCCTGGGGTGTAACTGTGGTGTCCCTGTGGTTCCTGGGGTGTAACTGTGGTGTCCCTGTGGTTCCTGGGGTGTAACTGTGGTGTCCCCATGGTTCCTGGGGTGTAACTGTGGCCCAGCCAGCAGCAGCCAGCCCCCGTCACCCCCAAGAAATACCCGCTGAGACAGACGCGCTCCTCCGGCTCCGAGACCGAGCAGGCCGTGGATTTCTCGGACAGAGGTACCCAGAGGGGCAGGGAGGGCTGGGGAATCCCTGCTCCGAGGGTGCTCCCGAGGGCGGGAGAGGCTCCGCGCGGTCCCTGAGGTGTTCCCGGGAGCTTTCCCCGCAGCTCTGTCCCCTCTGCCCCTCACCCAGACACCAAAAATGCGGCGGATCACGACGAGTCCCCGCCCCGCACCCCCACCGGGAACGCGCCGTCCTCGGAGTCCGACATCGACATCTCCAGCCCCAACGTGTCCCACGACGAGAGCATCGCCAAGGACATGTCCATGAAGGACTCGGGCAGTGACCTGTCCCACCGGCCCAAGCGCCGCCGCTTCCACGAGAGCTACAACTTCAACATGAAATGTCCCACTCCCGGCTGCAACTCCCTAGGTAACCCGGGCTCCGATGGCCGTGGCGCTCCTGCTCCGCTATTCCTGCTTGGCTGGGTGTTAGATCCTAAAAATAGGGGCTGAATTCGGATCAGGAGTATCAGGGAGAGGTGGGCCTGGAGAAGGGATATGGAGCATAAGTACAGGGATGTTATTCCTGGAGGTGTTTTCTGTTTTGGGGGATGGCAGGATAAGGAAGCAAGTAGGAGGGTGAGCACAGGTGTGGGAGAAAAATTCCTAGAATTGTTGGCAGGGAGCTGTTTTTTGCCAGAAACAGGATTTCAGTCCCAAATCATTGCCTTCCCATCCCTGGCTGCTTTGGCTTAGTGTGAGAAAGATTTTCCTTCTTTTTAAAACCAGGAGGCTTCCTCCTGTCCCCCCAGCATGCTCCTGTGAGGGATCTGCCCGTCTGGCAGACTCTTTCCACTTCTTTGGGATCATTTGTCACAAGTTTTGTTGTTTTTCTGACCCTCTGCAGGACATCTGACTGGGAAACACGAGCGCCACTTCTCCATCTCGGGGTGCCCTCTCTACCACAACCTCTCGGCAGATGAGTGCAAGGTGAATGGTTTTTTACCTTCTGATTTCTCCCCCTTTGGGATTTTTAGGATAAAATGCTGAGCCTTGTAATCCGTGAGCAAAGAGCAGAGTTCACACGGGTGTGTTTGGCTGTGAGACAGCAGCACCTGCGTGTCAGAGCTGGGAGGTGCAGCTCACCGTGCTCACCTGGAAGGGAAAAGGGGGGACAGGAGGTGGCTGCAGCCCTGACAGGGGAATTTTGGCCTCCAGGTGCGAGCCCAGAGCCGGGACAAGCAGATTGAGGAGCGAATGTTGGCCCACAGGCAGGACGACAACAACAGGCACGCCACCAGGCACCAGGTAAACGGGGACAGCCTCGGCTCCTGCCTCCCAGCACGGCCATTTCACCTGGGCTCCCTTCTGCACATCCCAGAGAAGCTGCTGGGACAGTCCTGGCCCTGCCCAGCTGCCAGCTCCAGCAAGGAATCCCTTGTATCCCTTAAACGAGGTTGGAGCAGGCAGGGAGAGCAGAGCTGGGCTTGGCCTGTGCTCTCAGGATGATCCTTTCCCCATGCTCGGATGTGCAGGACGAGGGAATTCCTGCAGAGCTGTAAACTGCAATTTCCCTCTGACCAAACCAGGGCAGTGACATTTCCGGGTCCCTGAGTCAGCTGGGAGCTCTGGCCCAGCACGGAGCATTCCATGGGGAGTGCTGCCTGTCCTGTGGCACGAGGCTGTGGTGGGAAGGGAAACGTCCTGCTCTGCATTCCTGTGCTGCACCTGTAGCGCCCTGTGATTAGCAGAGGGTCTGGTTCAAGCCTGGGATGGGAGCCAGGATGGAATTCCTTGGGGTGGGAACTGAAGGGCAGCGTTTGCAGGGGCTGGAGCCTCTCAGGGGTCCCACCCTGGGTTTCTTTCAGGCTCCCACAGAGAGGCAGCTGAGGTACAAAGAGAAGGTGGCTGAGCTCAGGAAGAAGAGGAACTCGGGGCTGAGCAAGGAGCAGAAGGAGAAATACATGGTAAAAGCAGGAATTTGATCCTTTCATTCCCCCCGGGATGGAATTTGGCTTTCCCAGTCATCCCGCAGCATTCCCAGCTGGAAAAGCTGCAGGATGCAGCAGCTCAGCAGCCAAAGTGCTGTCCTTTGCTGTTCCAGGAGCACAGGCAGACCTACGGCAACACCAGGGAGCCTCTCCTGGAGAACCTGACCAGCGAGTACGACCTGGAGCTGTTCCGGAGGGCTCAGGCCCGGGCGTCCGAGGACCTGGTGAGATCCAGCCCTGAGGCACTCCCAGCAGAGCCTTTGGGGCAGTGGGGCCCTTCCCGGGGTCTGTGGGAGCTGTGAGGCAGAGCAGGGAGCTGGGGAGCAGCTGCAGGCCAGCACAGCCACCCCGGGGTGGGGGATGAGTGCCAGTGACCGGCAGGGATTGCTGGAGGCACAGCTGGAGCTGAGCTCTGCGCTCAGGAATGTGCAGTGCCATTCCAGGGGTGCTCCCAGGGGGACAATGACAGCTTCCCTGCTGAGGGCTGGTGACAACAAAAGCCACCTTGGCCATAGCCAGTGGCTGAGTTCACAGCCTGGTGTTGCTGAAGCTCCTGAGGAGCTTCCCAAAGCCACATCCCATTCCAGAGAGGGATCAAAAGATCCTCTGATGCTTTCCCATGAGATCATCGAGTCCAGCCCATGACCTGACACCACCTTGTCCCCACGTGCCATGTCCAGGCTTTCCTTAAACATCTCCAGGGACGGTGACACCTCCCTGGGCAGCCCCTTCCAATTCCCAGTCCCTCCTTCTGGGAAGAAATTCCTCCTCATGTCCAGCCTAAGCCTCCCCGGCACAGCTGGGGCTGTGTCCTCCTGTCCTGTTGTTCCCTGGGAGCAGAGTCCGACCCACCCTGGCTGCACCCTCCTGTCAGGAGTTGTGGAGAGCGATGAGGTCTCCCCTGATGCTTTTCTCCAGGATAAGCACCCCCAGCTCCCTCACTGCTCCTCACAGCACTTGTGTCCTGTCCCTATGGATCAGGAAAGGAACCGGGAGTGGCGAGGAGCCGTAAGAATTTAATGAAAGACGAATTTAGAAGACTTGAAACAGATTTCCTCCAGGAAAATAAATCCCAGTTCTCCCCCAGCTGCTTTCAGTGAGTTTTTTGGCTCCTGCAGGAGAAGCTGAGGCTGCAGGGGCAGATCACCGAGGGCAGCAACATGATCAAGACCATCGCGTTCGGGCGCTACGAGCTGGACACGTGGTACCACTCGCCCTACCCCGAGGAGTACGCGCGCCTCGGCCGCCTCTACATGTGCGAGTTCTGCCTCAAGTACATGAAGAGCCAGACCATCCTGCGCAGGCACATGGTGAGGCCCGGGGAAGGGCTCATTCCCGCCGGGAATTCTGCTGTGGCACCGGGTGCCCAGCCAGGCTCAGCCCGGCACCGCGCTCGTAAACGTCTGAATCGGTCGCCGCTGCGGCTGCGGGAGGTGGGGCTGCGGTTTCCTGGCCCGCTGGAGCTGCTGCTGTCCCTGGAGCAGCGGTGACGGCCCCGGTTTGTGTCCCTGTCACAGGCAAAGTGTGTCTGGAAGCATCCCCCCGGTGATGAAATCTACCGCAAGGGCTCCATCTCCGTGTTCGAGGTGGACGGGAAGAAGAACAAGGTGAGTGTGGCCAAGAGGGGAGTGCTGCGCTGCTGCAATTTGGGAGGAGCTTTGCCGATGGCCAGAGATGACCTTAAAGACAAAATACAGAGACCCAAGCCCTGCTCCCCTGCCCTGGGCAGCCAGAGAAGGAGATCACATCCATTCCCACATTCCCACCCACAGGAATCCAGGCTTATCCATTTCCATCACCAGTGGAATTGTTTCCTGACCCAGCTGCTCTGTTTCCCCATCATTTCTCAGATGATTCAGATTTCTTTTGTCCTTTCCCAGGTGGTTTTGTCCACATTTGGGATATCCCACTGGAATCAACACCTGCATCTCTTTTTTTGTCCCCAGATCTACTGTCAGAACCTGTGTCTGCTGGCAAAGCTTTTCCTGGACCACAAAACCCTTTATTATGATGTTGAACCCTTCCTCTTCTACGTCATGACCGAGGCTGACAACACTGGCTGCCACCTGATCGGGTATTTCTCCAAGGTCAGTGGAAAACATTCATCATCCACCTCACTAAAACAGGATTTAGGAGCCCCTTATCAGCACTGGCTCCCTTCTGCAGTCTCAGGATTTGCTGCTTTTGGGAACAGATAAAGTTCCAAGGCTGAGCTGCAGGAATTGTTCTGTTTGCTGAGGGATTGCAGGGGCTTTGCTGCTCCATCATTTCTCATTCCCAGCAAAAACCAAACCAGCTCCACAGAATTGTTGTTGCCAGGAAGCAGAGTGGTGTCTTCATCAGGGATGAAGAAATTGGGAAGGAATGTAGAGAAAAATACATTGAAATAAATACTAGTCACCATGATTTCTTTTTTTAGTAAAACAGTTAAAGGAATAAAAATTCTGAGTTCTGTCCCTCCTCCTCTCTGCTCTTGTTTCCAGGAGAAGAATTCCTTCCTCAACTACAACGTGTCCTGCATCCTGACCATGCCCCAGTACATGAGACAAGGCTATGGCAAAATGCTCATCGACTTCAGTGAGTGGGGAGGAAAATTCCAGGGCAAAATTCCTCCCCTTCCACCAGGGCATCTCACCTGCCTGCTGGTGCTTGAGCAGTTTCCATCCTGGCTCATTTCTGAGTAGTTTAAATAGGTTTTTTTTTTTTTAATTTTTTAGGCTATTTGCTGTCGAAAGTAGAAGAAAAGGTTGGCTCCCCAGAACGTCCCCTGTCTGACCTGGGCCTGATCAGCTACAGGAGCTACTGGAAGGAGGTTCTGCTGCGCTACCTGCACAACTTCCAGGGCAAGGAGATCTCCATCAAAGGTGTGTCTGGGAGCTGGGGGGGATTTGGGAACATCCCTGTGCCTGACCCACCCACCCAGGTGTTTTAATGGGATATTCCTGTGGCTGGGAATGGCTCCTTCCCACTCCTGCCACCAGCACAGATGGGCCAGTTTGCAGCATTTGGGGAGGATGAACTGGCTGCTTCTTGAAAAAAAACACAATTTAAAAAATATTTAGCCAGAAGTTTCATCCACCTGTGGGTTAGAATGTCAATTTTAACAAGAAAAATGGTTCCAACAGCCAATATTGAGAATATTTGGCCTTATTTTGATGGCACTTCTCTGTTGGTGGCACCTGGGAGGACGTGGGATTTCCTGGGGCTGTGAGGTACCCTGGAAAAGCAGGATTGCATCTTCTCTCAGAGGATTTGTCACACAGATCCCAAACCCAGCGCCCCCAGCCCCCGCAATCCTGGCTGTGCCTGCTCAGTCCCTGTCCCACGTTTCTGAGGGCCTTACACAAAACTCATGGTGAGACCCCCGGGGTTTGGGGCTGTTTCAGGGGCTCTGGGCTGGGCTCTGACCCGGGCTCTGCCTTGCAGAGATCAGCCAGGAGACCGCAGTGAACCCCGTGGACATCGTGAGCACCCTGCAGGCCCTGCAGATGCTCAAGTACTGGAAGGGCAAACACCTGGTCCTCAAACGACAGGTGAGCCTGCCCATTCCGGGGGCTGTCTCCTTTCATTTCCTTGTTCTCCTTGCTGGGATCAGGGGTTCCTCGGGTCTTCCAGCCTGTTCATTCTCATCTCCCAGTAAAACAGGGTGAGCTCTCCTGCCCTGCACAGACACCCCAAAATCCCACCCTGTGCCTCCCTGGGAGCGTTGTCTGAACACTCCTGGCTCTCTGGCAGCCTCAGGGCCGTGCCCATTCCCTGTTCCGGTGCCCACCACTCTCTGGATGAAGAACTTTTCCCTAAAATCCCACCTAAACCTCCCTGGCACAGAGTGAACAGGATTGATTGATCCCTTCATGACTCCCTGATAAACCAGTCCCCAGATGTGCCAGACATTTTCCCTTCCCTGGGATCCCTTTGGAGCTTGATTGAAGGGCTTCTAGAAAACTGTGGAGAAGATGAAGTTAATTTTGGTGTGACTTTGGTGTGACTTTGCTGTTGTTTTGGGGGATTAGTGGGTGAGCCACCCTCCCCTTTGTGGTGTTGTCCCATGGATAACTGTGCCCCTCCCCTGCTGTCCCCAGGATCTGATTGATGAGTGGATTGCCAAGGAGGCCAAGAGGTCCAACAGCAACAAGACCATGGATCCCAGCTGCCTGAAGTGGACCCCTCCCAAGGGCACCTAAGTGTCCCCGCCAGCGTCCCCAGCGTAGAGGTGCCGTAGGGATCCGTGTCGTGCCGTGCTGTGGTGACTGGCTGCTGCAGTGTCCCCAGAGCAGCTCACCCCAGGGCTGGCCTGGCCTGGCCCTGTGTCCCCACAGTTCTGAGGAACTCGGATGTTTCGGCCTCAGTGAGGCCGTGAGGACTGGAAGTGTCTCGGAGCCCCAGGAAGCTCCGGCCCGAGGAGCTCTGATTGCTGGCCCTGGCCCTGGCCCTGCTGGCCCTGCTGGCCCTGCTCTCCTGCTCCAGGGGCCTGTCCCACCATCCCCTGTCCCTCCTGCAGCTTCCCTGAGTCCCAGGGCCGCTCCTGGCTCTTGGACAAGGTCTGGGAGTGCTTCTCTGGGGCAGGCCTGGCTTGCCCAGTGACATCAGCATCTGGAACTGCTCCTGTCCCATTCCGTGTCTGAAATAGGTTTAGTGGGATAATATCCCCCTCTTCCAGCATAGGATCCAGCAGATCTCCTCTTAGTTCCTGTTGTCCAGCCAGAATTGCACCTCCTGCCCCTGAGGGAGTCACTGGAGCAGGGTGTTCCTGTCACCCCTCCTGGGGCCGCCACAGCCCTGCTGGAAGCACCTCTGGATTAGAATTCCCATTTTTCCTGGTGTGTATCTCGTGGAATTACTGAGTTCCTGTACATAAACAACCTGCTGAGTGTATCCCCCTGGAGATGTTTTTCCCAGAGCAGCCTTCCTGGAATTGCAGGTCCCTTTTTTTTGGAGTTTTTTCCTCTCCGGGCCAAAGGAATCCAAACTTTGGCCTTTTCCAAAGAGCCACAGGAACTCCCAGCACCAATTCCAGGAGCTGCTGGGCTGCTGTGCTCCAGGGAGGGATGGATTCCCTGGCAGAGCAATGAAAGCTTCAGTTCCTCTCTCCCATCAGCAGAAATATCCCGGAATGGCTTCCCAGTAAAACCAGTGTCCTTGTGCCACCAGTGCCTGTGTGGCTCCAGTGTCACTGACAGAGGGGACAGTCCTGGGAAAGGGCTGAATTCCCTGATCCCAGGGGTAAATTCCCTGATCCCACTGCTGATTCCCTCGATCCCGGTGATTCCTGATGGAACAGGGTGTGAAATGAAGCGCTCCTGGGAAGGTGGGAGCCGTTCCCCATTAACCACTGCCCCACCCTGACTGGAAAAGTTCCCTCCTGCTCCTCTGGTTCCCTGCCTTTCTCCTGGAAAACCAAACCACCCCCAGACCCTCAGTCCTCGCTGTGGACCTCGTGGGCATTACTGACTCCTGCTGTCCTTGCTCCTGGCTCGTCCCGAGCTGCAGATTCCCAGGAGATCTCCCAGCAGTGGCTCTGGAGCAGGGAGGGAGGGAGGGAGGCCGTTCCCTGCTCCCCGTTCCCGTGCCGTGTGGGATGTGCTGTTCCTGTACCCGCTCCTCAATAAAAGCATGTTCCCTGCTCCAGCCTCGGCTCCGTGCTTTCCCGCAGCTCCAGGGAGGAGCAGCTGCTCCCCTGTGTCCCAGGGGCTCCTCTGGAACCCATCCCTGGGCCTGGGATTTTAGGATTGGGGCTGGAGCAGCCTTGGGGTTGAGTCTTCCCAAAATATCCTGCTCAGGGCTGTTCCAGTGCATTAAACCCTTTCCATGAAGGAATTTTTCCTGATACCCATCCTAAACCTCCCTTGGCACCGCCTGAGGCTGTTATTGGGACGAGTTTTCCCCACACTGAGGGGAAGCTGCTGAAGGAGAATTCCCCGAGATCTCCCTCAATTTCCAGGAGCTGCTCCGTGGTTCCTGATCCCTCTCCCAGCTGAGCACTGGGATTCCTCCTGGCTTCTCCCTTTTGCTGGGATGGTTTGGGGCAGGATGTGGTTGGGCTGAGGATCTGTGGGGAGGGAACAGGGGCTGATATTCCTGCAAGGAACAGAGGGAAGCAGGAAGGAAGGGGAGCGAAATGCGTGCAGTGACCTCAGCTGGTCCTGCTGTGATCCCGATGCCTCGGAGCTCACCCCAATCCATGGGGGACGATCCCTGTGCCACCAGCGCTGCCCCCCTGCTGTCCCAAACCCATGGAAAGGCCTGGAACGGCCTCTCCGCGTTGGCTCCCGCGCCAGGGAAGAGCAGCTCTATTTTTGGGATCATTCCCTGTAATTAACTCGGCCTTTCCTGCCCTCCCCGGGCCCGGCCCACGCGGCCCCGAAACCACCAGAGGTGCAGGAAAACGGGAGCCAGGAAAGGGAAACGAAAACATCCCCAGGAAACCACGGATCCCAACGGCTCCTGCGGCTTTCCTGCAGGAGAGCTCAGCCCCCGGGAGCTGCCAAACTGGACCTGACACCTTCCCGCGGTGCCCAGCGAGCTCGGGAGCTGGAAGATTCCCGAGTTTGGGGCTGCTCTGGAATCACAGGTCAGGGGATGGTTTGGGATGGAGGGATCTGAGATCCCGGCCATTCCCACCCCCTGCCGTGGGCAGGACACCTTCCGCTGTCCCAGGTGGCCCCAAGCCCCATCCTTGGACACTTCCAGGGACGGAGCATCCACGTTTTCTCTGGAAAACTCATTCCAGCCCCTCATCACCGCCTGCTCTTCCCAGTTCTCCCAGTTATGGGACACCTGGGACCTGCTTTCTCCCACCTGAGCAGGGAACTGGGAGCAGGAAGCTTCTCCCGCCTCTGGAGCCCCAGCCTGACCTTGGAGCAGCTGGGAAGGAGCAGGATCCCAGCAAAACGGGGATTTTCGGCAATTCCAGCGAGTCCCTCACGAGCCAAACTCCCGGGAAGCCCCGATGAACGTCAGCGAGGGAAAACCTTCCCGAGTTTTTCCAGCAGGAGCTGGATTGCCGGGAAGGGCAGCAGAGGGTGCTGCTTCCCAGGGCAAAGGCACTGCCAGAGCCGCAGGAAACTCCCGGGAGCTCGGGGTTGGCTTTTCCTGGGAATTTATCCCTGATTTCTGGGCAGAAACCGAGGGATATTCGGGATGTGGGAACGGCACGGGGAGAGGGACAATTCCAGTGCTCTCCTGGGGTGTTGGAACCATTCCCAGCTCTGCAGGGTGTTGGTGTGGGATCAGGGAATTCTCAGGGAATCATGGAATCGCAGCCCGGTTGGAAGGACCCCAAAGCCCATCCAGTGCCATCCTTCCCCTATCCCGGGATGATCCCTGCGCTTCCCTGCCAGCCCAGGACATTCCATGGGCTGTGTCCTCCTCATCGCCTTCCCTGAGGGAGCCCCGACGATCCCACCCTGCTCCGGGTCCTGCTTCCAGCTGGGACAGGGAATTTCAGCTGCTCCCGGTGCCGGCCTGGGATTCCGGGTGGGAATGGTGAGGAAAACACACCCCTGCTTGGGGTTTATCCAAAGTCGAGGACTCTTCTCCCCACTTTTTTGGGTCTCCGGCTCGGCCAGTGAGGAGGTTCCCAAAAGAAAGCGGGGCAGGTGATCCCAGACCCCAGTGAGCATTCCATGATTCCTCGATCCTCCGGGAAAGGCTGCTCTGCACAGACCCCCCGCCGTGCTTTGGGCAGAGCAGGGCCTGGGCTGGACGCCGGGATTCTCCAGGGGAGTTCTCCCCGTGGATCCGGCTGGATCAGGAAGTTTTCCTGGTGATTCACCGGGAGCTGCTGCTCCCTGTGAGTCACTCCAGAGGGGGGAGGGATGGAGGGAGGGATGGATGGATCCATGGATGGATCCATGGATGGATCCAGGGATGGATGGATGGAGGTGCTGGGAATGCTCCCAGCCAGACCAGGTCCAAACCTGCTGGCTCCGGGCGTTCTGTGCTGGGACAGCTCAGGTTCCTCACCCCAAACTGA
Organism: Corvus brachyrhynchos; assembly: GCF_000691975.1. Lineage (NCBI taxonomy): Eukaryota > Metazoa > Chordata > Aves > Passeriformes > Corvidae > Corvus > Corvus brachyrhynchos. The sequence continues at coordinate 851,507 of NW_008239292.1, read as the reverse complement.
TCAGGGGAATCACTGCTGCGGCTCCTGGGCTCCATCCTGGGTTCGTGGGAGAAGGAAGGAATGGGAATTTGCAGACAGAAGGCCTCAGGATGAGTTTTTTCCAAAAAAAAAAGCACCTCCCAGGCCAGGCCAGGGGGGTTTGGCTGCCCAGGGCTCTCACAGGGCTCTCTCCTTTCCCTGACATCCCCAGGAATTCCCCGCAACCACTCCAGGGATTTTGGGGCTCAGGGCATCGAGGATCTTTCCCAAAATGTTCTGCCCTGCCCATCCCACAGGAGCAGAGCCTGGAGCCGCCGCTGCCCCAGCCGGGCCCGAGCCGGGCTCCAGCCCCTTCCCTGTACTTACGGGACATTTTTTGG
>NW_008239292.1:849785-851042 GCF_000691975.1 Corvus brachyrhynchos | reverse complement strand
GGCGCGCCTGTGGGCACGACCCCCCTGCCCCGCCCCGACCGCAGAGATCCCAGTGCTCCCAGTGCCGCCAGCGCTCCCCAGGCTGGGAGGGACGGGGGGAGCTGGGCTGGGCCAGGCCGGGAGAACTGCGGGGTTTGGGGGGAGCGGGGGTGCCCGCCCTGTCCCTCTGGGATCGAACTCCCAGCTGCTTGTCCCTAAAACACTGGATTTGATACTGGAGGTGCTGCTGGGGGCTGTCCCTGTTCCCGGCGCTGCCCTGGGAATGGGATTTCTCCTGGATTAAAGCTGCTCTTTCCTGAAATCGTTTTTTCCAAGCCCCTCTTAATTTTAGTTTTGTATTCACAAAATTGGAGTTTTTCCATTGAACAAAACCTGGGATTTGCTGTCACCTGTGGGAGCTGCCTGTGGGATGACACCCATTCCCTCAGGAGCAGGGCTGGAACCTTGGATCCGGAGGTGGAAAAGCAGCGCGGAGGCTCCTGGCTCTGGGATGATCCCGCCGGGAACGCTCGGGCTGAGCCAGCCCCTCACTCCCAGACTGGATTCAAATCGTGGGATCGCCCCGGGTCATTCCCGGCTCCTCTAGGACGCGGCGGAGCCTCTGCCCCATCCCTGGGCCCATCCCAATCCCGCTCCCGTCTGTCCCAGGCCGCTGCCGGCTCCGGGAGCTCCGGGAGCCGCCTCTGGAGCAGAATTCCCGGCGCAGCTGCTTCCAGTTACGGCTCCGGCACATGAAAGGAGCGCGGGGTTAAATTTAGCCGGGCAGGAAAAGCCTTTTATCCTCCTGCTTCATCTCGGCCCCAAACCCATCCCGGGGCCCGGCAGCCACCGGGAAACCACAATTCCCTCTGGGAGCACCCCGCGGAGCCGCCGCCGCCACCTCCGGGCTGGGCACGGGACAGGGACACAGGGACATGGGGACAGTGACAGGGACACAGGGACACAGGGACACAGGGACATGGGGGCAGGGACACAGGGACATGGGGGCAGGGACACGGGAACAGTTGACAGGGACACGGGGACACAGGGACACAGGGACATGGGGGCAGGGACACAGGGACACAGGGACAGGGACACGGGGACAGGGACATGGGGACACAGGGACACAGGGACAGGGACACAGAGACAGGGGCATGGGGACAGGGAAAGGGGCATGGGGACAGGGACATGAGGACAGTGTCACGGGGACAGGGACATGGGGACACCACCAGCGCAGGCAGCGGCGGGGGGCGGGCGGCCGCGGGGGGCGGGGGGGGG
>NW_008239292.1:848757-849465 GCF_000691975.1 Corvus brachyrhynchos | reverse complement strand
CTCCGCCACCCACGGCGCGAGCGGCATCGCCCAGGATCCCGCGGCAGCATTCCAAGGAATCCGGGGCTGGCTCCGCTCCCTGTGCCCGCTCCCGTCTGCAGGTAGGAGCAGGCTCGAGAGAGCGGGAGCGGGGCTTGGAATGAGCTCAGGGCCCCTCTGCCCATCCCAGATCCCGGGAAACTCGGGGAAGGCACAGCTCGGCCCCCGAGGGCTTGAAATTGGATTCTCGGCCTCATCAGCCGCACGAACTGGGAATTTTGTGGAAATGGGGGCTTAGGAATGAGAGTGGGACGCTGCAAAGGGAGGGATGGTCCCAGAGAAACCGGGATGCACCCCGGAATGCGGGAACTGCGCCAACAAAGCCCAGAGGGGGCAAACGGATTCTCCCAGGGCAGTGCAGGAAGCCCGGGAGGGATCCAGGGAATCCCATCCAGCCCCATCCCAGCTGTTCTCCGCATCTGGAGCATCCCTGCGTAGGGAGGAGCACCGGGGCCAGAGCCCTGACCTGGCTTTGCCCCTTTTCGCCCGGGAATGCCGCTGGAAGGAGGTTCCTGCCTGGAGCCCTCCCCGGCTCCACGCGAGGCTCCCGGGAGCCGAATTCCCATCTCCGAGCCCATCCCGGTGTGACCTCGGGGCCGGACCGGGGATGATCCACAGCCCATTCCCAAGCCACGGACTCATTTTCCAGCCGTCCTGGCCGCCGCTCAA
>NW_008239292.1:843279-845894 GCF_000691975.1 Corvus brachyrhynchos | reverse complement strand
GGGCCGGGAGCGGCGGCCAATTCCAGCGGCGGTTCCTCTCCCGTAACTCGATCCCACATCCCTGGAGGCGGCCCCGGCTCTGACAGGTGACACTGGAGCCGCTCCGGGCGCGCCGCTCCTCGGGACAAGTCTGATTTTGCAGCGCACGGAGCTTTTCCGGCGGGATTTGGAGGCTGCGGTCGGGATGGGATGAGTTCGGCTTGGAAAGGACTCACCTGGATGGGATTAACCCTTTCCAGAGCTCCGGGATTCTTCCCTGCTCCGGTTCTGAGGGATGCACGGCCTCTCTGTGGGATTTGGGAGCGGCTTTCTGTGTCTTTTCCAGATGCAATTCCCACCGTCCCGGTGTCCCTGTTTTTCCACGCTCCCCAGGTTCGCTGCGGTGGCACCATCAGGAGGCAGCTCCAGCCGGGATTTTCCTCACTGGAAGCAGGAAAATCGCTCCAGCCTTTCCCACAGCAGCAGGAGGCTCTGGGAATCCCCTCTTGGAAAAGTTCCTGACCCAGTTTGACCTCGGGGGGGGACGATAAATCCCAATAAATCCCGCTCGGCTGGGAGAAGTGCCCGGGACACACCCGGGATCCTCTCTGGGATCACATCCAGGCGCGGGGGGATTTTTCCCAGCCCCAGCACCGGGGATGGCTGGGATCCTCTAGGGAGCGAGGATGGGATTCCCTAAACCCCGGAGCAGGTTTGGTGTCCCCGTTCCCGACAGGGAATCCTGGGAGCTGCCAGGAAAACGCCGATAAGGACTTCGCTCCGAGGGATTTAATGGAATAACTGAGCCCGGGATGGGGAGGATGGGAATTCTCGGCCCGGATCTCGCCCTGGGAGCGGAGGCCTCGGCCAGGGGAGGGGGAAGAGACACAATCCCAGGGTTTGGGATGTTCAGGGATATGGTCAGGGCGTTTTTCTTGGATTGCTGGGGTCAAACCACCCCTCTGGGATGTTCCCTTCAGGAAGTCAGGGAGTTCCCTCTTCTCCCCGGATCCCTGGGTCTGTTTGGGGTGGGGAGCTCTTGAGACAGGAAAAAATCGCTCCAGTGGGATCATTCCAGGATTTCCTCCAGGACGGGAGCTCTGGGCACATTCCGAGCCCGGCAGAGGGGCCCGGCACCATAAAACCCTGGAATGCCCGTGTTGAAGGCAGGGAATGAGTCCTGGAATGGGAACAGCTCCCATTCTCCACCCAAAGAAGCCTCCGGGGTGCTCGAGCCCCACACGGCAGATCCTCCTTCCAGAGGGGAAACCGAGGCCTGCAGCAGCATTCCAGGGCCGGCTCTGATCCCAGGGAATGCTCCCAAGGGCTCCTTTCCCTGCAGGGGCTGGGCTGGAGCTGCAGATCCCAATCCCAGCCCAGGGCCCCGGCCGGGTTCAAAGGGCTCCGCAGACAACGGAGCTTTGAACTCCTCCTCATCCCGGGGAGTGCAGGCGGGGCAGGAAACACCTTCCCGAACTTAGCCCCCAGCCAGGGAATATCCCGGGATTCCGTTCGATCGGGCCCGGGGAGCAGGAATCGGGGCTGAAGTTTGGAAAAGATCCTTTCCTCGCCAGTGGGGCTGAGGAGCAGGACAGGGATTGATCCCGGCTGCCCCAAAGCTGGGCCTGGATCCTGCCCCATCCCAGCTCCTCCTGGGATTCCGACATCCTCCTCTTCAGCGCTTCCCCGGCCTCCATCCCTGGGATTCCTCCGTGGGATGCACAGAAAGGGCAGGAACGGGGGAAAATGGGGCCACCGAATTTTGGGAGCTGTTGTTGTCCCAAAGGCACCCACCCGGGAGCAGGAAGGAGAGGATGGAGCCCATTGGGAATTCCAGCCCTTCCCGCCAAGCCCTGACAGGGTTTTCCCAGCCTGGAAGTCATCCCTCATCCACAGGCTTCCAAGGGACTCTGGGGAGCCCAAAAGTGCCGCCGGGGTGAGGTGACAGACGCAGGGACAGCACCGGTGGCGGTGGCAGGGCCGGGAAACGCTCTCCCGATATTTGTTCCCTGCTTTTCCCCGCCTGGCAGCCGAGGAAGGGGATTTGGGTGGGAAGCAGAGCCCGGCGCGTGCTCAGGGACGCTTTCCATGATCCCACTGTGGATTTTCCGAGCCAACACCCGCGGAGTGCCAGGTGCCATGGGACTGTTGGAGGGAGATCCTTGGGGAAGTGACGCTCCCAGACTCCCAGATGAGATAAGGGCTCCAGGGATGAGATAAGGGCTCCAGGAGGTGCCGGCGGAGTCTGGAGCGGTGTTTTCCTTCCCCACGGAGCGCTCCATAGGTGGCCTGGCTGGGAGCGGGATGGTGCCTGAGCAAACAGTTCCAAGGGGAGAGGAGCCGGGGCCAATTCCCTGCCGGCTGCGGGCTGAACCCTCATTAACAGCCGGCGCTAATTGCGCTCCCTGCGCGGGCCGGGCCGTGCCCGCCTTCCCCACGCGGAGCTGGCAGGAAAAGCTCCGGGCTCGGATCCCTGCGGAGATCCGGATCCCGATAAGGAGGTGATTTATCCCCCTCCACTTCCTTCCTCGTGGGCATGGACACATCCCGGAGGAGGCCTCGGCTTCCCGGCACGTTCCTGGGTGAGCTCATCCCGCGCTGGGCCGGCACCGGCAGCACCAGGGAGCTCCACGGGC
>NW_008239292.1:837990-842784 GCF_000691975.1 Corvus brachyrhynchos | reverse complement strand
GCGTCGTGCCCGTGTGCCCGCGACACGTCCCGGAGGAGGCCTCGGCTTCCCGGCACGTTCCTGGGTGAGCTCATCCCGCGCTGGGCCGGCACCGGCAGCACCAGGGAGCTCCACGGGCGATCCCCGCTCTGGGAGCCGGGCCGGGAATGGGAGCTGTCCCTGCCTTAGCACGGGGCTGGACCTGGATGGAGTTTAAGGCCAATCCTTGCTGTGATTCCCTGATCTGTGGTGGTGGAGTCGCGGGAATGAGGTCACACAACGAGCGCTGAGCCAGGGTGAGCTCACGGAAAAGCTCCCTCCGGGATTTTCTCCGGCTCCGGATGGGCTGCCGGGACAAAGGGGAACCCGGCTGCTCCCTGGCTCTTCCCACACCGCGGAGCCGGGAGCAAGGAGCTCCTGGAGCTCCACTCAGGGCCGGGAAGTCGCGGCAGATTCGGCGCTTTGGGAATTCAGCTCCAGGCAGCACAGCTTGGAAAACCTTCCGTGACCTTCCCAGAGCCCCTCTGGAGCGGGGGTGCCGGGAATAACAACATTCCCTGTTCGGGAAGGCTCCCGAATCCCTGGGCTTATCCCGGCCCTGCCCTGCCAGGAGCGGAGGTGACACCCCAGGTCCCCCCGCTCCCCTCCCCTCTTTCCCAACCCCGTCCCGCAGCCCCGACCTGTTCTTCCGAAGTTCTCCCAACCCACAGCGCTCTGGCACCTCGGGATTGAGGAGCGGCCTGGCCCGGGGCATTCCCACTTCACAGGGCACCTCTGGAATGCGGCGGATCGGGAATGCTCCGAGCTGGGCCCTGCCCGGCCCTCCCAGGGAGCTGCAGGAGAGATCCCAAAACGGGGGCTGGGGGCAGACCGGACCCTCTTGGGGTCATTTCCAGGGAACGAGGCTCAGAGCTGGAGTTTCCTGGGATTCCTGGCCAGCCCGGTGCTCACCAGAGCAATTCCAGCCCAACCAGTGCCTCCCGTTCCCCGCGCTGCTCCCGCAGGAGAGGGGCAGCTGTACCCGGCTCGGGTGACACCGGGATGGATTCGCTGCTCCCGGCCAAGCGCCCCAGAGAAATTCCCGGCTGCTGATGCAAGGCTGGGCCATGGAAACCCGCGGGATTCATCCCGCTGGAATGAGGAGCAGCAGAACGGGTCCCCCTGGCCAGGGTGGACACGAGGAGCTGCTGGACACGAGGAGCTGGCCCAGCTCGGAGCGGCCAGACGGGATCCATGGGATGGGATCCATGGGATTGCCATGGACAATTTCCACTATCCCAGGGTGCTCCAAGCCCCGTCCAGCCCGGCCTGGACACTTCCAGAGATGGGGAATCCACAACCCTTGGGAAGCCCCAGCTCACAGTCTGGGATGGGGGGAGGTTTGTGGCAGGAATTCCGTGTGTATCCCAAGGAACTCCTGATCCCTGTGGGCTCTCGGAGCCCCTGCAAGGGGCATTTATGGAATCAGAGATCTTTAAGGGTGGAAAAGATCTCCAAAGTCACCAAATCCAGCGGGATGGGAGGAAAAGCTGGCTCAGGGTTGGAAACCCAGCCCGGAGCTGGAGAACTCCTGGGAAGTTCTGACCTCACCGGGGCTCCAGTGCAGGTCAGAAACCGCCCCGGCACCTTCGTCCTGCTGGGATTCCTCCTGAAAGGGAAAGGGAACGGGATTGGAGGCAATTACCAGGAATGGGAGCCGTGATTTGTGTTTGGGGTGAGGACACAGCGCCACAGAATCGCTCCCGACCTCGGGACAGGGGAAGCTCCTCGACACCAAGCCCGGCTGAGGGAAGGGCCTGAGCCTGAAAAATGTCCCAGGAGAAGCCTCTGCTGCCCTTGGAAGTGTCCAGGGATGCCCGGGTGGTGCCTCTGGAGCAGCTGGAGGTCGGGATTCCCTGGAGAGCCCCACATCCCTCCCCTCCGGCTCCACATCCACCCCCCCAGGCTCGGGATTTTCAAAGAGCTCCTTCCTTAAGCTCGGGGCTCCCGGGATGTGCCCGGCCCCGCATTCCCGGGATCCCAGCCGGTGCTGAGCGGCGTTATCCCTGTAGATGGCATCCCAGGATCTCCGCTGGCCCCGCGGGGATGCTCCCGGATCCCTGCGCTGCCCCGGGGACAAACCCGCAGCGGGATCCAGCCGATCCCGACATCCCGAGGGTCCCCGGAATCCTGGATCCCGGCCGGGTGACAGCGCGGAGTTACCCGGGAGGGAGAATTGAACCAGGGCTCGGTCCCAGCCCGGATCCCAGCTCCAGGTGGGATTTCCCGGGGGATTTAAATCCCTTCCTCGGCAGGGTTTGTGTCCCTGGGGACATCCAGGGAAGTCGATCTGCGTTCCCTTTGAAAGGGGAGGAATGAAACCACATTAAACGCGTTTATTGGGAATTAACCCCGCTTTGATGTGGTCGGGGTTGATTCACCCCGGGAGTGCTGAACTCAATGGAATTAAACCCAATTCCAGGCCCAGATCTGAATCGGGAGCTGAACGGGCTTTAACTGAGCAGCTTCAAACCCGCACTTTTAATTAATGTGAGGTAATTTTCCGCAGTGGCTCCGTGTGGTCCAGCCTGGGAGGGAGAGAAAACCCCGGGACACGGCCGGGATCTGCGGGATCGCATTCCCTGTCCCGGGAACGGCCGGGGTCAGGCTCTGGAACGGGAGAGGGATGGAGCTGGGGGGGTTCGGAGGGTCTGGCTCGGCACCAGGAGCGGCTCGCCCGAGTTCTGCCCGCTGGAGCCCCGGGCCGGCTCCGGGGAAGCAAAACACAAACCCCTGGAGCGCGTCCAGGCCGCCGGGTTTGGGGGTTTGGATCTCCCCCAGGAAGTATTTCTGGAAGCGCCGCCCTCTGCTCCTGGTGTGGGCAGGAGAGCGGCCCAAAGCCGCTGGCAGCGCATTTCGGGAGCCTTTCGGCTCTTTCGGAGGGGTTTTTTTTTAACTCTTTGTCCCTAAATCCAGAGGGTTCATCCCACTCTGGGGCCTCTGGACGCTGCTGCATTCCCGGCTCCAAGCGTGGCCACCACGTGTCCCCTGCGCCACATCCCAGCGGGTGGCACCGCGGAGGCTCCCAGTAAACAGCGCGTCCCGGGATTGCGACATCCCAGCCCCAGAAATGCAGGTCACGGAGCTGCGGACGTGGGCAGGGAGCGGGACAGCGACAGCGACAGGGACAGGCCACCAATCCTCGGGATCCAGCACTGTCGCGTTCCCCATCTCCAGAGGGAAGACGAGGCTTGGACGGCCTTAAAGGAATTAATTAATCAAATTAACATTTGATTAACGTCTGATCAGCGCTGTGGGGTTACACAGCCCCAGATAAACCACCGGGGCTCGTTACACCCCAGGCTCCCTGAGTGCTCCTCAGCACCCGGAGCTGAATCCTGTCAGGATTTGTTCTCTGGGTTTGTTCTGGATTTGTTCTGCGCTTCCCTGCAGGGAGCTCTGGGCAGAACCTGCTGCTCTGGGTGTTCTCCACGTCCCGAATTATCCCGTCCCGTGTCCAAACCTCCACTGGAGCTCCTCTGCCCCATCCCGGCGTTTCCGCTCCCCTCCCGCTTCCCCGCCCTCCTCCTCAGAGCTATTTCCTACAAAAAACTCCCGATTATCTTTATTTATTCATTGTCTCAATCCCTCCCATCCCTTTTGTCAGTCCCGGAGTTCTTCCTCTGCCTCCCTGGGATGACAAAACCCTTCCAGGCAGGAAATTTTCCTTAATCTCTCCCAAACCCCAAACCCTGCCGGCAACGCCAGATAAATGTTTAATGACAATAATTGAACTGCGAGGGAGCAGCGCTCAGCCGCACTCGCGTTTCCTCAGCCCTCTCCGACACGGGCTAATTAATTAACTGCAAATTTACCCGCGGGATAATTAAAGGATGCCCCGGCTGAGAGGGAAAAGGCGCTGGAAGCAGAGCAGGGATTTCGGAGGGATCCCCACAAATCCCGGCAGCCCCGGGCAGTGGGAGGTCCCAGGCCGTTCCCGACCTTTTGGAATCCAAACTGGATCCAGTTGGAGCTCCTGGGTCCCTCCATCCCTCCCTCCTGTCGCTGCCTCCCTTCCCTCCCTCCCCTCGGGGAGGCTCCATTAAAATCGCTGGGTTTGATTTCTTTTTATTTTCAGTTCTTTGAAAGTTCTTCTCTTTTCGTTTTCGGCCTTTGATTCGCCGGGGAAGTTGTGGGATCTGGGCAGGAAGAAATCCCTTCGTGCCCCTCTGGATGAGCAGAGTCCGAGCTCTGCCCCGGGCAGGGAATCCCAGCCCGGATCCCTTTATCCCAGCACGGCCCCGGCTCCCGGAGCTGCCCCCAGGAGAGTTCCTGTCCCAAATCAAACCCGGGATTCAGGAGCTCCCAGGCCCCGGGAATGGTGGGAAGGGGTCGGGCCACACCGAGAATTCCAATATTTCCCCGCAGCCTCTCCTCTCACTGCGAGGCTTTTCCTCCTTAATGTTTTTATCCCCATTTCCCTGAATTTTTGGGTGGGAAGACTCCTAGTCCGTGAGAGTCCCGTTCCTTTTCCCTATTTTTTTTTGAGAGGGAACTGCGGGCCCCCGGGAATCCCTGGAACGTTTAAACCGATTTAAACTTTTAAACCGATTTAAACTTTTAAACCGAGCCCGTTCACGAACAGATCAGGGGATGAAAGGACCCCGAGCCCGGAGCTGCTGCGTTGTTGTTCCTCCGCGGGATCTGGACGTGGATCAGGAATTTATGCAGATGTTCCTCATCCCTGTTGTTTTCCCTCATTCCAAAGCCGCTCTCTGCCCGCTGGAAAATCCATTCCCGGAGCGGAACGGGGGAAAGCGGAGCCGGCCCGGGGCG
>NW_008239292.1:835931-837456 GCF_000691975.1 Corvus brachyrhynchos | reverse complement strand
TCCGCGTGTGTTTGGGAAGACAGAGGCAGGAGAGGGGAGGTCACGGGGCCGAAAGCGCCGGGCTGAATTCCCATCAGGACGAGGAGCTCGGGAAAGGCTCAGGGACAGCGAAAGGGGATGAGCTGGAGCCGGGGGGACTCCGGGAGCTGCCCTGGCTCCCCTCTCCCATCCCTCAGCAATCCCTGCAGCCCCTGGATCCGCCCGGGATCTTCTCCAGGTGCAGGAATTCCTGACTCCCGCGGCTGGAGCCAGCCCAGGGGCCGGCGGGGCCAGTCCCGGGTGGCACCCGTGTCACATCCCGCTCCGGCCGGGAACGGGCACAGGGCAGCGCTGGGAGCCAGGGAGCCTTCCTGGGCTCTGGGACAGCTGGGATGAGGCATCCCGAGCTCTGCAGAGCCCACGGAAAATCCAGGCCAGGCCGGGGAATGTTTCCATGAGCGCTCACGGGTTTGGGGCCAAGCCTGTGATTCCGGAGCGAGCCTCGGACTTTTCCGGCTTTTCCAGGTGCTTGAGGAGGGAGTTTTGTTCCAGCTCCACTTCCAGCTGGATTTCCTTGGATTTCCCTGGAGATGGCCACCTGGACTCGCTCAGAGCTCCCCCCGGTCCTGGGGACACGTGGGGGCACCCCCAGCATCCCAATGGGAACAGATCCCCCGTGGGGATCCCCACCTCCGGATCCACTTCGCAGTGCCCAGCACGGAACATTTTTCCGTGGAAAAGGGAATCTCAGGCATTCTGGGACACTCTGAGCACAGCCTCCAGGTCTCCTTGGGTCCCTGAGGATGCTGATGATTCCAGAGGGGCTGGGGAACAACAGGGATTGAGGGAAGCCTGAGTCATGCCGAGGGCAGGAGCCGGGCAGGATCTGCCTGGATCCCAACACGTGAAGTTCCGTCCTCGTGGGACGCAGTGCCAGGGGTGTTTTCCTTCCCGGATCCATGACCTGGGCCAAAGGGATCTGTTCTGGTTCACGGCTGGGAGCTGGATTCCGTCATCCCTGTGGGTCCCTTCCAGCTGGGATATTCTGATCCTATGGAAAGGCAAAAGATCCCAAGGATCCCTCCCTGGTGCTGAGCTGTGCTCGGTGCATCCCCAGCTCCCTGATCCAACTAGAAATTCCCCCTTTTTGTGTTTACCCATGCCAGGGCCTGGATTCGAGGCTCTCCCAGGTGTTTTTGTCCCTCTGGAGCCAGAGGGGCTCAGGCTGGGAACGCTCCTCATGGTGGAGCTGAGGCTCCATCCTGGAAATCTGGGTGGTGACCACACTTCCCGGGACGTGCAGGTTCCTGCTGCATCCCGGGCCGGCAGGGAGGGGGCAGGGAGGCAGAATTTACCTGCAGGAACCTCTCAGCCTCTGCCTGGATGGAGGATCCGGCTGGAGCCAAGGATTCTGCAAGCTGGGCAAAGCTCCCGGCCCGGGACGGCTTCCTTGAAACTCCTGGAGCAGGCGGTGCCTCCCTTGGCTGCTGCCGTGGCCAGAATGTCCGGGGGGCGGTCCACGGGGGGACTGGGGCCCCCCCCGGTT
>NW_008239292.1:833246-834887 GCF_000691975.1 Corvus brachyrhynchos | reverse complement strand
ATAAGGGCGCGGGCGTCTCTGCCCCCCCCCGGCCCAGCCCGGCCTCCCCCAGCCCAGCCCAGCCCAACTCCCCGAATCCGCGGGATCGGAGCGAATCCAGAGCTTTTTTCCAGCCCGCACCCAAATCCCGGCCCCTGGAGCCACGGCTGGGATGGATTCCCTGGCGCCAGGTCCTGGGATGAGGTTCTCCCACACGAGCAGATTGAGGTTCTTCTCCCTCTCCAGGCTCGGGATTTGGGGCTTTTTTAAGGACCTTTGGCTTCTCCTTGAAAATTTCCATCATTCTCGGCATGGGGACACGAGGGAATTCCTCCCCAGTCCGCCGAATTCCGGCCTGATCCTCCCTGGAAAAGGGGTGCTGAGCATTCCCAGCGCTCCCGGGCCGGTTCCCACCTGGAGGGCTCCGGTGGCTGCGGTGGAGCAGGTGGAAAGCTGCCCTGAGCCAAGGGATTGGGAAAGAGGAGGGGAAATACCTGCATCGGGATTTTCACACCTCGGGCTCGCTGCCGCCCAGGTTCCCCCACGGGGAGCAGGGGCTGGATGGGGACGGCTCCTTCTGGAGGCTCCTTCCAGCATTCCCGGCCGGAAAAGGGCACCTCAGAGGGCGGCTCTGGATGCCAGAGGGAGCCTGGGGATCGCCTGTCCCTCTGCTGGGACAGATCCTGGCTCCCTTTTGGGGACTTTGGGCTGCCCTGTGCTGCTCCTGCCCCTTCCCAGGGAGCCTGGGCCGTGTCCTTCCCTTCTTTTCCCACACTGGCCGGGATTCCCGACTTTTCCTGCCAGAGAAGCCTTCGAGGACGCGGCCGAGCTTTCCTCACGTGCTGGAATTGTTAATCCCGGATAATGCTCCTTGGGATTCAGGGGAGGATCCAGCCGGGCCTCAGGGAGTGATTCCCACTTCAGGATTCACACATTCCCTTGGGATCCGCGTTTGCTGGACATCCCAAAACATCCCGAGCTGGGAGGGGCCCTCCAGGATCATCCTGGGCCCCCCAAAAATCCCACCCTGTGCCTGGGAGAGTTTAAAAGTTATAAACCAATGGAAAACTTGGAATTCTGCTCCAGGGGGACACCGGGGGTGACACTTCTGCCCTGTCTTGGCACGGCCCAGGAGGGTGACAACGATTCCCTGCTCCTGTTCCCAGCAGGGCCTCCAACAATTTGATAATTAACAACAAAAAAAAAAGGTAAAAAATAATTAAAGAGAGAAACCTGGGAGTGCCACGAGGGGGGAAGATCCTGGGAGAGCTGGGCTGGAATTCCGGCCTGCTCCTCATCAAAGGATGCCCCGAAACTTTACCTGGCCGGGGCCGCCCCCTCTGCCTGCTGAGGTGACCCGGGTGACCTCCGGGAATGTCCCGATGGTCCCGGGCAGCCCCGGGACAATCGGGATGGGAGCAGAGGGGAGGGCCGGGCAGGGGCACAACAAAGGGACCCTCAGTGGGGCCCGCGGGCTCGGGATTTGAACGGGGGGGGTTGAGGAGCTGAATTCCCAGGAAAAGGGGTGGGATTGTCCATCACAACGAAAGAAAAAAAAACCCAAAGCCACCCCCAGCAGGTGAACAGAGCCCCAGGGGGACAGCCCGGCCCCGGGGTGGCTTTCGGAGCGAATGTCCCTTCTGTCCCCTGGCTCCAGGTGAC
>NW_008239292.1:829834-833069 GCF_000691975.1 Corvus brachyrhynchos | reverse complement strand
CGTGGGCCCGCGCTGATGTCACGGGGACACGGCACTGTCACCTCCCCCGGGACCCGTCCTGCTGACACAGCGCGGTGTCCCCAGGGCCCCGCGCCGGGACGGGGCCGCTGCCAAGGAGTGGGAGATTCGCTGGATTTAGGGTTTTGGAACCCCCAAACGCAGCCGGGTTCACCCCAGGGGGCTCCGAGCTGTCCCCAAGTCCCCTGGGAGCTGAGCTCAAGGTCCCTCTCCCTCCCCTGATCCCTCATCTGGGATGCAGGAACACAATTTCTCCTCCCTGGGGTGGAACATCCTGAAGTTTTCCCAATATTTTCCAGGGAAACCTGGGTTTGGAAGTCCTTAAAACCGGGGCTGTGACCTGAGCTCGGCGGAGCGGGAAAGGATTTGGTTTTCCCGGGGTGCTGCCGTGACCTGGCACCGTAAGGCAACGACTTTGGAGCTGGGATTAGGGTTCCTTGTACAACGTTCCGGGCAATTATCTGCCAATAATTACGGCGCTGGGTAATTCCAGAAGGAGTTTATTTAATATCAACAATCTGGAAGGGAGAGAGGCTGGGATAAGACGGAGCCCAAGGGCTTGGGAATGCCGGCTTTGTTCCCATGGCAATTCCCAGATGTGGCTCCTGCAAAGAACTCGACTTTGGCCAAGCCAAACCAGGAAAAGGGTTGGGATTGGTTTGGGGAATTGCTGCTTTTACCTCCCGATCCCGCTCTTGGAGTCTCAGGAGGGTTTTGTTGACTGGGAATTTACAGGGATTTTACTGGGAATTTACTGGGAATTCATTGGGATCTCAACCCATCCCACACCAGCACTGAAGGTCCTGAGGGGCCCATCCCAGGCCCTGCTGGAGCCCTGACCCCCTTTCCCCCGGATTTCCGTGGCTGCTGCCGGAGTTATCCAGGTTAAACCCTGCCGAGGCTCTGTTCCCGAGGGGAATTAGGTCAGGAATGGGATCTGTGTCACCGGGGAGGCTCCGAACGTCCCCAGTGTCACCGGGCAGGAGCTGCCAGCGGCTGAGCCACGGCTGGGATTCCCCCACTCCTCACCGGGGTGAGGGCACAGAAGGGTTAAAAATGCCCGATCTTCCCCCAAAACCTTCCCGGGAATTCCCTTCAATCCCTGTGCCGATCCCAAGGGACAGAGGGGGCAGAGGGCTCCGTAGTTGGGTTTGACTCCCGGGGTTTGGTCTCTCCGGGATCCGGGCAGGGTTTGTTTCCTTGCTGGGCCTCCTGTCCTTGTGGGAATTCTGATGCCATGTGGGAATCTCCTGTTTTCCTCCTTCTTCCCCAAAGTAAATGTCAATTTTTGGGGTGAGAGGAGAAAGAATTGGTGTTTTTGTGCTTTCCCAGGCTGTTCTGGTTGCCAGTTTGAAACAGTCTTTCCCACAAAAAATCCCGGTTTTTTATTTAAAATCCAGAAACACAATGGAGTTTTCCCATTTTCCTTTTAAATTGAACTCCTGATAAAGCCTCTCTGCTGCTCCCCCTCTCCCATCCCCATCCAAAAAAACCCAAACCAGGAAAAGACTCCTTAAAATCAGTGATTAAACCCGGGTTTAGATTGATTCAAACCAGGGATTAGGTCGGCTTTAAGCAGAAATTTCATCCCCAAAACAATCAATTCTGTTTTTCTTTTTCCCCAAATTTTTTCCCAGAGGTTTGGAAGCTGCCAGACATTCCAGGTGTCCTTCCCCAGGTGGTTCCCGACTCTCCCATTCCCACCCGGATCCGCAGGGCCTGTGCTGCTCCCGCTCTCCACACAGGGTCTCCCTCGCCCTGGACAAGGCAACCTTTAATTAATCCTAATTAAGATCCCATTCCCGGCCCTGCTTCTCCCACAATCCCTGGACGTTCTGCTCCCAGCCCTGGTTGTGAATTCCATAATAAACTGCAGGATTCCATTGGTGGAGTTTCCTCCTTCTGCAATCAGAGCTGTAAACCGGACACTGCTCCCTTTTCCATGGGATTGATGGGAATTTCTCCTCCTCCCCAAAATTCCACCTGGGCCTGGCAGCCAGAACCCAGAATGGGAAAGATTTGAACCAGAAATACCTCTGGAAAGCAGGAAAAGGAACAATAAAATCGGTTATCCCAGGGAATCCTGCCCGGACATGGAACCCTCTGCAGCCTCCAGGGATGGGATGTGGAGGATCCCAACCTTTCCCATCCATCCCAGGGATGCTCTGCCCCTTTTGACCCCTGTAGGGAATTATCCCAGGCCAGGAACTCCTCCAGTTCCTTTGGCCTCATGGTCTGGAGATGTCCCACATGTCCCAGATGCCTCCAAAGGTCCCTTCCCACTCAAACCGTTCCAGGATTTTACTTCTCTCCCGTTTATTTTCCCTGCTCTCCACAAGTCAGGACAATTCCCTGCTCTCTTTTCCAGCCTCGTCCTTGTCCCTCCAGCTGCCCCAGCTGTCCCAGCAGGGCCTTTTCCAGCGGGATGTGCCCGGCTCTGCAGTCAGGAGGGCCGGGAGGAGCCTGCTCCAGGTCCCTGCAGCTGCCGGCTGACTCCGGGCAGGGATCCAGGAGCTGACGCGGAAGACGAGAGGGCCGAGGAGAAACCTCGGGATGAGCCGGCAGGGACTCACCGGGCTGGAATTGCAGCTCCCGTGTCCCCGCGGAGTCTCCCTGTGCCCATCGCTCCCCGTGGCATTCCCACACCCCTTATCTGCCACCCGGGAATCGCTTTTTGGGTTTTTTCGGGATGGGCTTTGGCGGTGGAATCCCGGCCGGGAGACGCGGGGTCCAGACAGGCGGCAGCTGCCTCGTGGTGGCTTTGTGGGGACCAGATTTTCAGGAGATGGGAGCTGGTTTTTCCAGGTGGGACCAGGTTGTCTCGAGCACTTTGGGCCCCAGCAGTTCCCAGGGAGCTTTTCCAGCGGCACCCGAGGAGCTGCAGCTGCTCCGGTGGGAGCCAAAGGCCCTGGAATGGTTTGGGGGAGACTCCCCTTGGTCACGGGGGTGAAACTGGGATGGAAAATCCATGGAATGAGTCCCCAGCCCCCCCCAGGCAGGGATTTTGGGTGCTGCAGGTGGTTTGGGATCCCTGTGCAGGGCGCTGTGATTAACGACTGATTAACGAGATTAATTTGTACTTAATTAACCCGACATTGATGGGATTTGGTCCTTGGGCAGAGGCTCCCTCGGCTCTCCCGGGGTTGCGGCTCCCATGGTTTCTGTGGGATGAACCAGGGATCGAATCCAGGTCCTGATGCTCCGGAATCCGACCCCA
>NW_008239292.1:825535-829820 GCF_000691975.1 Corvus brachyrhynchos | reverse complement strand
CCCAAACCCTTTGGGATTCTGTCTGATGAACTCAACGTGACTCCTCGATTTCCTGATTTCCAGGTTTCCCGATTTCCTCGGCTCGACTCAGAGAGGGCTTGGACGAAGCCAAGTCCGTACCCCTGAGCTCTCCAGGTGTTGGCAGCAGCAACCTCCGGCTTTTTCCAAGGACTCGGGACCCACGACCCTTTTCCCAATCCTCAGCTCCCTTTCTCCGAGGAGGAGGAGGATGTTGTGGATCAAACCGCAGGACCTGCTCCCCACACACCTCACCCACGCTGGGCCCTCTCCCAGAGGCCTCCCCGTGACTCCATGCCCAGGAATGCTGCACGGATCCAGCGGGAATTGCATCAGGAATTGCATCAGGAACTCGTTGTGCACAGGATGGGGCGGCGGTTGCAGTGACACCTGGGCAGTGCCACCTGCGGAGGTGACACCTTTGCAGTGGCACCTGTGGCAGTGCCACCTTTGCAGGGCCACCTGGGCAGTGACACCAGGGCAGTGGCACCTTTGCAGCACCACCTTTGCAGTGCCACCCTTGCAGTGACACCTGGGCAGTGCCACCTTTGCAGTGCCACCCTTGCAATGCCACCCTTGCAGTGACACCTTTGCAGTGACACCTGGGCAGTGACACCCATGGCAATGCCACCCTTGCAGTGACACCTGCACAGTGGCACCTGGGCACTGACACCAGGGCAGTGCCACCTTTGCAGTGCCACCTGTGGCAGCGCCACCCTTGCAGTGTCACCCTTGCAGTGACACCTGTGGCAGTGGCACTCATGGCAGTGCCACCTTTGCAGAGCCACCTTTGCAGAGCCACCTTTGCAGTGCCACCTTTGCAATGCCACCTTTGCAGTGACACCCTTGCAGTGCCACCTGTGGCAGTGACACCCATGGCAGCGTCACCTTTGCAGTGCCACCCAGGCAGTGCCACCTTTGCAGTGCCACCAGGGCAGTGCCACCCATGGCAGTGCCACCCAGGCAGTGTCACCCTTGCAGTGCCACCTTTGCAGTGCCACCTGTGGCAGTGGCACTCATGGCAGTGCCACCTTTGCAGAGCCACCTTCGCAGTGCCACCCAGGCAGTGCCACCCGGCCCTGTGCGATGTGGCCCTGCTGGGGGACAAGGGGGGGCCCCACATCCCCCTGGCACGGGCGGGAGGAGCAGTCCTGCCAGCCCCCGCCGGGATTTGGGATCTGTTCCCGCTCCTCCTGCGGGGCTGGGATGAGCCCTCCGCAGTCTCCAGGGAGTCTGGGATTTTTCCGGCCCTGCTGAGCTCATCCCACACAGCCCTGGGCCCTCGTGGACTCGCAGCTCCCAGCTTGCCCTGCTTGTCCTTAAAAAGCTGCTCCTGCTCAGCGTCCCCGGGCTCTGTCCTGACCTCGAGCTCCCAGTGAGGCTGATCCCAACGCAGGGATTGTCCCAGGGATATTTCCCAGCCGGACACGGGGGGTTTGTGCTGCTCCCTCTCACCCGGGCAGTGCCTGGGTGACCCCAAACCTCCCTTTTCACACATCCCTCGGTGTCTCCTACCTTTCCTTCGGAGCTCAGCCCTTCTGGGATGGCCGGGCTGGCCCAGGGAGGCGCCGGGGGAATTTGGGGAGCCCCATTGCAGGCCTGGAGCACAGACAGAGCCCCGGGAGCCGTCAGGGACAGACATTCCCTGCTGGAACATCTGAGGCCGGAGGAGCCCCGGCGATTCCCACATACATTAGAGCTTGATAAGGAACCTGCTCCATTCCCACCCCAATCCAAGAACGTCCCATTTATCCCAACCTTGTCCTGCACCTTTGTGCTGCTTCCCAGCCCCGGGTGCTTGGGCTGGGCCTCTCCTGGCACAGAGCAGGACAATTCCCTTTCATCTCGGGAACACAAGGCCTTCCAGCCTCTTCCTCGTCCCTGCTGCTCCCTCCGAGGCCTCCTTCACCCGTTCCTTCCTCAAGGGGAGCTCGCTCTGAGCCAGACCGAGGGAATTCTCCTCTATTTCTGCTGGAAACGTTGATCCCAGGATTTTATCCCCTGTCCCACCTGGATCGGGTTACCCTGGGGTTGGATCATGCATCCTGGAGTTTCTCCCCAGCTGCTGGAGGCAATTCCCATCTGCTCCAGCCTGGAGTGGTCAGGGTTTCTCCTGACCTCGGCTGGACATTTTATCTCCAGGTGGGAAAAGCGTTCCTCAGGAATTGCCCAAAACATGCGGAAAACCACCGGGACTCAGGCAGCTCTGGAGCTGCCTTTGAGAACCTCCCGATGCAAAAAATAAAACAAAAAATCAAAGAAGGAAGGGCTGAGAGGCTGAAAAGAAAATGTTTTTCAGACCCGTCTGACTTTTGGGAGGAAATAATTCCAGAAAGGAAAATTTATGGAATAGAAGGAACCAGGCCCTGAGTTTGGGCCAGACTTGGCTGGAATAAAGCCAAGAAAATCCTGTGCCAGCCCCTGGGTTGTGCTTGGCACTGGGACAGGGATTTGCCCTTTGCTGTTTATCCAGCTTTGGATTTTTGGGAAAAGCCAAAATCTTTTTTTTTTTTTTTTTTTTTTTTTTTGGGTGGTTGTTGTTGTTTTCTTTCCGAAAGAGTCAGAAATTTCCAAATGCTGAAACTCTTCCCAAAAGGAACCAGCTGGGATTGCTCAACTCGCCGTTCCTGCCCCCGCCCTCCCGATGAGTTACGGAGGGTGTGACATCCCGGGCCGGGTGTGACATCCTGGGATCGCTGATCCCAGCGGCTCCACGGGGCCCCTTCCAGCGGCTGCTGCTTAACGAGGGCTCCATCCCTGTGCCAGCCGGGAACCTGGCCCTGCCGGAGCGGGAACATCCCACTCCCTGGCTCCAGAGCCATTCCCAGCAGAAGCAGCTGCTCCCGGCCCCGCGGGATTCATCCACGTGGGATTTGTCCACGAGGGTTTGCTCCTCGTGGGGCCCGTGGAAGGCTTCCCCTGTGGAATGGGATGGGCTTTCAAATCCCTTCCAATCCCAGTAATTCCGTGATTTATCCCAGTGTCAACAAAGCCAAATCCAGCTACTGCTGCTGCCGCCTCACACCTGAGGCATCCTGGCTTTCCCCGCACTCCTAGAAAAGGCCGAGGTGATTCCCAAGAGCTGACAGGGGGATAATCAGGGATGTCCTGGGCTGGAGGGATTCCCTGTTCCAAGCCCAGCATCATTCCCTGGTGACTTTTCCCCAGAGCCTGGTGCCTTCCCAGCACTTATGGCAGATGATTATGGAAAATGCAGCAATTAGGGAAGAGCCAGGGAGGTTTGGCCTGGGAAAGGGGAAAATGGGATGGGGCAGGATGAGCTGTTCCAAACGGTGGAGGCTGATTGATTTCACTTTCTTCTCTGGAAAAGCGTCCAGGGATATCGGGAAGCAGGAGGAGGAGGAAGGTTCTCCCAGGGGAATTGATCCATGGATTGGAACCAATGGAAGCACCTGGAGTGTCCCAGGGACACGGAGCAGTCCCAGTTCGCAGGGCGGGATATATTGGGGATCCATAAATCACTTTCCAGATCCATGGAAAGCCACAGAGAGGCCTCGGATCTGGCTCCAGCAGCCGGGCACTGCTGCCTTTCCCTTTTCCCTGCTCCCCTGGCTGTGGAACAGCTGGAATTCCAGAGGAAAAGTCATTCTTGGGAACACCTGTTTGGGACATTTTTGTGAGGGGACCTCTCCAGTGGAAGTGGGGAATGTCCCTGCCCACGGACGAGCTTTGGGATCCCTTCATCCCAGGCCATTCCCTGTTTTCTGGAGCCCTTCCCCCCGTGTTTTGCCTGCCCAGTTGCTCCCAGCAGAGCCCGGCCGGGCTGGCCCCGCTCCCGCCGCAGGACAACCCGCAATTATCCCGGCATCCTCGGGATGCCATCCCGGCCGGATTCCCTCTGCTGCCGCCCGTATCCAGGTAACCTGCTCCCAATCAAAGCGCCGGCAGCGCAGGGAAGGCGCTGGGGGCCGTTCCGGGGGATCCGGGGCCGCTGTGGGCAGCGCAAACAGGAAACGGGGCCGGAGCCCCGGAGCCGCCCCGCCCTGGCCCGGGGCGCTTGGGCAGAGCCGGGGCTGCTCCCGCTCCCGTGACGCGTTGTTGTTGTGGATGAGAAATTCCAGGAGCGTGGATGTCCCTCGGCTTCGGGGACGGAGTCACCGCCTGAGGTTTTTGGGGTTAAATCCACACAGGTGCCGACCTTTGAGGCCCGATGGGATTTGGGGCCAGGGTTTGTCCTACACGGGGACGCCAAAGGATGGGGATGGACGCCAGGGATGATGGAAGGAGCAGGAATTCCACACCCCAC
>NW_008239292.1:821183-825514 GCF_000691975.1 Corvus brachyrhynchos | reverse complement strand
GGAGAGGAGTGGGAATTCCAAATAATGGGAAGAGCAAAGCTCCCAAACCATGGGAGAGGAACAATCCCAAACCCAAAAAAAAGCAGAAGGAATCCCAA
This sequence comes from Corvus brachyrhynchos, assembly GCF_000691975.1. Taxonomy (NCBI): domain Eukaryota; kingdom Metazoa; phylum Chordata; class Aves; order Passeriformes; family Corvidae; genus Corvus; species Corvus brachyrhynchos. The sequence goes on along the minus strand of NW_008239292.1, from coordinate 825,416 downwards.
ACCATGGGGAGAGGAACCATCCCAACCCATGGGGAGAGCAGCAGCAATCCCAAGGCCTGAGTCACCTCCCGGTGCTCCCAGCCCGCAGAGGGAGCTGCTGGAGTTCGGATTCACCGGGCCGTGACAAATCAATAAACCCGGCCCTGGTGTTGCATAAGAGTGGGATGCTGGAATTCCTGCATGGAATGAGCTTTGGGAGCCTCCCGGGAGGCCTTTGGTCCCTCCTGGCCCCGTGGCTCCGGCAGCTCCCGGTGCTGCGGGGTGGGCCGAGGTGACCGGAGGTGTGGAACAGGTGACGCTCAGTGTCCCTCAGACCATCCCGGGGCTCCCGGCTCTCCCTGGGTTTCCTTCCCAATCCAGGGATGAATCCTTGACTGAATCCCTCGGCTCTGAGGAGAGATCCCAGCTCCCGGGAATGGAGGGACGAGTGGACCCGTGCTTCCCGGCCCTGCGGAGCGTGACGGGATCCCCTGAGCCGTGTGGGAAACGCTCAGGTCCAGACTTGATCCAGCAATCCCGGGAACTCTCCCGGCTGATCCCTCCTGGGCCGTGGGGCAGGGAATGGAGAGAGGGGGAACGGAATGAGGGATGGAACGAGGGGATGGATCGGGAGCTGTGGGGCAGCAGCAGCTGAGCCAAACCAGCCCTGGCTGCTCCCGGGCTCTGCATCCCACCCGGGACCAGGGACAGTCCCTGGGATCCTGCTCCCCCAATCCCTTGGGATCGCTGCTCCAGCCCCTCTGCTGTGCCAGGAGGGAAGGGCCGCCATCCGAAGCCCCACGGGATCACCCCAAAGATCCCCTGGAGTGGGCAGACCTTTGGGATGGGAAGCTGGGGAGGCTTCCAGCTCTCCCATCCTGGCTCCCGACGCTGCCGGCTCCGGTCAGGGCCAGGCACGACCACAGGGAGCGGCTTTCTCATGGTGCTCTGGCACATTTCCTGCATCCTGCAGAAAACCGGGAGCACTTTTGAAGTCAGGAGGAGGTCGAGGCTTTGTGGCTCCTGATTGGAGCTGGGCACGGGCTCGGAGTGCTGGCAAATGGCTGGGAATTTGTTTTCCCGAATTTGTGCCACCAGCGACCCCCTCCCCTGCAGGAGAAGAGCCAATTCCACCCTCTGGAGAAATCCCGGGATGCTCCAGGAGCCCTGGATGGAGTTTTTTTCCAGTGCAAGCTGAAGTTTGTCTCTGTTTTCCCGGGATTGCTCCTGTCGGGACAAACATTTGTAACCAAATTAAATCCAGCCACAGCAAAAGGAGCCAACAGGAAACCCTTCGGCTCCAGTCACCCCAAATCCTCGGAGGATCTGGGGATGGGAGCCTGGGAAAGCGGCTTTTGGCTGGGAAAAGGGACAACAGGGACTCGCTGCCACCACGAGCGGCGACCTGAGTCCCTGCAGGCTTCCAGCCACATCCCTTCATCCCATCCCATGGATGTATCCCATCCCATGGATTCAGTCTGGGGTCTGTGGAGAACCCAGGAACCATTTCGGGGGTGTTTTGTTTGGGATTTGGATCCCCACGATCCAACACTTCCATTTATATTTATTTTTAATTTTTTTTAGGATTAAGAAGCTCTGCACCAGGGAAGTGTGAACATCCAGCTGGGACAGCCAGCAGGATCAAACCCATGATCCAGGCTGGGACTGCAGATCCTGGCCCTGTGGAGCACAGGTAGGGGTCCTTTTCCCTGGTTTATCTTCCCTGAGCCTTGGAGCTGCTGCAATTCCTGCCAGAGGCTGAGCCAGGGGAAATCCCCAGGTGGAAAAGTGTCTGGATCCAGGGAGGATTCCCACATCCCACCCTCCTCCCTGGAGGGATTTGGAGAAGCCAGAGCCCCATGTTCGACTCTGGCCGGGAATTGGGGTCCGTGTGGTCAAGGGTCCATTGGGGTGGGTGGAGAGGGCTTGGGAAGACTCCTGTCAGGGATGGCAGCGAGGGAGCTGTCCCTGATCCTGGGATGGGATGTGCAGCGTCATCTCCTGAATTCCCCTGCCAGCCCCATGTCGTGGTCCCGTCCCTCAGCTCTGACAGCGCCGGGATCTGATCCCTTCCCCGGGGATGGAATCCCACTGGTCCCTCGGGTGCCCCTCTCCAGGAGCCTCTCCTCAGCACTGGGACGAGCTGAGGGAACACGGCCCAGCCCCCCCAGCCCTGCCTGGAGCACATCCCAAATCCCGGGGGAAGTTTCCCGGGATGATCCTTTCCCGATCCTTTCTTCTCGCCGCCTTTTTCTTTGCTTTTCCTTTTTTTTTTACTTTTAATTAAACGAAATTAAATTTCTGCAGCATCCCTGGTTTCATTATCCCAGCTCTCCACCGGAGGCATCGCTCGCAGTCCCTCGGGACGAGTTGGACAACGCCGGGAATGCTCAGGTTGAGGCTCTTCCCACTTTTCCTCCCTCCCTTCGCTCTCCCCGCTCCGCTCCGGCCCCAGAGCGGCTCTGGAGTCTCAGCACTGCCCAAGCCGCACTTCAAAGGCTCCGGGAGCTTCCCCGCGCTTCCCTGGCAGCTCCCGGCATTAATCACCCGGAGCCGGCGCAGCCCCGTCACCCCGGATTGTCCCGGGGCTTCTCCCGGGTCTCTCCCAGCGCAGGGAATGTGGGTCTGGTCCCCTGGGATGGGACATTTCCATTCCGGGGGGTTTTGGGTCCCCAGACACGGCTGGAGGTGATGAACAGGGACAGAGCAGAGCTGGGAATGTTCTCCTGGAGAGGAGAAGGCTCCAGGGGGAGCTCGGAGCCCCTTGCAGGGCCTGGAGGGGCTCCAGGAGAGCTGCAGAGGGACTGGGGACAGGGCATGGAGGGACAGGACACAGGGAATGGCTTCAAACTGGAATAGGGCAGGGATGGGTGGGACACTGGGGAGGAATTCCTGGCTAGGATGGAATTCCCAGGGAAGCTGTGGCTGCCCCTGGATCCCTGGAAGTGTCCCAGGCCAGGCTGGAGCACCCTGGGACGGTGGGAGGTGTCCCTGTCCAGGGCAGGGGTGGCACTGGATGGGCTTTAAGGTCCTTCCAACCCAAACCATTCTGGAATGCCTTTATTCCAGGAGGGCTCCTGGCAGCTCCAGGTGAAGCCAGGAGAGATCCTGCGGGATTCAGGGAGGATCCTGGCAGGTGACGCCACGTGGGATGATCCTGATCCCGAGCTGATTTCCAGCTCCAGATTCCAATCTCCTGCACTTCCTCTCTCTCTGGGGGAGATAAGGATCCTGGGCACGAAGGGCTGAGCTGCCTGGAATTGCATCCGCTCCCACAGCCCGGCCAAGGCGGGAGCGAGGCCTCTCCTGGGGAATGGGGAATGGGAGGGGATGGGGAAGGGGCAGGCGCCGCCTTCCTGTGGGTGTTTTCCAGAGAGAAACCAGGATGGAGCCGGCACCTGCCAGAGCAGGTGACTCGGGTGTGAGGAATGCGGGCCCGGGATGTGGGCTGGGATCAGGGAGGGCATGGAGGGAGCTGGAAATGCTCCTGAAAGGAGGCGGGGAAGGGTCAGTCCCGGCATCTCCGTCAGAGCAGGATCACCTGGAAGTGGTGCAGGACTCATCCCCACAGACCCTGCCATTGGCTCAGCAGGGATAGCAAAGCTTTTGGAGAGGCTTTGGGAATTCAGAAGTGGGAAAAGGATGAAGGGGTTGAGCACAGGGAAAATCCTCACCTGGGCTGGGAATGGTGGAGGAGGAAGGGCCAGGCAGGAGTTATTCCAGGTAATCCCCAAACCACTTCCTTTAGGGCCAGGAACTGGAGGAATCCCAGGGCACCCTGGAATGGTTCCCCTCCTCCCTGAGACTTTCCTGTGGGAATGTTGGGTTTGCTCTCCTGGACGGGGCAAGGATCCTCTCTCTGCTTCTCCAGGATGAAGCTTGGGTCATGACAAACAAAATTCCCTCTGGGATTGGGGAAAACCGCACATTTGAGCAGATCCTGCAGGAATTTGCTGTTGGGATGGCTCCCAATCCTGCAGGTCTGGCAAGGGCACAGCGAGGTCCCTTCCCTCTGGAAGCCAAACCAACGCTGTGTGCAGAGCCAGAGGGATGGGGCCTGCTGGGAATGACCCCGCTCCTCCCAAAGGGGGTTTGGAGCAGGAATTTTCCTTTTGGGGCATCAGGCAAGGCCTGGTCTGATTTTGGAGGAGAAGAGATGGGGATGGGGAGCAGGAGAGGGGATGGGGAGCAGGGTGCAGAACCCCCCGCAACATTCTCGGCCCTGGCCCTCCGCTACGGCTGGTGGAACACGAG
>NW_008239292.1:820233-820924 GCF_000691975.1 Corvus brachyrhynchos | reverse complement strand
GTCCCCGGCCCCGGGAGGGTGTGCAGGCCCTGACCCCGGTCCTGGCAGGGCACAGGAGCTGCTGCTGCTTCTGTGGCCTTTTGGCGCTGGAAAATAAAGGCGTAAAAAAGATGGAAATTTTTTCCATGGGCAGACAGTGATGGAACAAGAGAGAATCTTCCTCCTCCTCCTCCTCCTCCTCCTGCTGCTGCCCAGGGTGGCCCTGGGTGGCCCCGTCCCCGCTGGAGCGGCCGGTCCCGCCATTACTCACGGTGGGGGAAAAGCGGAGCCAATGGAAAAGATGGAAAGCGACTGGAAAAGATGGAAAGAGGGCACTGGGTCCTCCCGCGGCCGCAGCTGGAGCTGAGCTCAGCCAGAGGGACAGGGAGTGGGACATCCCGCCCTGGGTGACTGGGACACACTGGGGGGGGCTCTGGCACCACCGGGGAATGTCCTGGCACCGTTGTGGGGTCCCTGTCACCCCTGTTGAAAACCCAACCCAGCCCAACCCCACCCAACCCAACGCCCCCTCGGTGACCCTGCCCGGGGTGAGGCGGCAGCTGGACCCGAATCCACAGGGTGGGAACAAAGTGAGATGAAACGGGACCCCTGGGGAGCCCGGCCGCGTCCAGGTGCGATTTTCCAAAGCAAAGCAGACAAAAGCTCGGCCCGGGACGTTCAAAGGGAGCCCCGGCCGCGGGGCCCCCCCGCC
>NW_008239292.1:819376-820141 GCF_000691975.1 Corvus brachyrhynchos | reverse complement strand
CCCCCTCCCCCGCGGGTCGCGGGTGGATTAAGGAATTCCAGCCCCTTTCAGTGCCCGCTGAACCACGAATAATTCGGGAGCTGCAAAGGGCGGGAGGGGCGGGAGGGGTGCACTGGGAAAGGCACCTGCCGGGCAGCTGGAATTCGGGGAGTGGGAGGAACCGTGGGATTTGCCTCCAAACCTGGGATTTTTGGCCTCAGCCTGGGATTTTTGGCCTGGGTGAGGGTGGCAGGGTGGCAGTGGGAGGTCCGTGTGTCACCTGTGCCACGGGGATGCTCCCAGGGACAGGAAAAGCCATCACCCGGTGCAGGTGGAGTTTGGGGATGGGTCACCCGCTCCCAGCATCTCTCGGGAGCCGGATGGGACAGGATGATCCTGCCTGGCTTTGGGAGGGGTGTCCCGGTGCCACAGCGCCCCTGATGATGTCGCATCCCTCGGGGCAAGTCCCCCGATCCCTCCCGGCCGTGCCCGAGGGGGACTTTGACACCCAGGAGCCGTCGGGGTGGCAGCGACTGCGCCCGCCCTGGTCCCCCGGGAGACTCCTGGGCGCCTCTTAATGGCACCTTAATTACACATTTACCGTCCCTGTTCGTCCCTCCCTCTCCTTCCCTCCTCCCTCCGTCCCTCCCGAGCTTCCCCAGGATGGAAATGCCCGGCGCGTGCTGCCGGGATTGTCACCGCCACTAATGACTCCCTGCGAGCCGGGGCGGAGCGCGGCGGCGTGGGGACACGGGAGGTGGCACTGCCCCGACCGGCTCGGCTGCG
>NW_008239292.1:817255-819314 GCF_000691975.1 Corvus brachyrhynchos | reverse complement strand
GGGATTTGGGGACACGGCTGTGGGGGGGTCCCTGTGCTCGCTGCGAGCTCCCGATGTCACCGTGCCAGCCCTCCCTGGAGCCATCCCTGCCGGTGTCTGTCACCCATTCGCGGGCAGGTGGCTTTTCCAGGCTTTCCCGTGCGGGGTTTTGCAGGGATCGAGCGCTCCTTTGCAGAGGGAACAGTCCGGGAAGAGCTCTGGGATGCTCTCATCCCCCGGGATCCGGGAATGGAGCGTCGGCCTCTCCCTTCCCACTCCTGGGCAAGACCCCGGCTCCTTTATCCAGGGAAAATCCGCACGGAGAACTTTGCTGGAGCCCGGGAATTCGGCCCCAGAGGCTCCAAGAATTCCTCGTACCCGGCACACGCAGAGAACAAAAAAAAAACAACAAAAAAAAACCCCAGCCAAAAAAACCAGAAACGGCACGAGGAGAGGAACAATTTCCTCCACCGCTAATTGTCCCTCTGTTAATTAACGCGAGTGTGGGGGCGCTGATTAGGATCTCCCCAAAGCCACAGGTCCTGGCTGGGGACAGAGCTGACCACACGGGGCTGAGCCGCGCCAGGCCCCGGGGGATGGGAGGGGGTCCTGGATTTAGGAAGCTCTGTGGGGCTGGATTTGGGAATTGAGATTTGGGATTTGAGATTTGGGATCTGGGATTTGGGATTTGGGAATCTGCCCTGCTGCCACCCCTCGTGGGTAAATCAGGGACTCGGAGGTGTTTCCTGTGGCTGGGGCATGGCTCGAGTGATCACAGAAGGATCCGGCTCCTTTCCAAGCTCTCCAGCTCCCAGAGTTTGGGGAGATGGGAATTAGGGTTCTAAAGCCTCTTTAAGTGGTGCCCTTGTCAAATTAGCGGGGCCAGGCCAGGGCTAATGAGCGGAATAATTGATTAAATCTGTCCCACTTCTGCCTCGCAGCCTCGCACCTTCCCCAAAGGTTTCCAGATGGGGAATAATTAATTATCCCCCAAAGTGGCTCTGCGCTGAGACAGGGATGTGGGGAATTCCCACAGCGCAAAATTGCCCCCGCAATTAATCCCAGGCTCTTAATGAACTCTGCAAAGAATGGCCGGGATGGGGAGAGACCCTCTTGGGGCTGGGCCTCAGCGCTGTTGGCCAGGAATGGCCGGGAATGGCTGGGAATGATGGAATGGTCCCCTCTGCATTTATGGGGCAGCAAAACCTCTTGAAACAGGAATTTGGGAATTCTCCCCTCTTCCCTGCTCCTCATCCACCCATGAAGTCCAGGAGACCATTTCCTCCCGGGCATTTCCTCGTCGTTCTTTCCACCAGGGCCTTTTGATGCCTTTGGTTTCCAGCCACGCGTCCCCGGGAAAATCAAACCCAGATCGGCGTCCTGGGAAAGATTTGGAGGTTCTGAACCAAAATATCGGCTCTGGGAGAGGGATGAGGCGGGGCCGAGGGGAGCAGCGCTTGGTTTGAGGATTTTGGTCGCATCTCAGTGGTTTCATCCGGCTCCAAGCGGGGATGGGGCAGGGAAGGGATCCTGGAAGTTGTGGGGTTCTGACCGCGGTTGTGGCGATGGGGAAATGCTGATTTACACCCCTGGGTGGGGGTTTGGTGGCACCAGGCTGCCCCACACGCTCTGGGTGCTGGAAATCGGGGCAGGAACTCCCAGTTGGAGCTGGGGTTCGCCTTCCCAAGTCCATCGGGGCTCCAGAATCTGGGACAAGCCACTTTTTGAGCTTCTTTTAGCAGAAAATTTCAAATCCCGGACTTGTTGGAGCTTTGCAAATTAAACGGGGAGAAAAAATATCACTGCAAGCTTTCCCTTCCCGCGGGTCCCTCTGCAACTGTCCCAGACCCTGCTGTGACATCGCTGTCACCTCCCACGTCCGTGTGTCCCCTGGGGCCACCTCTGCGCCATCAGGTCACCTCCCCCCGAGGTGATTCATTCCGGGGGGAGCAGGCCCTGGCTGCTCTGGGGGTGTCTGGCACCATCCGGGGGACAAACCCCGAGTCACTGCAGCCCCTGGGACCGGGAATTTCCCCTCTCTGGATGTCCCCCCCTCCCAGAGGATGCTCCCCACCATTCC
>NW_008239292.1:816209-816632 GCF_000691975.1 Corvus brachyrhynchos | reverse complement strand
CCGCGGGCCGCCCCCCCGCCCCGGCCGTGCCCCCTGCCCACAGCGCCGTCCTGGAACTGGGACCCTCCAAAACCAGCCCGGTGTGAGCTGGGGGCTCTGCACGGCCCGAGGGTTGGTGCCAGAGTTTTGTCCCCTCTCCCAAAGGGATTTGGAGCAGGCAGCGCTGTCCCTGTCCCTGTGCCCTTGGCACGGAACGGGGCTGAGATTGGCACCTTCAAACCCCGACCCAGAGGACGGAGGAGGAGGATGAGGATGAGGAGGACGAGGATGGTGTCACCATTGGCCCATTGATCCCCCTGGGCTGCCCCTTCTCCTGGGTCCCCCTTGGAGGGCCCCAAATGGGGGGGACCCCTCCCCAGTCGCTCTGCAGCCCCTAGGCTGGGTGGGATGAGGTGGGATGGGATGGGGTGGGATGGGATGGAG
>NW_008239292.1:815558-815984 GCF_000691975.1 Corvus brachyrhynchos | reverse complement strand
GGGTGGGTAGGGGTGGGGTGGGGGGGGATGAGGGGGGATGAGGAGGGGAGGGGTCCCTCCTTCCACCCTGATGGAACAGAGCTGTGCCCCTTCACCCCAGCAGGGAACTGAACCCTGAGGGTCCCCCCTGGTCCTGCCATTTGGGCAAATATTGTCCCCAGAAACCCCTGGGGACACCGTCCTGCAGCAGCTCGCGCAGGGGCCTCGGCTCCCCTGCTTTGGGGTGGACATTTTGAGGAACTTTTATTAATTATGGTCATCTCTTCCATCCACCTCTCAGCAGAGGGGTGGGAAAGCACAAGAGGCTGGGAAGGGGGTCTGCATCCCCCTGGATCCAGCTCCGGGACATTCCCGGGATCCCCCACGAGCAGCCTCTGTGGTGGGTGGGGGGATGCAACCCCCAGCTCCAGCATCTACCCTCTCCCC
>NW_008239292.1:815038-815499 GCF_000691975.1 Corvus brachyrhynchos | reverse complement strand
CCCGTCCGCAGCCGGTGGGGCTGAGTCACCCGCGGGGAAAGTGAGGAGCAGGATAAAAGCAGATCAGGGGAGCTTTCCCTCGGTCCTCGCCCTCGGCCGGGCTGGGCCGGGCCGGGCTCTCCGGGGATGCGGCGCGGGCAGGGCTGCGAACATCTGGAATTCTCCTCTCGCTGCTGCTTCGCCCCCGCTTGGGCCGGGGTGGGGTTGGGGGACTTTCCCTGTTGGTCCCCGGAGTTTGGTGGCCCCCACGGAGGCTTCGCCCCACACCCGAGTTTAAGGCTGGTGTGGGATTTTTGAGGATCATCCCAGGGACACAGCTCCGTGCTGGGACGGGGGGACACCACTGCACCCAGGGCACAGCCCGTGGGTCCGGCTGTGCTGGGAATGGCCCCCGGGGGTCATCGGGGAAGTTTCTGGGGTTGGGGTGGGGGCCGAGGGCAGGAGCGGAGGGCGAGGGTGAG
>NW_008239292.1:812173-812856 GCF_000691975.1 Corvus brachyrhynchos | reverse complement strand
TGCCGGTACCTTCCAACCTGAGACCCCCGGCTGCACCACGAGACCCCCAGGTGCCCCCCGGGACCCCCAGCTGCCCACACCCTCCAGCCTGTGCCCCCCAGGCCGGGCAGACTCTGCCCTCTCCCCACACCCCAATCCCAGCTCCCTGCCCTGCTCCACCCCTGTTCCCCACTGTTTCCCCCAAAAACTGAGGCAGGAACCTGCAGCCCGAGCCAGCCTGGGGGTCCCGAACCCGGCTGAGCCCCCGGCCCTGGCGGTGGTTCCTGGGTGCCCCGGGCTCGCCCACGCCAGGCGGGCACTGCTGGGCCAGGGACCCCCAGCGTACCCCAGTGACCCCCCCCGGGGCAGGGGGTCCATCCCAGTGCCCCCCATCCCCGGGGAGCCCTGCCTGGCCCCCCCAGCCGGGTGCAGGCCCAGGCCTGTGTCCCACGTGCTGTTGGACATTGGATGGACGATCCCGTCCTTCCCTTCCTCCTCCTCTCCTCTTTTGCTTCGCCCGAGGTTTAAAGGGCCATGAGATGCAGCCCTCCCCTCATCCCCCCTCCCTTCCACAGACACCCCCGGCAGCCCCAGGGACGATTTGGGGTGGGTTTGGGGTGGTTTTTTTAACCTCTTGGTGCGTTTGATTGATTGTGGCTCCTCTCCCCTCGTCCCCAGACCCCGAGAAGCCCCTGGCCGTGTCC
>NW_008239292.1:811394-812078 GCF_000691975.1 Corvus brachyrhynchos | reverse complement strand
CCCAGTCCCTGGCACTGCCCGAGCGCGCCGAGCTGGCGGCACAGCTGGGGCTCACCCAGACCCAGGTACGGGGGACACTGCGGTGGCCATGGCCATCAGGGCTGTCCATTGCCACCGGGATGCACCATGTGCCACTTGGGATGCGCCATGTGCCACCAGGATGCGCCATGTGCGCCTTGGGATGCGCGATGTGCCCCTCGGGATGCACCATGTGCCACTGGGATGTGGCATGTGCCACTGGGATGTGGCATGTGCCCCTTGGGATGCGCCATGTGCCCCTTGGGATGCGCCATGTGCCCCTCGGGATGCACCATGTGCCACCAGGACACACCATGTGCCACTGGGATGTGCCATGTGCCCCTCGGGATGCACCATGTGCCACCAGGACACACCATGTGCCACTGGGATGTGCCATGTGCCCCTTGGGATGTGCCATGTGCCACTGGGATGCGCCATGTGCCACCAGGATGTGCCATGTGCCACCGGGATACGCCATGTGCCCCTCGGGATGTGCCATGTGCCACCGGGATGCACCATATGCCCACCAGGATGTGCCATGTGCCACCAGGACACACCATGTGCCACTGGGATGCGCCGTATGCCCACCAGGATGTGCCATGTGCCCACCAGGATGTGCCATGTGCCACTGGGACACACCATGTGCCACCGGGCCGGCTCCGGCTG
>NW_008239292.1:810628-810950 GCF_000691975.1 Corvus brachyrhynchos | reverse complement strand
CAGGGGGACACTCCTGGGGACACTCCTGGGGACACTCCTGGGGACACTGCCCCGCTCCCCGGCCTCCCGGTGCCTCTCCCCACATTCTCCCCCTGCCTCAGAGGGGCCGCTTGTGAAGGGTTGGGCTCCCGACCTGGTTCATGCCCCAGAGCCCCACAGGGATGGGGTTCAAGGGGGGCCCCGGAGGGGCTGCAATTGTTAATTTTGAGGGTTTAGGGGGTGTTGGCCACTTCCTCCCCCCTCACCCCTCTCTCTCTGCCCCCAGGTGAAGATCTGGTTCCAGAACAAGCGCTCCAAGTACAAGAAGATCATGAAGCAGGTC
>NW_008239292.1:809655-810000 GCF_000691975.1 Corvus brachyrhynchos | reverse complement strand
GCCTGGATTAATTTATAAATTCTGTCGGTTATTGGTTTTGCTCCCGTCTATAAATCGGCTGAACATGGATTGGTTCCGCTCGTCCACGCTCACCGCGGCTCTGGGCTGTCCCTGCTCTGGGGGAGACACTTCCATCCCGACCCTCAGGCATCCCACTCCAGTGGGGTTTAACCTGCGGGACGGGAGAAATCCCACTGGGGGACCGGGATGGCCCTGGCCTTGTTCCTCCCTCCCCCTGCACAGGCTGGAAATCCGTCCCGGGCCGCGGGGGCAGCCGGAGTCACCTCCCTGTCCCCAGCCAGGACATCCCCAGCGTGATGGGGACAGAGACGCCCCGCAGGGACC
>NW_008239292.1:807463-809308 GCF_000691975.1 Corvus brachyrhynchos | reverse complement strand
GGGCACCGCCACCCCCGGCACTGCCACCCCCCGCGGGACCCACAAAACCCCGGTCCTGCCCAGAGCCACCGGGCGCGTCCCCTCCGAGGGGACTGTCCCCAGTGTCGCCATCCTGGAGCTGTCCGAGGCCATCCCCGCTGCCATCAGGGGTAACTGGGATAACTGGGATAACGAGGGAAGGTCGTTCTGTGCCTGTGCCTGTGCCAGGGCAGGACAGGGATGCTGGGGACAGTGGGGGATGTCCCCACCCCTGTGAGGATCCTGCCCCTGGCTCCCATTCCCAATCCCAATCCCATTCCCAGTTCCATCCCACTTTCGGGAAGGTGCCGGGACACCGAACCAGGCCCCAGGGAGGGATCTCGGGGTCCTGCAGCCACATTTTGGGAATTCTGGGGGATTCTTGGCTGGGAGGGCTGTGGGAGGTGCTGGTGGTGACCCCTCCGGAGAGCTGGACGTGGGAGAAAGGGGGACAGGAACCCGGGCGGACCCTCTGGAAAACGCCCCGAGGATGGGACAGGGGGCCGGGGGGAGCTCCACGATCCCAAGGCTTTTCCCGGCGCCCATTCCCGGGGTTGCCGGGGGAGCGTGATCCGCAGGCAGTGCTGGGAGGGAGCGGGGATCGCCCCGGCCGTGGGCAATGCAGCACCCGGGATTTACATAATCCCTGGATACGTAACCCGCCGCCTTTTCGGGCTCGCTTTCCTCCTCCTCCTCCTCTAAAAGAAAGAAAAAAACCTAGGTTTTTTTTTGTTGTTTCTTTTTTTTTTAATAAATAAAAAATGAAACGAAACCTCCCCAGCTCACGGCACAGAGCTCCCGGCCCCAGGCAGCGCCGCTCCGACTGCTCCTCTTCCCATGGGATTGGGAATGGGGACTCGGGGTGCAGCTTCTGGGGGGGTTGGGTGCCAGGTGGGAGGCTGTCCCTGCGTGGATTTGGGAATGGGGGACGTGGGGACACATTTGGGGACGTGGGGACACATTTGGGGGGGCTGAGAGCCCGGAACATCCCGTGCTCCGGCCCTGGAGCCTCTCCCGGGGAATTGAGGCCGTGGGGGTGTTTGGGGTCCCCACGGACATGGGGGGTGATGAGGGGACAGCGCTCGGGGGGCGATGGGGTCCCCACACGTGTGACACGATGCGGGTGACACCGGGGACAGCAGGACAGGGCCACCACAGCCCTGGACACCCTGCTGGGTTATTTTGGGGTCACTTGAGCGCCCCAACCTCACAGCGCTGCCGGGGATGGCGCCGTGTCTGCAGGGAATGCATCGATCCCGAGGGATTTGGGGATCCCGGGGGGGTTTTGTCCTGTCCCCCACCTCGTTGTCCCCAAAAGGGACATCAGGGCAGCGCAGCCGCCCTCCCAGTCTTCAGGGCTGGGAGTTCACTGGTCCCAGTAAGAGGAGCGGGAGGGAAGCTCCAGGTTCCCGCAGCTGTTTGGGGAATACTCTGAAAACCGGGGAAAAACTCCTTTTCCTGCCCCAGATTCCCTCTCAGTGGGACAAAGAGGGATTTGGGGTGAGCCAACATCACCCGGTGCCATCCCACCCCCAGCTGTCCCCCAAAAGCGGGGCCCGAGGGCCAGAGGGTTTAAATCCACATTTCCCAAGGTGGAAAAAACCCAAATGCTGCTCCCCAAACACCCCCAGAAACCAGGGGGAAAAAAGTGTTTGGAGCTTTAAATTCAGAGCTTTTATTAATGAACATTTCCAGCCCGGCTTTGGTTCCCTGGGGAAGCAGCAAAGGACACTCGGGGGCACCCCCTGTCCCGAGGGGGGGCTCCCATCAACCAGCGGGGGATTTTCCTTAAAAAAATACATATATATATATATATATATATATATG
>NW_008239292.1:806168-807420 GCF_000691975.1 Corvus brachyrhynchos | reverse complement strand
TATATATATATGTGGACAAAATAACCCAGACCGAAACCAGTTTGGTTTGGAACAACTTTATACAAACGAACCTTATGTACACTCCCTTTTTTTCCCCCCAAAACACCCCTATTTATAGAAGGCAACATAAATAATTCCCCGGGACTGTACAACACTATGAACACTCCTTAAAACGGCACTTTCTGCTTAAAAAAATAGCATTATTCTCTTAAAAAATAGGAAAGAGCTCGGTTATTTTTTTTCCTTTAAAATAAGTCGTCGATTTCCTTAAAAAAGAGGCATTTTCGCCGTTCCTTTCCCCACAGCTGGAGGCACTGCCAGAAGATGGAGGTGAACAAGAGTTTTTCTCTCTAAAAAATAACTTAAAACCATTCCCAAACTGCTTAAAAATTAAAATATTTTCCTCCCCACACCTCCCCCACCCCCCCATAGTTTTTATTCAATTTTAAATCACCACCTTCTGGTCTGGGCATCATCCCGGGTGGTTCCCACTGGGATGAGGGTCCCACTTTGCTACCGTGGGGTGTCCATGACCCCCAAAATCGCTCCCACTCTGTGGATTTCGGAGCCAGGGCCGAGCACATCCCGCTCCTGTGGCGCCAGGCACCCCCGTGTCGTGGCAGCGGTGACACAGATCCTCCATCCCGACGGGATCCGGGCGCTCCGGCTGCGCCCCGCGCTCGGGGTCACCCAGCGGGATCACCCCAACAGGCAAAGCTCCAGCGAGGGATTGGGATGAGGCTCTTCGGGGGCTGAATTTATCTGGGGGGGAGTTGACGGAAAAACTTCGAAAATTAAAGAGTAGCTGAAGGATTTTCCACCTTTTCCTGCGCTGGGAGCGGAGGGGTTGGAGCCTTTGCAGTCCTCTGGTTCCTGAGATGAGCGGGGCGAGGAGAGAGGGTTCTAGGGGTGCGCGGGGGTGTCCTTTCCTTTGGTTTTTTTTTTTTTTTTAGGAAAAAAATAAATCTGAATTCCCAGCCACTAATCCATTTCTTTTTTCACCTTAATACCTTCCTCCCTGACTTGTTAAAGCAGACAGGCATTTGTCTGGCTAAATCTTGTTAACTGCCGCCCCCTAAATTTTTTTCCAGTGCAATTTTGTTGACTGTCACCTACTCACGGAATGAAAAGTGGCTGACTCAGATTTTTTTATGGATAAATATTTTTGTTTAGTAGTATTCCCTCTACAGGCTTCCATAGTCACAGAAAGTAAGAACTTGGCTTTAATTTGGAGGTTGAATTTTTATAGCTG
>NW_008239292.1:803642-806113 GCF_000691975.1 Corvus brachyrhynchos | reverse complement strand
GGAGAGGGGAGGGGACAGGGGATGGGGTGGTTGGGATTGCAGGGACACCGGGCAGGGGGGTCACGGGGAGCCCAGAGACGCGGGAGGGACGTGGGGGTCACAGGGAACTGCCCTGCTCGCTGGAACCAACCTGGGACACGGGGGTGACAGTGACCCCAGAGACACGGAAGGGACAAGGGGGTCACGGGGACCCCAAAGACACGTGAAGGAGTAAGGGACATGGGGGTCACAGGGACCCCGGCCACACACTGGCGCACAGGAAGGGACAGGGGACGTGGGTGACGCGGGAAGGGACATCACAGGGACCCCACACGGCGCGTGGCAGGAAACCCCTGGGGACGGGGTTGTCGTGAGACACGTGGAAAGTCACCGCTGGTGTGGGTGTCACGGAGAACACGGACACACCGCGGCCACACCGCGGCCACGGACACACCACGGACACACCACGGACATGGACACACCATGGACACACCACGGACATGGACACACCATGGACACGGACACACCGTGCACTGTGGACAGCACCCGTGTGACACTGGGTGTCTCGGGGACCCCCCTGGGGACACGGGCGTCACGAGGAGCCCCCCTGGGGACACACACGGGCGTCACGAGGAGCCCGTCACGCCACACGCCGGGCGTCGGGAGCGTCCCCGCGCTGGGCGAGGCGGCGCTGGACGCCTTTGGCCCTGGGCGAGGGGCGGGGGTGGCGGTGGTTGTCACCCAAACAGGATGTCCCTCTGGGAGCGGGTGACGCGCTCCGTCAGCCCTTTGCCGAGTGTCCCCGATTGCTTCATCGCCCAAGGGAGGAGGAGGAGGAAGGCCAAGGGCGGCACAAGGGCGCCGGCGCCGGCCCCGAGGCAGGGAGGGCACCGCGATGGGGCGCGGGGGAGTCGCACGCTGCGGGGACAGCGGGGACAGCCCGCTCCCCTCCCACCCCCAGATTTGTCCCCGCGCCAGGCACGACCCCAAGAGCGAGGGCTTCGCCCCAATTCCGGCGGCTCGCGGGGAGAAGCCCAACCCGCACGTCCCGGCTCTTCCAGTCCAGCCTGAAGGGCCACCCCAGCGCCGGGGACAGCGGGTGTGGAACCGGTCCCCAAATCCCTTCTCCCTGCCCGAACCAAGCGGGATGGGGCGGCCAGAGCCGGGGGAAACTTTGGGAAGTCCGGGCAGGAGGAGCAGGGTCCGGCCTCGGGTCCCCGTGTTCTGGCAGGATTTGGGATCGGGAGCTGCCGTCGGGACGGGGCGTCCCGAGCTCCCCCGAGCGCTCATCCCGAGCGTCCTGTGTCGCTGGCACTTGGTGCCCCACATTCCCGGGACACCGGGTGTGCCGTGACCCAGGACCCTCTCAGGTGCCGGATCCAGCTCCAAACCCCATGGCAGGGTGAGCTCTGGGATGGGGCCGGCTCCAGAGGGAGTGGGATAAACCCCAAAACTGCAGAGCGGGGCATGGCCGGGCTCCGTCCCCTCTCCCTGCTCTCTCCGTCCTCTCCACCTTTCTCTCGGCAGAGAGGATTTGCTCCAACGGGGAAACCCGGCCCTGGGGACCCTACAACCCACAGCAAGCGGGGAACTCCATCCCCGAGAGCCCCCAGACCCCTCCGGCTCCCCGGGAACAGAGCCCTTCCCAAATCCAGGATTTACAGGGGGGCTGCGGCTGCGGCTCCCCCTCTGCTGCTCGCTCGTGCCCGCGGCCGGGATTTGGGGTGTCGGGGGGGGTGGCTCAGCCCTTACCTGGGTCTGGGTGAGCCCCAGCTGTGCCGCCAGCTCGGCGCGCTCGGGCAGCGCCAGGTACTGCGCCTTCTGGAAGCGGCGCTGCAGGGCGGCCAGCTGGTAACTGGAGTAGATGGTCCGGGGCTTGCGGATCTTCTTGGGCTTCCCATTGACCATCCGCACCTCCGGCTCCGGCTCTTCCTTCACGGACACTGGGAGAGGGCGCGGGGTGAGGTGTGAAGGGCTCCCAGGGCAGCCACCTCCTCCCCAGCTCGGTGTCACCCCGCTCGGGGTGCTGGCACTGCCCCGTCCCCTGGGACAACCTCTGCGACACCCCTGGGACATGTCCCGGACTCTGTATCCAGCACGGATCCATCCCACGGATCCGTCCCGCTGCGTCCCCCCGGGAACACCGGGGGGGGGGGCTGACCCCCAACGCCCGCCAGCAACCCCCTGTCCCCAGCCTGGGGACGCCCAGGGGGGAAAAACCCCACAAATCCCACACAAATCCCACACAAAGCCCCCTCTGGAACCCCAGGGGAGCACCGGGATGGGCACGATCCCCGTCCCCCCGGCATCCCTACCTGCTTCCTGCGCCGGGAGCTGCTGCTCCCTGAAGTGGCCGTACTGGCGGTAGGAAGGGCTGTAGGAATACTCGGATTTGGGCGAGTAGGTGCCGGCGGCGCCGATGCCGTTGAGGTTGAACTGGGGGTAGGGGTAGTGGCCCACGGGCTGCCCGTAGGACTGGCCCCGGGAGTAGT
>NW_008239292.1:801769-802652 GCF_000691975.1 Corvus brachyrhynchos | reverse complement strand
ACCCCCACGTACCCCCGACCCTGCCATGCTCCCCTCGCGCTGGGGGCACCTCGGGGCAGTGACGAGCCCCGATTTTGGGGGGGACACCCCCCGGGGGTCTGTGCCCCTCTCCCACCCCCACCCAGTGACCCTGATGCCTTTTCCTGGTTTTAAAATCAAGAGTCAAACACGGTTAGAAGGGGAAAAGGGATTTTACCTTGGTATTTATTTGAAGGATCCTTAGGTGCACACGCCCAGGTCAAATGCACCCCAATGCACAGTGCAATGCCCACCCCAAAAGATCGGGTAGAACATTATAGGTGTTACTAATTAGCAGATCTATCAAAGATTCCCCAATGAGAGGCTCGAGTGAGCCCCCCGCTCCCCAAGGAGCCTTCCCTGGATGGTTCTATCTCAGTGTACAGAATGTGTTCTGGAGAGGACCTTGGGGTCTGGGGCACACTGATCCCTGGCTACGAAGCTTCTGAGATGTTGAGTCTCCTGGCTGAACAAACAAGGCCAAGAACGGAGGCAAAAAGCACTGAGAATACAGGAGTTGTAAAAAACGGTAACAGGCTATAAAAGAAAAGCAAGAAATCATCATGGCATCAACCCCTCTGCTGCCCTAAGGACCCCCAGCAGCCTCACCCAGCCGGGCCAGTCCCGGGCCAGCCCTGGTCCCCCCTGGCCGCTCGCACGGCTGTCCCCAGCCACCCCCAGCACTCGGGGTTGCAAGAATATTTTGGGGTGGGGGTCTCTGAGAGGAGCCGGGGGCTGGGAGGGGGCTGGGTCCGTGACCCGGGCGGGGCTGTCCCCTCCTGTCCCCTGTGTGTGCCCCCCGCCCACCCCCGGAGTTGTCCCCGCGGGGCCCCCCCGGTGCCCCCCCGCTCGTCGCGCGGCGCGG
>NW_008239292.1:801016-801697 GCF_000691975.1 Corvus brachyrhynchos | reverse complement strand
CGGCACCGCCGGGCCGAGGGTTCGAGTCCCGGCAACGCCGGCACCACTGAGACGTGGGCTCGAGTCCTGGCAACGCCGGCACCACTGAGACGTGGGTTCGAGTCCCGGCAACGCCGCGGCTGCGGGGAAAGAGGGAGGAAAATGGGGAATGGGAAAGGGGCGGGAATAGGAAGGGGAACGGGAGTAGGAATAAAGAATAGGAATAGGAACAGGGATGAACAGGAATAGGAATGCATAGGAAGAAGAATAGGAATATGACTAGGAATAGGATTAGAAGTAGGAATAGGAATAGGAGTAAGAGCAAGAACAGGAAAAACACAATCAGAAATAGAAATAACAGAAATAGAAAGAGAAAGAAATAGAAATAATAGAAACAGAGACACAGAAATAAACAGAGCAGAGGTGGATCCCCAAGGGAAGCTGGAGGTTCTGTAGGAGGCCAAGCGTGACCCCGAGGCCTGGGGAATGGCACGGCCTCACTTCCCACATGGGAATTGTAGCTGGGGATTCGAGGAATTCATTCCGAGGGGACAGAAGTGTCCGGGACCAGCCCAGCCCTGGGAGCTGTGCCGGGATTCCCTGGGAGGGTTCCCAGGGTCCCCAGGAGCCACTGGGACATCCGCAGGTCCCCAGCCTGGCTGTCGCACTCCAGCCGGGCTGTGGCCCCGGCTGGCCCCGCCC
>NW_008239292.1:796477-796741 GCF_000691975.1 Corvus brachyrhynchos | reverse complement strand
CCCACATCTGCAGCCAGGGGGGAGGCAGCACCCACATCTGCAGCCCTGTGGGAATTGGGGCTCTGCCCGGGGCTCGGGGGTCTTCCTGATTCCAGCTGGCTGGTGAGGAGAGCGCTCTCATGGCTGGCTTCCCGGTTTTCCCTCCCCCTCGGCGGGGTTTTTGCGGATTGCTGGAGCTGGCTGAGCTCCCCCTGCCTTGGCCCGGATCCGCCGGGGTCCTGCAGGGCTGCGGCTGCTCGGGCGGGGGGGGGGGGACGCTGGGGG
>NW_008239292.1:794954-795292 GCF_000691975.1 Corvus brachyrhynchos | reverse complement strand
GCGCCGGCGGCCGCGGGCCCGCCCGGGGGGGGGCCCGGCGTGCCGGGGCGGGGGCTGCCCGGGGCCCCGCATTCCTCCTGCGCCTGGGCTTTGAGTCAGCGCCCGGCCCGCCCGGACGTGCCCGCGCTGCCGGCCCCGCATTGCTCAGCTTCCCGGCACTCCCTGCCCGCCGGGCTGCCCTGGGGACAGCGGGATTTGTCCCTGTCCTCGCTGGTGGCTGCGCTGAGAACTGGTCAGCTCGTTACAGCAGTGCCCTGTCGCCACCGGTGTCGCTGGGATGGGGACAGAGGGGTTTGTCCCCGCACTTGCTGGTGGTTCCTGGTGAGGAGGCCAGCTCA
>NW_008239292.1:793620-794755 GCF_000691975.1 Corvus brachyrhynchos | reverse complement strand
CTCCGGCCATGCCAGCTCCCCCTGCCAGCACCCAGCCCCACACCAGGGCCACGGGGCCTTGCTTGGGGTCCCCAACATCTTCCCTTGGGGCAGGGGGGTTCAGGTGGGTGGGGGGTCCCTTCAGCATCACCTGGGGAGCACATCCAGCCTGGAATGCCAGTGTCCCCCCATGGCACTGCCATCACTCAGCCGGGCCATCCCTGCCCTTCCTGGGGGGGCGTCACCTCCAGGAGGTGCTGCCTGTCCTGGGACACCCCAGTGTTGCCCAGGCCCCCCCAGGATGAGGGGTGTCTATCCTGGATGAGGGGTGTCCATCGCAGCTCCCCCTCCCTGCTCCTGGGGGGGGTCTGTCCCCTGTCCCCTGTTCCCTGTCCCGGCATTCCCTGTCCCGGGAGCTCGGCCCTGTCTGCCGGACACGCCGCAGCTGTGCCGGGGCTGCGATCAAAGGTTGGCTGGGAAGGGCCGGGGGTGTTTACACAGACGGGGCCCTGGGGCTGGGCTGGGGGTGCTGAGCAGCCCCCCCCTCTTGTTTTCCCCACCAGTACAGCGAGGTTTGGGGGGGTCACTGCGACCCCCTCTTTCCGCACCCCACATGTGCCGGGCCGGGGGCTCAGCCGGACTGAGGGGTCTGGGAAGGAGTGCAGGAGCAATGAATCCATCAGTCGGTGCCTGGCGGCGGTGCTGGGGGTGCTGACCCGCCCCCCCCTCTTGTTTTCCCCACCAGTACAGCGAGGTTTGGGGGGGTCACTGCGACCCCCTCTTTCCGCACCCCACATGTGCCGGGCCGGGGGCTCAGCCGGACTGAGGGGTCTGGGAAGGAGTGCAGGAGCAATGAATCCATCAGTCTGTCCTTGAGGCCTTTCGGGGTCGCTGTGTCCCCTTCCAGCTCCGGAGATGGGGCTGCCCCCGTTTTTTGGGGGTGTCTGGGTGTGACAAACTCCAGGCAAGCAGCTCCAGTTCCCCCCAAGCACCCCCTCCCCAGGGCACCCACCTGGCTCTGCACCCCAAAACGAGCTGAAGGGGTTTGGGGGGCTGCATCTGCTCCCCCCCATCACCCACCCACTTGCCCCCCTTTCTGCCCCCAGGCTGCTGGTGGGGGGCCCCCAGGACGCGGGGGCGGGGAACGGGAGCCGGC
>NW_008239292.1:793140-793439 GCF_000691975.1 Corvus brachyrhynchos | reverse complement strand
TGGGGGGGGGGGGGCCAGGGCCCAGCCAGCGGCAGCCGGCGGGGAGGGTGCTGGTGAGTCTGGGGGCACCGCGGGGCTTTGCACACCCAGATCCCAGCTCCCTGCACACCCAGCTCCCGGTGCTGTGCACACACACGCTCTTGGCGTGACCCTTCACCTTTGGGGTGTCCCCTGGCCCTCAGTGCCCCTGCTGTCCCCAGGCCTGTGCCCACCGCTGCCAGGGGTGCTGTGGTCAGTGCCTGAGCTGTCCCCTGTCCCCAGGCCTGTGCCCACCGCTACACGCGGGGGCCGGGGGCGGG
>NW_008239292.1:792214-792881 GCF_000691975.1 Corvus brachyrhynchos | reverse complement strand
CCGGCTTCAGCGCCAACATCATCTACTTCGGGGCGCCTGGTGCCTACAACTGGCAGGGTGAGGGTTCCGGGGAGGGCAGGGCCACCGCCGGGGTCACCTGGCCTCTCTGGGCACCCCTTTACTGGGGGTTCCCCTTACCTTTGGGGGCACTTCCTCTGCCAGGGTGCCTGTACCCCCACGAGACCCCCATTCCCGAGGTGCCCATTCCCCTGTGGAACCCCCCGCCCCGCTGTGGGGTTGACCTGCCCTCCCCATTCCAGGGACCGACTACATGCTCCAGCGGGAGATGTGGGACCTGGACGACTTCTCCTACCCCAAGGAGAAGATCGGCAACATCTACATAGGTGGGGGCAGCAGGGGGGGGCGCCCCAGGGGGTTTTGGGGTGAGGAGGAGGAGGTTTGGGGGGGATGGATTTAGGGGGAATGTTGGCGGTGGATGTTAAAGGGGTGGGGGGCCTTAGGGAGGCTTGAAGACCCCGCTGGGATGGTGGGAGTGGGGGGCACTGGTGACATTAGGGTGACATCAGGGTGTGCAGGGGGATGGAGGGAGAATATGGGGTGGTGATTTGGGGTGAGGAGGAAGTTTGGGGGCTGTGGGTTTCGGGCGTGGACGTTAAAGGCTCGGGGGACACTTAGGGACACTCAGGGATGGTGTGAGCCATTCCCA
>NW_008239292.1:790882-792016 GCF_000691975.1 Corvus brachyrhynchos | reverse complement strand
CGGCCCCCGCGCCCTGGCCGACCTCAACAACGACGGGTGAGGGGCCGCGACCCCCCGGCTGCGGGGATGGGAGCTCGGCTGGGGCTTCCCGAAGCTCACCTGGGCTGGGATCTGTCCCCTTCTGGGGGTGGGGGTCTCCCCTGGAGGCTCCTGCAGCTCCCGAGGGCGGGGGTCTCACCTGGGACACCGTGCAGCTGCCCTGGGGTCTCTGTGGGTCACAGCTCTGGGGCAGGGAGGTTTTTTGGGGTGTCACCTTTTCACAGCCACTTGGGGCGTGTGGGGTCGGGGCTGTGTCCAGCCCCAGCCTCGAGCACCCTGCTGTCCCTGCAGGTGGCAGGACCTGGTGGTGGGGGCCCCCTACTACTTCGAGCGGAAGCAGGAGGTGGGGGGCGCGGTGTTCGTGTACATGAACGAGGCCGGGGGCTTCCAGCAGCTCCACAGCCTGATCCTCACCGGCCCCAGCTACTCCGGGTTCGGCTTTGCCCTGGCCAGCATCGGGGATGTCAACCAGGACGGGTTCCAAGGTGAGCGGCCGGGGACAGCTCTGTGGGGAGCTCATCAGGAAAGGAGAGGCATGGGGGGTCTCTGGAAGGGTTTGGGGTGAAGAGGAGGAGATGGGGGAGAGTTTGGAGGTCCTGATTGTCCCCTTGTCCCTTCTTTCTATCCCTCCCTCCCTCCTGTGCTGACTTTGTGGGGTCTCACAGGAAGGGGAGACCCCAGACGTGGCTGGGGGCTGCCTGGCTGTGGCCGGAGCTGGATTTTGGGGTTCCAGGGAGGGGTCAGGGGGGCTGACCCTGCTTCTGTCCCCCCAGATATCGCCGTGGGGGCTCCTTTCGAGGGGCCTGGCAAGGCCTACATCTACCAACGCAGCGCCGAGGGGCTGCGGGACCGACCCCAGAAGGTAACGGCCCCGGGCAGCCCTCACTGGGGTTTCAGGGCCTGGATTCCTCTCCGGAGTGTCCAGGATACCCCCCCGAGCATCCCGCACTCCAGGTGGGATGCAGGGGGTTGATCCCTGGATCCATGGGGTGATGAGCACTGGGTGAGACCCCCCCACCCCCCCAAACGCAGGAGATCAGCGGGTCAGACCTGGGCCCCACCGAGACAAAAAACTTCGGGTACTACCCACACAGG
>NW_008239292.1:786453-790634 GCF_000691975.1 Corvus brachyrhynchos | reverse complement strand
CAATTCCTCCCCGGATCTGCTGGTGGGCAGCTTGAGCGAGCGGATCGTCCTGCTCAGGTACGGGGATGGGGGCAGGGGACAGCTGTCCTGCCCCCCTGCCACCCCCGGGGTGGGCAGGGAGCAGCGGGGCTCAGCCAGCCCCGATCCCTGCCCAGAGCCCGGCCCGTGATCAACATCCTGGACAAGACCTTCACGGTGACCCCCAGCAAAGTGGACCCTGCTCAGTGCACGCCCAAGTCCTGGTGAGCCCCCGGTGTCCCCAGTGTGAGTGTGGCTGGGGGGGCCTGGGGACACGGGGACAGGGACAGGGGGACACGGTGTGGGGGTGTTGGACAACTCGTGCTGTCCCCCAGCCCTGCAGTACACGCTGGAGGCCGACAAGGACCGGCACCCGCCCAGGGTCAGGTTCTCGGGGTCCCAATCCGCCACCTACACTGGGAGCTTCTCCATGCCTGCCACCCGCTGCCAGTCCCAGGAGCTCCTGCTGCTGGTGAGGGTCCTTCCCTCCCTCCATCCCTCTCTCCATCCCTCCCTCCTTCCCTCCCTCCATCCCTTTGGGCAGCAAAGGGGGACCCCAGACATGGCCGGGGGCTGCCTGGCAGTGCCTGGAGCTGGAGTTTGGGGGTCGGGGAGGGCTCTCTGTGTGATTCCCACCCTCCCTGAAGGACAATGTCCGGGACAAGCTGCACCCCATCGTGCTCTCCATGAACTACTCGCTGCTGGAGAAGCCCAGAAAGTTCCAGCTGGGCCCCCACTCCCTGGATGCCTTCCCTGTCCTCAACCAGGACCAGTCCCACGAGAACGAGACCAAGGT
This sequence comes from Corvus brachyrhynchos, assembly GCF_000691975.1. Classification (NCBI taxonomy): domain Eukaryota; kingdom Metazoa; phylum Chordata; class Aves; order Passeriformes; family Corvidae; genus Corvus; species Corvus brachyrhynchos. Next base: position 789,820 of record NW_008239292.1, on the reverse strand, counting down.
GTGCCGGGCGGGGGGGAACACGCTGGGGTGCCCTGGGGGTCACAGGGACTCACGGGGACGTCCGTGTCCCCGCAGATCGAGTTCCAGAAGGAATGTGGCTCCGACAACCAGTGCTACAGCAACCTCCAGCTCCAGAGCAGCTGGGTCACTGAGCAGAGCCAGCCCCTGCCCAGGTGACAGCGGGGCCCTGCGTGTCCTCAGCCGCCCCGTGCCACCTCCTTGTCCCCCCAGGGTGTCTCTGTCCCGTGGGGGTGGCTGACCCCGCTCTCCCTGCGCAGGGTGAACGGGACCCAGGTGCTGCAGTACAGCCGGGACGTGCGGAAGCTGCACCTGAGCATCAACATCAGCAACGTCCCCACGACCCCCTGGAACGGCGAGGATGGCCACGAGGCCCTGCTTAACGTCACCGTGCCCCCCAGCCTGCTGCCCTCTTCCGTCCGCCCGGTACGGGGGGGACACCCTGGGCCCTGTGTCCCACCGGGGCTAGGTGGGCTCGGCCAGGATGTTCCTGACCCTCTTGCCCTCCCCAGAGCGGGGCCTGCACCTTTGGGGACACGGTGCTGTGCGAGCTGGGAAACCCCTTCAAGAGGAACCAAAGGGTGAGAGCTCCCCCCCAGCTGCCCCCCGGCCCTTCCTGGGGGGCTCAGCAGGTCCGGCTGAGCTGCTCCCCGTCCCCCCTGTGTGCAGGCAGAGCTGACCATCACCTTCGAAGCCATCGGGATCATGCTGGACACACGGGAGGTCGTGGTGTGGCTGGATCTGTCCACGTGAGTGGGAGGGGGCAGGACAGGGGTGGGGATGGTCCTGCTGGGATGGGGAGATGCCGATCCCGGTGCCCCGGCAGGCAGAGCACCCAGGAGGATCTGCAGCCCGTGCTGGCCAAGCTGCTGGTGGATTACAGCATCCAGTCCTCGCTGAGCATGTGAGTGTCCCCTCACCCCCTCTGTGTCCCCTCACCCCCTTCGTGTCCTCTCCATCCATCCCACCTGAGTCTGGCTGGGTCAGCCCTCGGTGTCCCAGGAATGGGGCAGGAATGGGATGTCCCCCGTGCCCCTCACGCCGTTCCCGTCCCCCATCCCGTTCCCAGAGCCTCCTCCCACATCCAGTCCTACTTCAGTGGGATCGTGGTGGGCGAGTCGGCCATGAAACAGGAGCAGGACGTGGGCAGCCCCCTCACCTTCGACTTCCAGGTGAGCTGGGCGCGGCCGGCGCCGGAGGGAGGCGGATTTGGGAATGCCGGACTCCACCTCCCGCCCTGCCCCGCAGGTGACCACCAAAGGCGAGTCCCTGGGCACGCTGGGCACCATCCTGCTGGGCTTTGAGTGGCCCTATGAGATCCCCAATGGCAAATGGCTCCTCTACCCCACCGAGATCCTGGTGAACGGCAACGACACGTGTCACCCCCCCGGGGGGGTCATCAACCCCCTCAACCTCACCGTGAGTCCCCCGCTCCCCGCAGGGCCCTGCCCCACCGCGGGGGTCCCTCAGCCCCCCGGCACAGCCCGGGGTCTGAGGGGGCTCGTGCCCCCCCTCAGCTCCTGCAGGACCAGGCTCCATCCCGGCAGAGACGGGAGCTGGAGCCCCCCGAGCTGGGGGAGCCCCCGGTCACCTTGGCCACTGGCCGGCGCCCGAGGTCCGAGGCGGTGCTGGTGAGTGGGGGCTGCAGGGGGGCAGGGGGGTCCAGCAGCTCATCCCCCCTCCCAGGATCCCCGTCCCCGCTGTTTCCTGGCACCAGGGTGGTGCTTTGGGCCCCCCCTGCCCCGCCCTGTCCCCCAGAGCTGCTCGGCGGGCACCGCGCGCTGTGTGTGGTTCGAGTGTCCCCTGCTGCACACGCAGCTCCCCTCCAGTTTCAGCCTCCGCGCCCGCGTCTGGAACCGCACCTTCATCGAGGTCAGTCCGGGGGCTGCGGGGGGTCAGCGCTGGGCGAGCCCTTGGGGTGGTGGTAAACGGGGCCCCGAGACTGCCAGGGCTCAGCTCAGGAGCTGGCACCTGCCCCTGTGTGTCCCCGTTGTCATCTGTGTCCCCCCTCCCTCCGTGTGTCCCCCATCACCCATGTGCCCATCGTCATCCGTGTCCTTCCCCTCCCTCATCCATGTGTCACCATCTGCGTGTCCCTCTCCATCATCCCCGTGTCCCTGAGCACCCATGTCCCCGTCCCTCACCCGTGTCCCCCCCGTGTCCCCAGGAGTTCCGGGACTTTGACCGGGTGAAGGTGACGGGCACAGCCACGCTGTTCCTGCGCTCGCAGGTCCCCACCATCACCATGAGGAACCACACGGTGCGGGTGAGCCATGCCAGAGCCCCTTACTGGGGCAGACTGGGAGGGACTGGGGCCGCTGGAGCTCTGTGCCCCAACGAGGCTCTTCCCACCCCCCCAGTTCTCCGTGGACGTGGACTCGGAGCTGCAGGAGGAGCAGCCGGCCGAGATTGCGCTCTGGCTGGTGCTGGTGTCGGTGGCAGCCGGGCTGCTGCTGCTGGGGCTCATCATCCTCCTCCTCTGGAAGGTGAGGGGGGTCCCAAATCCTCTTCCGGGGGAGGAGGGGGTGCAGGAGCTGCTCTGGGACCTTACGGGCTCGTGTCACCCGTGGCCGCCTCCTCCCTGCCTGGCGAGGGGCGCGAGGGACTCGCAGCTGGAAGATTGTCCCCACAGCTGGAAGGTGCCCCCCGTGGGTGGCAGGTGTCCCCCGGGTGGGCAGTGCCCCCCCGGGAGGAAGATTCCCAGCTGGAGAGGGATGAGGAAGAGGAGCAGAGACATTCCCAGCGCGTCTTGGGCTGCAAAGATTTTGGGATGTGCTCCCGAAGCGGGGCTGGACGGTGGCACCTCCTTCCCTGTGGCTGCACTGCAGGGTCTGGGGGCATCTCCCTGCCCCGCTGCTCCCACTTGCCGAGGGGTGCGGACCCCCCACCAGCCCCTGTCCCGGCCCCCCTGACCCTGTCCCCTTCCCTGCAGTGCGGGTTCTTCCCGGGCCATGTACGAGGCCAGGGGGCAGAAGGCGGAGATGAGGATCCAGCCGTCGGAAACCGAGCGGCTCACAGACGACTACTAACGGGGGGCACCCCCTGGGCCCCCCCGGGCGCCGCGGGCCCCGCCTGGTAATGCCCCGTGGGGCCGGGCTGCAGCGGCATCTTCCTCCTCTTCAGCCTCCTCTCCTCTTCCTCTGTCCTGTAGGGTCCCTCCAGGGCTCCGTGGGGTCTCTCCGAGCGGCTCCAGGATTGCTGCTCCCTTTGCCTCTGCTCTTCGCCGCCTCGGGGGTCTCTCTCCTTCTCCCTGACCCTCTCCGGCCCCTCACTGACCCCCTGTCCTCTCTGTCCCCCCCTCCCAGTGTGACTTTTTCCAGCGGACCCGCTACTACCGGATCATGCCCAA
>NW_008239292.1:781114-784684 GCF_000691975.1 Corvus brachyrhynchos | reverse complement strand
TGGTGGGTCCTCTGACCCCCCCCAAATATCCCGTTGTTATTGGGGCGGGGGGATTTACCGACCGCCTCCCCCGGGTGAAGAAGTGGGGCTGGAACGTGGTTTCCTAATAGGCCTTTTGGGGGTTTCCCCTCTTTTGGGGGCGTCCCCTCTGCACCCCAGCCCTCAGGGGGCTACCCAAACCCCCTCATTTGGGGTGCATCCTGACCCCCGGCCCTGCACCGGCCTGGCCCCCCCAGGGTGGGCGACTGGGACTCCCCCAATCCAATCCAGTCCCCCCAGCAAGTACCGCAGGGGGTGAAGGTGTCCCCTCATTGCTGTCACCCAGCCTGGCGCTCTCTTGTCCCCTGTCCCCCGCACGGGGGCTGGTGGCTGCACCCTGGGGGCCCCCCCAGTTCTGCCCTGTCCCCCCAGCTCCATCCCAGTGTCCCCCGTCCCCAGGGCTTTAGGGTCAGCTGTGCCCCCCCTGCCTTGCTGGATGTCGGCTGCTGGTTGGGGACCCCTCACCGTGTCCCTGGGGACCCCTGGGTCTGCTTTGGGCTCTGGCGATGGCCCAGGTCCTGCTCCGCTCGGAATTGTGCTGTTCTGGGTGGCACTGGGCACCCAGCCTGTCCTCCCCAGTGGGCTGAGCCCACCTCAGCCCTCCCTGTCCCCCCAGGTGTCCCCCGGTGTCCCCCAGCCCTCTCCGGCCGGTTACAGGGACCTGCTGCTGCTGTCCCCTCTCCCCAGTGCCCCCCAGTCCCACCCAGCACAGGGGTGGCCATGCCACCAGTGCAGGCTCCGGGGGTCCTGTGGGGGCTCACCCCATGTCCCCCGGTGTCCCCCGTTGTCCCCAGGCTCCAGCAATGCCTGCGAGAAGACGTCGTTCGCCTTCCTGCGCCAGGAGCTGCCCGTGCGCCTCTCCAACATCATGAAGGAGATCAACCTGCTCCCGGACCGGGTGCTGCGCACGCCCTCCGTGCAGCTGGTGCAGAGCTGGTCAGTCGGGCCTTGGGGACACGGGGACACCCACGTGGGAGGTGCCACCGCTGTCACCGGGCTGGGGCCTGCTGGCACCGTCATTGTGGCTCATGGGGGTCCCACGTCTGCCTCTTGCCTGGGGTCCCACTGCCACAGGTCCCGCTGTTGTCACCCCGCTGGGTCCCCCTGCTGTCACCTGCACAGCTCCCCTGTCTGCCACGGCTCCTGGCACCCCCCGGGGGGGTCCTGCTGTCACCGCAGGTGCCACCAGCACCATGTGTCCCACAGCTGTCACTGCCTGCCCTCCCCTGCGAGGTGCTGGCACGGGGGGCACAGGGAGGGGTGACACGGGCTGCCGGTCCTCTGGGGACGCCCTGTGCCAGCGGGGGGGCCTCCAGTGCCACCTGCTCCCTGAAGGGGCCGGGTCACAGGGGATCGCTGTCCTGGGGGGTCTGAGTGTCCCTTTAAGTGCCGTGTCCCTGTGCCAGTGCCAGCAGCGTGACCCTTCTCCCAGTGCCACCGCGTGACGCGTTGTTTGTCCAGTGTCCTGGGCCGCTGCCAGCGGGATCCGGCCGTGCCGAGGGGTCAGACCGTGCCAGGGGGTCCGGCTGTGCCATCGCTCCCACAGCCACCCCCCAGCAGAGGGGCTGTGTCCCCATGGGCCCCCGTGCCAGCAGGGGGGTGGGACAGTGGCTGCTGGGGCAGCAGATTTTGGGGTGGGGGGCCTGGTTTGAGGGGGGCTGAACCCTGGCCGTTCGTGGTGTCACCTGGGGTGTCCCCTCTGTTTGGGGGTGCCAGCTGTGGGATGACTGTGTCCCCCCCAGGTACGTCCAGAGCCTGCTGGACATCATGGAATTCCACGACAGGGACCCCGAGGACCAAGCCACGCTGGGACAGTGAGTCAGGAGGTGACAGCGTGTGCTTGTCCCCAATCCCAGGGTGTCACCTCCTCCCAGAGCCGCGCTGGTGTCACCCGGGGTCTCCCCGAAGTGTCCCCACCCCCCGGTGCCACCGGACTCTGCTCCGGGTTTTCCCAGCGCCACCAGCTCCCAGGGAATCCCGGCCTGGATTGCGGCTGTGCCCGGACCGGGTGTCCCCAGCGCTGTCGCTGTCCCCTGGGCAGGTTCACGAACGCGCTGGTGACGATCCGGAACCGGCACAACGACGTCGTCCCCACCATGGCGCAAGGGGTCATCGAGTACAAGGAGACGTACGGGGACGACCCCGTGTCCAACCAGAACATCCAGTACTTCCTGGACCGCTTCTACCTGAGCCGCATCTCCATCCGCATGCTCATCAACCAGCACAGTGAGGGGGCGTGGGGGGCCCGGGAACCCCGTCCTGAGGGGTCCCCCTGTCCCGGGAACTCCGTCCTGAGGGGTCTCCCTGCCCCGGGAACCCCGTCCTGAGGGGTCCTGGGTGTCCCTGAGAACACGGGGTGTCCCCAGAACCCCCTAGAGTGTCCCCAGGGGTCTGTCCTGAGGGTCCTCCCAGCTCCAGGGAACTCCCCAAGGTTCTCCCTGCCCCAAGGGTTCCCCCCTAACCCCAGGAGTCTGTGCCGGGGGTCCCCATCATCACTGGGTGTCCCCAGAGTGTCCCCCCAGCCTCAGGGGTCTGTCCCAAGTGTCCCCACCACCCCCAGGGATCGTGTCTTGGGCATCTCCCCCAGCCCCAAATGTCTCCCCCCACAGCCCTAGAGCACCCTGGGGCTGTCCCCGGGTGTCCCTGGGGTGCCCCCAGCTCGTTGTCCCTTTCCCAGCCCTGCTCTTCGATGGCAGCACCAACCCCGCGCACCCCAAACACATCGGGAGCATCGACCCCCACTGCAACGTGGCCAACGTTGTGAGAGGTTGGTGGGGTCTGGGGTCCCACCCCCACGGGGGAGGGGGAATTTGGGGGGGGGGGGTTGCTTGGAAGTCCCCCTGGGACCACTCGTGTCACAGGTGTGGGGTGGCCTCAGCCACGGTGTCCCCTGAGCTTTGCGGTGGCTGCAGAAGACCCCAAAAACTTCCCGGATCTGTAGGAATGGGGAATGTTTGGGAGTGGAGGGGACCCAGAGGCTGCCCCTGTTGGGCCTGGGGGTGCTGAGCCCTGTGTCCCCCCCTTCCCAGACGCCTACAACATGGCCAAGCTGCTGTGTGACAAATACTACATGGCCTCACCCGAGCTGGAGATCGAGGAGGTCAACGGTGAGGGGACAGCAGGGCCGAGGGGACAGCAGGGCTGAGGGGACAGCGGGGGCTGAGGGACAGCGGGGGGGCCCAGGCAGGGTGTTATCAGGTGGCTCCTTTAGGGTTGGGGGTCCCTGGGGCAGGGGGACTTTTGTGTGGCTCTTTTAGGGTTGGGGGTCCCCATTTCAGGGGTTTCTCAGCTGGCTCCTTTAGGGTTTGGGTCCCCGTGGCAGGGGATACTTGGCTTATTTAGGTTTGGGGGTCCCTGTGATCGGGGGACTCTAAGGTGACTCATTTGGGGCTGGGGGAGGTTTGGGGTCAGGATTGCCCCCACCAATGCCAGTGTCCTCCCCAGCCAGCAACTCGGAGCAGCCCGTGAGCATCGTCTACGTCCCGTCCCACCTGTACCACATGCTCTTCGAGCTCTTCAAGGTACCCCAGC
>NW_008239292.1:780706-780915 GCF_000691975.1 Corvus brachyrhynchos | reverse complement strand
CCCCCAGCCCCGCCCTGCAGGGGGGAGCTGTGGGGAGGGGGGACAGGAGCGGGCTTGTCACCGCTGCGGTGTCCCCAGATGAGTGACAGGGGCATGGGGGTGCCCCTGCGGAAGATCGAGCGGCTCTTCAGCTACATGTACTCCACAGCACCCACCCCCCAGCTGGGCTCCGGGGGGGCCCCCCTGGTACGGGACCCCCTCGTGGGGCC
>NW_008239292.1:779276-779564 GCF_000691975.1 Corvus brachyrhynchos | reverse complement strand
CATTCCCCCTGACCCCCAGACCCCTCCCCACTGTCAATAAATTGGATGTTGACTGAACCCCTGTGGTGCTTTGGGGTCCCGGTGCCTCAGTTTACCCCATCCAGGCCTGGGGTACCCCATCCTGGCTGAGGGCTCAGTCCCGGGGTGGCACCTGGGGGCACGGGGGGCCTGGGGAGTTGCTCCGTGCCCCCCCAGTGAGGCCACACTGGTCACTCCGCTTTGCACTGGCCCTTGATACCCTTTTATTTCCTGGGGTGGCCTCTGGGGGCCGCGTTCGGGGCTCGGGGG
>NW_008239292.1:777632-777916 GCF_000691975.1 Corvus brachyrhynchos | reverse complement strand
GCCAGACCCCTCGGAACGATGATCCCCCTAAAGCCACCCCGGCCCCCCAGGGCTTTGACACCCCCACAGAGCCACCCGGACCCTACGGGGGGGCTTCGAGTCCACTCCCTGTTGTTACCTGACCCTATGGGGCTTTGTCCCCTGTTCCCAGAGCTGCTGTCACCTCCTCTCTCAGAACCCCTGAACTCCCTACAGGGCCCCCCGTCCCCGGCGCTCACCTGGGATTTGGCGGGGCTGAGCCCCTCGTGCCGGGGGGAGCCCGCGGGGGACGCGGGCCGGGGGAG
>NW_008239292.1:777261-777473 GCF_000691975.1 Corvus brachyrhynchos | reverse complement strand
CTCTTCTCCGTGCGGCTCTTCACGGAGGACGCTCGGCGCAGGGTGACCCTGGGGACAGGGGTGGTGACCTGAAGACTGGGGCACCAGGACCTCTTCCATCCATCCGTCCGTCCATCCATCCATCCATCCGTGCCTCTACCTTCCCCCTGTCTCTCCATCTATTCTCCCATCTTTCCGTTGCACTTCTCCATCCCTTCATCCATCCCCCCCTC
>NW_008239292.1:774892-776502 GCF_000691975.1 Corvus brachyrhynchos | reverse complement strand
GGTTGGATGAGATGTGATAGCGATGGGATAGGGATGGGATAGGGATGGGATGGATGGGACAGGATGGGGTTGGATGAGATGGGATAGGGATGGGATGGGATGGGATGGGATGGGATGGGGTGGGAGGGGGTGGGATGGGATGGGATGGGATGGGATGGGATGGGATGGGATGGGATGGGATGGGATGGGATGGGATGGACGGGGAGAGAGCAGGGATGTGGAGATGGACAGAGGGATGGACAAGGAGGGAGATGGGGATGGATGGAGGGATGGATGGAGGGACAGGGAAGAGGAGAGAGATGGACAAATGGAGAGGTGGGAACAAGGAGATACAAGGGAGAGATGGATGGAAGGATGGATAGGAAGGATGGATGGATGGATGGACAGATGGATGGAGGGATGGGAGATGGAGGGAGGGATGAGCAGGGAGAAGGGCACAGGGAAGCATCACAGGCAGTGGACAGACGGTCAGGGAAGGCCAGCCCGGTGGAGAGGGTACAGAGCAGGGACAGAGGGACAGTAGGGACAGGGACAGGGCAGGAGAGTCAAAGGGCAGGTGGGGGATCCCAGGGAGACAGGAGGGGGGACAGGGAGAGGGGAGCATTGGGGACATGGATGGGGCACCCCAGTGGGGCGGGACAGGGGGACAGAGAGAAGTGTTCAAAGAGATGCCCTGGCATGGGGACAGAAGAGTGGGGTGACCCTGAGGACGGAGTGTCCCTGTCACCCAGGAGGGACACACTTTGCCCAGGTCCCACTGGGATCCCCCCAGTATCCCCACCCTGCTCTGACCCCTGTACCCCAACCCCGCCCGAGGGGTGGCTCTGGGCCATGTCCCCCGCTGTGTCCCCAGGTCCCAGTCACCCCACGCACACCCCTGTGCCTGTGTTCCCATTCCTGTGTGCCCTGGACGTGTCCCCATGTCCTTGTCACCTCTGCACCCCCGTGCGTGTCCCCACGTCCCCCTTCCCATGCTCGTCCCTGTGTCCCCAAGCACACATTGTCCCCAAGCCCAGCTCGGGGTCCCACCCTCAACACAGGAGGACACTGAGGGTGGGTGGGGACACCCACCCACTGCACCCTCCGCACCCCACGGGGGGTTCTGCGCCCCAGGGCCCCCCCAGGAACTCACCAAAAACCTCGTCCGTGTCCTGCAGCTTGGAGACCGACATGGTGGGACAGGGCTGGGGACAGAGGTGGGGGTGGGGTGGGGCCCCCCACCCACTGCCCCCTCCGCACCCCACGGGGGGTTCTGCGCCCCAGGGCCCCCCCAGGAACTCACCAAAAACCTCGTCCGTGTCCTGCAGCTTGGAGACCGACATGGTGGGACAGGGCTGGGGACAGAGGGGACACTCAGGGAGGAGGGAGCAGCCCCTCTGTGCCTCCCGGTGTCCCGCGGTGGCGGGGGCTGGGGCACCTCAATGAGTCTGTACCGGGAATATCGAACCGGGGGGGTGGGGCTGTCCCGGGGGAGGGGCACTACCGGAGATGCTCTACCGAGGCTGTACCGGAGCTGTACCGGGATTGGGGCTGTAGCTGGGTTGTACCGGGGCTGTACCGGGGGCCGGGGCTGTACGGGGTTGGGGCTGTAGCGGGGCCGGGGCCGAGCG
>NW_008239292.1:766459-771091 GCF_000691975.1 Corvus brachyrhynchos | reverse complement strand
TCCTGCAGCTTCTCCATCTCCTCCTTGTGCGCCAGCTCCGACTCCTCCAGCACCCGCCGCTGCGCCGTCTCCTTCTTCAGGAACTCGATCTCCCTGTGGGGACCCGCAGGGGTGGCTGCACGTCCCCGCAGCCAGGGGACATCCCGGGGACCCCGGGGCTGGGTGTCAGGGCAGGAGCCCGCTCGGCGGGGCTCTCCCAGAGAATGGGCCGTGCCCAGGAAGGAGCTGGTGCCCCGCGGATCACGGAACCAGGGAATGGTTTGGGTTGGAAGGAGCTTAAAGCTCCTTCCCTGTCCCAGGGTGCTCCAGGCCCCGTCCGACCTGGCCTTGATGGATCCAGGTCAAGGGGGAGGTGATGGTCCCTGCCCAGGGGAAGGTCCCTGCTGATGGGCAGAGGGTGCCCAGAAGGGTTTGGTGCCCCAGGGACGGGTCTGAGTCCAGGGGAAGGTCCCTTCCCAGGACGGAGCCGGCTCCCCAGGGATGAGCCCACACCCAGGGAAGGTCCAGGGCCAAGGCCAGAGGGTGCCCAGGCTGGATTTGGCACTGCAGGGATGTGTCCCTGCCCAAAGGAGGGTCCGTGCCCAGGGACAGAGGGGTCAGAGCCCCTCAAAGGGTTCCACACCACGGGGACAGGGACAGGGGCTGCCCAGGGGATGGGACACCCTGGGGACAGGTCCCTTCCCAAGGGGACACTGGGAGCTGCCCTCACTTCTGCTGGTACTCCTTGATGAGCCTCTTGGCCTTGCTGTACTTGCGCTCCAGGGTCTGGTACTGGGCCTGGGTCTCCTTGAGGTGCTCGTCCACGGCCTGGCACAGGTTCTGCGCCTCCATCCAGTAGCCCTCGAGCTTCTCCATGCGCTCCTTGTTCTCCTCCACGCTCTGCTCCAGCTGGGCCTTCTCGGCCCTCCAGCGTGCCTTCTCCTGCTCCAGGCACTGCAGCTGGGAACAGGGGTGTCACCACGGGGTGTGGCACAGACAGGGAACAGGGATGGGATATGGCATGGCACAGCATGGTACAGCCAGGTGACAGGCAGGAGGGCGTGGAATGGCCCGTGCAGGGCAGCTGGAGAAGGACATTCGGGGTACCAGGGCAGCTGTCAGGGTGTCCCCCCCCCCCCAGGCAGCCGGGACCCCCCCTCACCTTCCTCTTGAGCTGCTGGATCTCAGCCTCGGTCACGGCGTGTTTGATCTGGAGCTGTGGGAGAGCCAGGGTGGGCACGGGGTGGGCACAGCCCCCCGGGCGGGCACCCCCTGCCCTCCCCCAGCCCCTCCTCACCTCCTTGAACTTGTGCACCAGCTTCTCAGGGTCCATCTCCACGGGGGACAGCGTGTCCTCGTTCTCGGCCAGCTCAAACACCTCGATGGCCATCTCCCCGCTGGGGAACATGGGGCTCATCTCCTCCTCCTCGTCCGTGGCGTATTCCCCGGTCTGCGGTGGGCACGGGGCGGGGTTGGCACCTGCGGGTGCTGCCCCAGCCCCGTGTCCCCTCCCGGCTGGCGCTGTCCCCTCACCTCCTCGTCGTCCTCGGTGTACTGGGTGTAGCGCTGCTCCATCATCTCCCGCTGCCACCGCTCCTGCTCCAGCGTCTGCTGGATCAGCTGTGCCACCTCACTCTGCTCGCCCGGCTTCTCCCGCCCGATCAGGAACCTGGGGGGCACCGCGGGTCAGGGGGCACGGGGGGCACCCAGGAGGCACAGCCAGGGGACGTGCCTGCAGTGCTCCCAGCAGCGGTGGGTTTTGGGGGTGCTGCGGGGGCTGGGGATGAATTGGGGGCACTTTGGGGAGCACCAGGGTGGCACTTTGGGGAGAGATGGGGGGCTCTGGGGACAGGCTGTGGGGCAGGGATCCCCAGGGGGCTCAGCACGGACTGGGGGTGTCTCGGGGCTCCCCAAATTCCGCCCAAGCCCCAGCTCGTACCGGACGCGGCCCTTGGTGTTCCTGAGCACGGAGGCGGCGAAGCTCTGCGTGACCCCCACCAGGCTGGTGCCATCCACCTCCACGATCAGGTCGTTCACCTGGATCCTGGGGACAAGGACACCGTCACGGCCCCTCACCAGCTCCGGGGCACACCCGGAGCCCCTGGCAGCTCCCAGGCCAGCCCCAGCCACACCGGAGGCTGCTCCCGGCCGTACCTGCCGTCCCGGGGGGCTGCCCCCCCTTCCGTCACTGTCTTGACGAAGATTCCCAGCTTCTCCAGGCCCATGTCGGCCCCTGCGCCCATCCCGATGATGCTGATCCCGAGCCCTTCGGAGTCTGCGGGGACGACGAGCCGTGTCCTGGCGGGGTGGCACCTCCAGGGGGATGCCCCGCCGGGCTCCGGGGGCGGGTTGGGGGCAGGACCCACCTTTCTCCAGCTCCACGGGGAAGAGGTCGAGCCTCTCCACGCGCTTCTCCAGCTCGTACTCGGCCGAGGCCGCCATGGGATCCACGTCCTCATTGCGGCGGTCGTAATCCTCGTTGGAGTAAGTGCTGAACACCTGGGGGATGAGGGAGGGCTCAGCCAGGGGCAAACCCCACAGGAACCCCCCGGGAATACTGGGCTGGGACTGAGCCCACGAGGCACCGGAGAATCCCCATCCCAAATCATGGAACATGGAGCGAGGGGGAGCTGGGGGAGGACAAAGGGGTTGAGGATGGTTCTGGGAGAGGGCACGGTGCCTGGAAGGAAGGAAGGAAGGAAGGAAGGAAGGAAGGAAGGAAGGAAGGAAGGAAGGAAGGATAAAGAGAAAGATGGGGCACCTCAAATCCCTGGGGATGCTGACCCCCGTTGTGGGGCACCCCTAAACCCTTCCTGGCCGAGCTGGGATGTGCCACCAGGCCGCTGTCCCCAGGCTGGTGCCACGTCCCTCTCCCTGGGGGCTGCCGGGGAGGGGCTGGCTGGGCCTGGCAGATGTCCCTGGAGGGGCCCCGGCCCCGCGGTGCCACCGGAGCGAGTGGATTAGGGATAACACACGGGGATAAAGCCTGGCCACAAAGGGTATTAGGGATGAGTGTCAGGGGACAAAGCCCAGTGACACCCATGGACGGGCAGGACCCACTCGAGTGGCACCCAGGGGTGACAGGGAGGAGCAGGGCGGGGGACACACCAATGTCCCCCTGTCCACAAGAAGTTCCTGGGGGGCTGTGGGGTTCCCTACTCATCCTGCTGTGCCCCCCACCCTGTCCCCATGTCCTGGGGGATTTGGGATGTGTGGGGGGCCTGGAGTGGGTTCCAGGGGAAGGGGCCGGGCTGTGTCCTCAGTGCTGGGCTGGGCGGGGGTCCCCAATGTCCCCACTCCCCCAGCGGGTTTGGGGGGCTCAGCATCACCCGGGCAGGGGTCTGGGGTGCTCGGACACCTGGGTGCCCACCCCACCCACCCCCTCTGGTGGCCCCTCTCCCCCATGCTGAAAGGCTTTGGGGTGAGCAGAGCACCCCAAAAAACCCATCCATAGGGTGAGCAGAGCACCCTAAAAACCCCTCCACGGCCAGGGCACCTTTCCCAGGGCCGGGCTGGCCGGATCCCACGGGACCACGGCTCCCCCCGGCGCGCAGCCCCCCAGCACACGGCCACCACTGTCCCCCGGCCGGGCCACGGCGAGTGGTGACCCCCCACCCACAAGGGGCCCGCTGCTCCTGCGGTCGGGGGGATCCGAGCGGGAGGGAACACCCCAAAATAGCTGCACGGCCCCTTTATCCCCCCCCTCCCATCCCGGGTGCAGACCCCGAACCCCGCAGGATCCCTGCCGGGAGCGGGGGGTGCTGCCGCCCACCCGGCCACGCTGCCGAGGCACCTCCCCTTCCTTCCTCCCCTTCCTCCCCTTCCTCCTCTGCCTCCACTTCCCGAAACCGTCCTGGGCACCGCGTTGGGCACACGGGGGGGGCACATCGCCCCCATCGCCACCTTGTCCCCAGGGACCCCCGGGCTGGGAGGAGCCCCGGGCCCGAGGGATGCCCAGGACCGAGGGTGGCCCAGCCCCGGCCCCCAGCACCTCACACCGGGGTATTTCGGGCATCCCCACCCAAAATATCGAGCGGTTTTGGCCCGGCCTGGGCACCGCAGGGGGCTGGCAGCGTGTGCTGTGTCTGGCCCACCCCAGAGGGTCCCGGTGCCACCTGTCCCCATCACACCGGCCCTGGGGGTCCCTCATTTAGGGGGGACCCCCCATGCCCAGGCATGGCCCTTCATCAACCAGCTCATCAACCAGGCCCAGGCCCTGCTTCCCCCAGCACAGGGACAGGGACAGGGACAGGCAGGATTCCATGTCCCAGGGGGATGGGGACACAGAGCCCCAGCCCCCTTTTCTGTCCCCGCCAAAGGGGTGATTTTGTGGGGTCACATGCCCCAGTCTGAGCTGCCCCTCACCCTGGTACCCCTCACCCAGGTGCCCTCCCTCCCTCCCCAGCCGCCCCATGCCCCGCCAGGCTCACCTGGATGGGGGCCGTGCTGAACTGGATCTTGCGGTTGGGGACGGGCTCCTCTTCCTCGGACAGCCCCGGGATCTCTACACAGCCCGACTCAGGCTCGTACAGCCCTTCGGCCTCGTCCTCCTCCTCCAGCCCGCTGCCCCCCGAGTCCTCCCCGAGCCCGCTGTAGGCACTTATGTCCACCAGGTCCGCCTCGGAGCAGTCCTCCTTCTGGGCCTCCTCGGAG
>NW_008239292.1:762183-763138 GCF_000691975.1 Corvus brachyrhynchos | reverse complement strand
AGAGGGTGGGGGGGGGACAGGGCTGGGACGTGACAGAGCTAAAAAAAGCCACCCTGTCCCGGGTGCCAGCGCGGTTTGGGACAGGGTGGGGGACAATGAGTGGGACTTCCGTGTGACGGCCAGGGCGAGGGAAGGTGCTGGGCCCATCCTGTCCTTGTCCCCATCCTGTGTCTGTCCCCAGGCCTGGCCTGGTCTCATCCCTGTTCCCATTCCAGTCCTGTCCCTGTCCCCATCCCCTCCTAAACATGTCCTCCCCGTCTGCCTGGGGACACCTGGCACTGCAGGGACACGTTCCTGCCCCTCTGGGTGTCCCGGTGGTCTGTGGGCACCTGTGGCTCATCCCGGGGTCTCTGGGCACTGGGGAAACTGAGGCAGGGAGGGGCCGTGGTCCCAGCCCCGGCTCCAGCCCCGTGTGTGGCCACAGCCCTGGCCCTGGGGGGGTCCCAAGCCACTGTCCTCGACCACCACGTCCTCCCCGACCTCCGCCTCTCCGCTGAGACCGGAGCCATCTTTGTGCACGAGCTGGAGAGGGAGCTGTTCCTGGAGACCTTCCCAGGGAGCGAGGATGATGATGGTGAGGGCCAGGGTGGGGGCCTGGGGATGCTAAACAGGGGCACTGGCCAACGGTCCCCACCAGGATCACCCCAGCTGGCCTGTCCATCCGTCTGTCCATCCATCCCTCAATCCATCCATTCCCCCCCCCCCTCCACCACCCATTTGGGGTCCCCCCAGCACTGCCCATGGGTCCCCTCCCTTTGGGGTCACAGCTCTAAAACAGGAGCAGCACCCCCAGGGACGATCCCCATTCCCTTGTGGGGACCAGCTGGACGGGGCTGGGCTTTCTGGGCGGGGTGTCCGTCCCCACCCCCCGCGTGTCCCCGCAGCCCCTGTGACCTTCCGAGCCCACCTGTGGGACCACCCGGACCTGCCGCGGTGGCGCGCGCTGCGCCCCACG
>NW_008239292.1:760174-760724 GCF_000691975.1 Corvus brachyrhynchos | reverse complement strand
CAGCCCTCAGTGCCCCCCAAACCCCCCTCAGACACGGGGTGGCGCACAAGGAGCTGCTTCACTTCTGTGACAGCCTCTGAGGGACCCAACAGCAGCGGGGAGACCCCGGGGATGGGGGGAGACACCGAGGGCGGGGGAAGACCCCAAAGATGAGGAGCAGACCCCAATAACGACACACAGACCCCAGTGATGGAGTTCAGGCCTCAGTTTTGGGGCTCAGACCCCAATGAAGGGTGGGAGGACCCCTTTGATGGGTGGGCAGACCCCAACAACGGGGTGCAGACCCCAATAACGGCATTCCGACCCGACTGAAGGGTAAGCAGACCCCAATGATGGGGAGCAGGCCCCGGTGATGGGGTGCAGCCCCTGATTTTGGGGCGAAGATCCCAGTTTTGGGGCGCAAACCCAAACGGTGGCTCTGCTGACCCCACCAACGGGACACGAACCCCAGTAAGGGGCCCCTAAGGGCGCGTCCCCCCTGTTCCCGCAGCATCCAGCTGGTCCATCACCGCTCCATCCACGGGGACACGCGCGAGCTGCGCCTCATGGC
>NW_008239292.1:759446-759992 GCF_000691975.1 Corvus brachyrhynchos | reverse complement strand
CCCGCGGGCGGCGCCGCATGGCCGGGAGCCGGGACGTGCCCCGGCCCCTGTCCACCCTGCCCATGTTCAATGTCCGCACGGGCCAGCGCATCAACCCCATGCCCGGCCCCCGCGACGGGGCCCGCGTCCCGCTGCTGCCGCAGTGAGGGGACCCCCGGGGCGCGGGGACAGCCCCAGCGCTGGGAAAGGGGTGTCCGGGTGGCTTTGGGGGGGACAAAGCCCCGGCAGCGCCAGGAGGAGTTGCCCGCCCGGCTGGGCTCTGCCCGGAGGATTTGGGCTATCCTCGCTTTGGGGTGAATTTTGGTGAATGAATTGACTCTTTAGGGATGAAATGAGGCTTTGCTGCTTTATTTACGGGGTGGGGATTGGGGTGCTCAGCCACGACCCCCTATCAACCATATCAAACCCCCGTAAGGGCTGGGATGACTCCGAGTGGCCCCCCCAGCCCTGTGGGGGAACAGGGGAGCGGGATGGGGCCGGGGATTGGGACAAAGGGGGGGGACACACTCCCAGACCCCGCGGCGGGCCCCCCAACCCCCCCCCCGG
>NW_008239292.1:757200-758704 GCF_000691975.1 Corvus brachyrhynchos | reverse complement strand
CTCCCCCCCCCAGGCCCCCCCGAGCCCCCCGAGAGCGGCGCAGAGCAGCCCGAGGTTGGTTGGATCATTTCACATGCCTTTATTTCAGCAGTCAGAAAAAAAAAAATCCATTTAAAAAAAAAAAAAAAAGAAGAAGAAGAAAACCCCAAAACCACTTAAAATTATTATTAATTAATTATTATTATTATACATTATACAAACTAGGTACAAGCCCCGGGAAAGGCCGGAGCACGGGCCCGGCAAAGGGAGTGGGTTCGTGCCCCTCCGTGCCCGGGGAGGATGCGGGGATGGAGGAGGGATGGAGGCGTGGATGGATGGATGGAGGGTGGGATGGATCAATGGATGGATGGATGGATGGATGGATGGAGAAAAAGCTGCTGGAAGATGAGAGCGGAGCTGAAGTTCCACCTGCTCAACCTGGAAACTCGATTTATCCCTTTTTCCCTTGGAATTTTATGGCTCTTGCTTTGCGGGATTTGCTTGTGGGGTGATGGAGGTGGCAGGGGGAGGGGAGAGTAGCACCTTTGGAAAATTCCCGAGTGGAGCTGAGCAGCAAAAAAAAAGGAGGGGAATAAACCATAAAATAGAGGGGAATTAAAACAGACCAAGCTGAGACCTCTTTGGAGGTTGTAGCACCAGGCGGTCCCGGGGTCGGGTGTTCCGGGGCCAAAATTAAAGAGAATATTTAAAAATAACAATTTAAAAAAAAACCAAAACCAGGATAAAAATCCTGAGGGAAAGAAACCTCCAAAGGAAAATCAAAATAAGAGAACGACAAAGAAACCGAAAAGAGGGGGAATACGAGGGGGAAAATTAGCACCTTTGCTCTGAACCTGGCAGGAAAGTCCCGGCACGGCTGAAAAGCTCCAAACGAAGCTAAAAAACAAAAAGAACCCCAAAAATTCAGACTCAAAAAGACGATGAAACACCCCGAGAGTGGTGAGGTAGCCATCCGGACAGGGGGGTCAGCGCAGGGCCGGAGCTGCTCCGCGGCGGGGGCTCCCCCGGTGGGCCTGGGAGTGAATTGGTTTTGCTGCCTGAATAAAAATAAAATGAACAACAAACAACAAACGAACAAAAAAAATCATAACAAAAACTAACCAGAAGGGAAGGAAATCGAGAGAACTCAAAATCAGCAATATCCAAATAAAAAATAAGGAGGAGAGGGGAGAGAAAGAGGCAGAACAAGGGGGGGAAAGCAAATTATAACCAGGAGTTAACAACAAACAACAAACGAACAAAAAAAATCATAACAAAAACTAACCAGAAGGGAAGAAAATCGAGAGAACTCAAAATCAGCAATATCCAAATAAAAAATAAGGAGGAGAGGGGAGAGAAAGAGGCAGAACAAGGGGGGGAAAGCAAATTATAACCAGGAGTTCAACATCTTCCTCGCAGCAAAAATTAAAATTCTAATGAGATGCAAGAAGCGAAGGGGCTGGGGGGGGCCTGGGGGTCCCAGGGGGCTCGGGGACCCTTCGGGGGGCTGAGCTTTGCCATCTCC
>NW_008239292.1:753050-754041 GCF_000691975.1 Corvus brachyrhynchos | reverse complement strand
CCCTCGCCGCCGTACTCGAACTGCGGGGAAGGGACGTCGGTCACTACGCAGCCGCTCCGGCCCCGCTGTCCCCCCACCCCTGCGGCCCCGGGCTCACCTGGAAGCCGTCGCTCATGGTCTCGCCGAACCAGACGTGTTTCTTCTCCTTGGGGTTCTTGCTCAGGTACCAGTTCTTGCGGGCGATGGACGCCTGGGTCGGGTACACGCACGTCTCGCCTGTCTCCAGGTTGCAGAAGACCTTGATGGCGTCCAGGTTGCAGCCTTGGTTGGGGTCGATCCAGTACTCGCCTGAGGGAACAGGGACGGGGTCAGGGACAGGGGAAGGAGGGGGATGGAGGGGAGGGACAGCCAGAGGGATGGGAGTGAGGAATAGCCAGGAGGGATGAAGGATGAGGGTGAGGAACAGACCCAGGGGATGGAGAATGGAGGCAAGGAGCAGAGGGATGGGTGAGGGATGGGAGCTGAGAGATGAAGGATGGGAGAGACCGAGGATGAAGGAAAGAAGGAGGAAGGTGAGGAGCAGCCATGGGAGATGAGGAGGGAGGTGAGGAGGGGAAAGGAGGGAGCCGGGGGAGGAGCATGGACCAGCCACAGGAAAAGAGGAAGAAGAAGAGGAGCAAACGGGAGAGGGAGGGATGGAGGATGGAGGATGGAGGATGGACGGGAGAGCAGACAGGAGAGACAGGACAGAGGAGGGGAGGTGAGGATGAACCTGGCGGTGGAAGAAGGACAGAGGTGAGGAGCAGTAAAGGGGACAGAGATGGAGGTGAGAGCCCCGAGGGGCCGGCGGGGACCGAGGGGACACTGACCACTCTTCCAGTCGCCGTGGCACATCTTCAGGTCACGGCAGGTGCGGGCGGGGTTCTTGCGGGTGCCCTCGGGGCTGCGGATGTTCTCGATCTGCTGGCTCAGGCTCTTGAGGGTGGTGTCCACCTCCAGGTCACGGTCGCGCATCACGTTGGCGTCATCGGCCCGGTAGCAGCGGCCGCGC
>NW_008239292.1:751709-752905 GCF_000691975.1 Corvus brachyrhynchos | reverse complement strand
GCACACAGTCCGGCGACGGCGACCCCCCGCCCCCCCTGCGGTGCCACGGTCGTGGCTGGATGTCACAGCTCATCCCGGGACTCACTCGGGGACCGGCGGGACCAGAAGCACCAGAAGGACCTTGTTCACCAGGAGAGCCCTGTGACAATCGAGGAGGAAGAAGAAGAAGCGACATCAGAGGTGACATCAGCGCCTCGTGCTGCCTCCAGGACGTGCGGCAGCGCCTGCAGTCACCGTCACCCCACGGGACTTACGGGAGGACCAGGTGGGCCCTGGAGACCAGAGAAGCCTCTGTGACCCTTCATGCCTCTGTCACCCTGTTCACCGGTTTCACCTTTGTCACCACGGGGACCTTGTGGACCCTGCAGGAGAAGGAGGAGGAGGAGGAGGAGGAGGAAGATGAGTTGAGTGAGGTCCAGGCCAGTCCCTGTCCCCACACCTGTGGGGACACAGAGGCACCGAGGAGGACGCAGCAGAACATCACTTACAGCAGGACCACGAGCACCAGCAGGACCAGGGGGGCCAGCGGGACCTTGGGGACCCTGGGACAGGAGACAAAGGGACAGGTTAGAGCGTCCTGCACCTCCTGCTGCTGCTGGCTTGGAGCAGAACCACCCTGAGATGCTCAGGGACCCCCGAGCAGGGTGGTGGCACCCCTGGCATTGCCCTTTGCAGGGTGGTGGCCCCTGTGGCTTCCTGGGGAAGCTCCTTCCAGCAGCAAGAGCTGAGCCCGGGGCCAGACCCCAGAACGGGGCCCGTTTGGGGTGTCCCCGGCCCGGGGGGTGCCAGGGGAGCTGTGGGAAGAGCATCACTTACGGTCTCACCGCGATCTCCGTTCTTGCCAGCAGGACCGACGGGGCCGGGGGCACCGGGGGCACCGGGAGCACCAGGGGGGCCGGCGGGGCCGGTCTCACCACGATCACCCTGCGAGGAGGAGGAGGAAGAGGAGAGGTCAGTGTGGTCCAGCACTGCCCCATCACCCCTCCCGTGCCCCGTTAGAGCCCACTCACCTTGGGACCAGCAGCACCGTCACGGCCGGGGGCACCTTCAGCACCGGGAGAGCCCTAAAGGGAGCAGAGACCCCCGTTAGGGGTGGGAGGTACCGGGGGTCTCACTGAGCCCCCCACGGGCAGCCCCCATCGGTGCCCTGAGCGGGCACGTCCTCAGCACGGGGCGGTCCGTGCCCCCCCGCCCCC
>NW_008239292.1:747700-751174 GCF_000691975.1 Corvus brachyrhynchos | reverse complement strand
CCGGGCCCCCCTCGCTGCCGGCTGAGGGGCGGCCAGCGGTGTCCCGGTGCCAAGTGGGACAGGGCTCAGCCCCTGGATGGTGCCCAGCACCTCCTGTCCTGTGCCCCCAGCACCACCCCCCCACATCTCCCCCCCAGGGGTACTCACAGAGGGGCCGGGGGGTCCAACGCGTCCAGCAGCACCAGGGAAACCAGTAGCACCCTGGAAGGGAGGAAAGCTGGAGTCAGTGGGGTTGGATCCAAAGGTCCAGGGGACAATCCCCTGGCCGGGGGTCACACAGGGAACCCCGGTGTCCAGGAGGAGAGTGCCCACCAGGGGGGCTGATTTTGGGGGAAAAAAGGCAACCCCCCCCTTTTCCGCTCTATCTCCTGCTGGGATGAAGCCGCCCCCCTCTGCTGCCATCCCCAGACGTTTTCGGGGGAGCAGAGCTAAAGAGCTAAAGCACCTTGGGGTTGTTCACATCCGTGGGGGGTCCCTGAACTCCCCCAAATGCCCCCTCCCCACAAGACCGGTACTTACAGGGGGTCCAGCGCTTCCGCGAGCACCTTTGGGACCGGGAGCACCAACAGCACCCTGTGGGGAGGAAGAGGAGGAAGAGGAGAGGGGTGAGCTGTGCTGTGGGGCTGCTTCCCAGCCAGTGGAGGGGGTGAGGGGGGGCACTTACAGCAGGTCCAGGAGCACCAGTGGGGCCGGCAGGGCCGGGGGGACCGGCGTCACCCTTGGCTCCAGCATCCCCAGTTTCACCTTTAGCACCAGGCTGGCCATCAGCTCCCTGCAGGACAGGGGGACAGGGTCAGTCCGGGGGGCTCAGCAGCACCCTGGGGAGTGGGAGCGGACCCCCGAGAGGGGGGAGGCGAGGCCGTCACACTCACAGGGGGGCCAGCAAATCCAGCAGGACCGGGAGGGCCAGGCTCGCCGCGGTCACCCTGGGAAAGAGAGACGGGAGGGAACAGCGTGAGACAAGCAGGGGACAGCCACCACGGCCACCAAGGAGCGGCCACCCACGGCAGGGCCATCTCCGAGGGGAGGGGACACTTACAGGAGCACCACGAGCACCAGTGGGACCAGCAGGACCGGGGGGACCGGCTTCACCCTGGCAAAGGGGAGGAAGAACAAAAGAAGAAGGATCAGGGCTGTGGCGAGGAGGTGGCGGTGGCTGCCTGGACACGCCTGTCCCTGCGGGATGTCCCTACCTTGTCACCGGGAGCACCAGCGGGGCCGGGGGGGCCGATGGGACCGGTCAGGCCTCGGAGACCGTCCTTGCCAGGAGCGCCATCAGCACCTTTGGGACCGGGGTCACCCTGGGGGAGGGACACGAGCGTGGGTTACAAGGACAGGTCCCTTGCAGGAGCTCGCCCCTCTCTGCACTGAGACATCCCCGGCTCTTCATCCTCGCTGGGACAGGCTGGGACCATCCTCCTCCTCCTCACGAGAGCTGGGCTCTCACTGAGGGATTGTCCCCAAGGGATGGGGACAGAGGTGACACAGAGCATCCCCTCCTCGGGACGCTGCTGCCCACCAGCCTTGGCTCGGGGACACATCCAGCCCCGAGGGGATGATGAGGGGGGCACAGGGATGGTGGGGAACAGGTGACCAAGGGGGACCCCAGGGGTTTGGGGACACAAGGGGTTCGGGGACACGTACTCTGTCACCCTTGGCGCCTGGCAGGCCGGCAGCACCACGTTCTCCGGGCATACCCTGCAGACCGGGGGGCCCTTGGTTTCCAGGGGCTCCGGGAGCACCAGCATCGCCCTGGGAAAGAGGAAAAACAGGGAACAGTGAGATGCCAGCACAGCAAATCCATCCCGGCCTCAGCCCCAGCCAAGGGGGTGAAGCCAAACCCAGCCACCTTCACAGCCATGCCCCACAAGCTGGGGACAGTCCCTGACACTCCCCGGCTGGCACCTACCTTAGCACCATCGTTACCGGGAGCACCGTTAGCACCACGAGGACCTTGGGGACCGGGGGGGCCTTGGACACCGCGTTCTCCAGGGAATCCTCTCTCACCCTGGGGAGGGGAGGCAGGAGAGGGCCCGAGGCCGTCAGGGGGGTTTGGGACACTTTGGGGTGCCGAGAGTTCAGGGGGACACAGAGGGGTTCAGCTTACCCTGGCACCGGCGGGACCGGGGGCTCCGGCGTCTCCGGGGACACCCTGGGCAGGAGGGAGAGGGTGACGAGTCAGAGGGGAACGGGTGGCACTGGGGACACTGGGGACACTGGGGACAGGCAGAGGGGTCCCCGGGGCGCCCCCTGGGATCCCTCATTCCCTGGGTAGGGCTGGGATTCCCACTGCTCCCCCACTGCATGGAGGACATCACATGGAGGGACCCCACCAGCAGCCCTTGATGTGACCCGGAGAGGGGCGACGGGGAGGGGACAGGAGGGTCCCCAGTGCCCACACTCACCTGCTCACCAGGCTTGCCAGCCTCGCCAGGGGGGCCAGCAGGGCCGGGCAGACCCTGGGGAGGAAGAAGAGGAGCCATGAGCCACCACGGAGGGGACGAGGGAAATGTCACCCGTACCCTGGGGGCTTTGTCCCCCTGCTGGGGAAGGGGACACCCCTCACCTGGAAGCCAGGAGCACCAGCGGGACCTTGTTCACCTCTTTCTCCAGCGGGACCCTGGGGAACACAGGACAAGCATGGAGGGGGGCAGGTGGCTCCCGAGCCCCTTGTCCGGTGGCCGGGCGCGGCCGTGGGTGGCCGCGGGCTGGGGGATACTCACGGCGGGGCCGGGGGGACCTTGGGCACCGGTTTCACCGTCTTTGCCAGCAGCGCCCTGGGGAGGAGGGAGAGGAGGGTGCTCAGAGCGGCCCCCGCACGGCTCTGTGTCCCCCCCTCAGGCTGGGCGTGGGCCTGGACACGGCCACGGGATCCTTCGAAGGCCGGGAGACACCGCGGCGAGCTGCCCGCGGGCCACGTCACCCCGCTGTCCCCGCTCCAACACCGCCGGTAGCCACCGGGACGGGATCCCGAACACCTCATCCCGCTGCGGCCTCGGGCCTGGAGCCTTCCCTGCTCCGCTCGGCCACCTCACACCCCGTTCACACCCCATTCACACCCCGTCCCGGCTGCCCCGTGCCAGGGTGTCCCTCCCCGCCACCCCATGCCCTGGGTGATGCTCCCTGCCACCCTCCCTGTCACCCCGCACCACGGTGACCCTCTCTGTCACCTCACACCGGGGTCACCCTCCCTGTCACCTCCCCCGCCCTGTCTGTGCCCCACCCCACACTCACCACGGCGCCGGGGGGACCGGGAGCTCCTCTCTCGCCAGGTTTGCCGGGTTCGCCCTAAAAGCAGATCGGGATGAGCCCCGTGACGACACCGGGGAGGGGGGGACAGGTCCCCTGAGCTCCCGGCTGGTGGCGGTGGCGGCGGGCGGGGTCCCTCAGGGACGGTGGCACTCACCGCGGCGCCTTTGGGGCCGGGGAATCCCATCACGCCGGCCTGGCCTCTGGCTCCGGGGGGGCCGGGGG
>NW_008239292.1:742384-746879 GCF_000691975.1 Corvus brachyrhynchos | reverse complement strand
AGGGACGCTGCTACTCACACGTTCGCCAGCGGGGCCGGGAAGCCCAGCGGGGCCGGGCTCACCACGGGCTCCTCTCTTGCCTTCCTCGCCAGCGGGACCGGGGGGGCCTTGGACACCAGCGGGACCCTGGAGAAGGAGGCGAAGGGATGAGGACCCCCAGGGGGGGCCGGAGCCAGGAGGGGCCGCGCCCCCAGGAACACCTTGGGGGGTCACTCACGGGTTCGCCTTTGGCACCGGTATCACCCTTGTTGCCTGGAGCACCGGGCTCACCCTGGAGGGGAGAGAAGAGGGAAAAGGTTTAACACCGGATTGAAGAGCAGAGGGATCCCCGAGTCACGTCCTGATGAACCCTGAGAGGGACAAGGGCCCCCCATCTGCCACCGCCAGCACCGCCCTGCCCTGGCAGGGCTGAAGGGACCATGGGACACCTCAGGAGGCACCTCCAGGTGCTCCAGGAGGAGCTCCAGGAACTTCCTGGAGCAGACGAGAGGACCCAAGCCCGGGAAGAGGAGCCCAGGGATACTCACGGTGTTGCCCTTGGGGCCGGGGGCACCGCTGGGACCCTGGGGTCCGGAGGGACCGCGGGCACCGGGGAAGCCGGGAGCGCCAGCAATGCCAGGAGCGCCCTGCAAGAGGCACAGGAGGCCGTGAGGAAGCAGCACAGCTCCTCCTACCCCAGCCGGGGGGGGACAAGAGGGACACTCACGGTCGCGCCCTTGGCACCAGGTTGGCCGTCAGCACCGGGGTTGCCCTGCGGAGAGAAGGAAGAAGAGGAGGGTCACGGCGGGGCTGGCAGGACGCGAGGCCAAAGGACAGGGAGCCCTCGGATGTCACTTACAGCTGGACCGGCAGCGCCAGCAGGGCCGGGGGGACCGGGCTCACCGCGGGCACCCTGAGGACCTTCGCTGCCACGAGCTCCCTGGGGACCTGTCTCACCCTGGGGAGGAAGAGGAGGAGGAGGAAGAGCCGTGAGCACCAGGGGCGATTCCTTCTGCAGCTCCTTCCCGTGCAGGCACAGCCGGGAGAGGTGCCCGGCACACGGCTGGCGATGTCCCCAAGTGTCCCCCTGCCCCAGACAGTGCCAGTCCACGGCACTTCGGCCTCGGAGCCCCTTCCCTGCCAAGTCCTCCCCCACCCCACGCTCCCAGCGCCCCCCAGTCCCTCCCAGCCCAGCAGAGTCCGGCAGGCCCTACCTTAGCACCAGCGGCACCGGGGAAGCCGGGGGGACCAGCGGGACCAGTGGGACCCTAAATGGGAGAGAGGGCGTGAGTCAGAGGGGGGATCCCACCCCACACCTGGCGCGGGTGGGATCCCCAGGCGGCAGAGCCCTGGCTCCCGGCCAGGATTCCCCATCCGGGAAGCTGCAGGAGGGTGGACGGGGTCGGGGGTACTTACGGGGGGACCGGCAGCACCGGGAGCACCGTCATTGCCACGAGCACCCTGGGGGAGAGGGGACACCGTGAGTGACGCCCACGGGTGGGACAGGTGACCCCCAGCCCCCTGTGCCCCAGGCAGGGGTCTCAGCCCTGCCCATCCCAAATACTCACAGCGGGGCCAGATGGGCCAGGACGGCCTCTCTCGCCGGGAAGACCACGAGGACCCTGGGGAGGGGACAGGACACGTTTAGGACACGTTTGGGTCACCTGGATGGACACTTCCCACTTTCTGAGCCTCCTCCCATCCCTGTGCCCCCCCTGCTGCTGCCCACGGTGACGTTTCCAAGGGGTTGAACCCCTCCCGCCCCATTCCCTGGTGGATCCCTGAGGAGGAGCTGGATCCCCATCAGGTGTCACCCCCATCCCTGTCCCCTCTTGCCCAGAACCCCCCACCCCCCCGGGTCCAGCACTCACCATCTGCCCAGGAGCTCCGTTCTCTCCAGGGCTGCCGGGCTCTCCCTGAGGAGGAAGGACACCATGAGGGACCTGCTCCTTGGGGAGGAGGGGACAGCAGGGACATTGCCAAGACAGGGGTGACACTGCCACCACTCCTCACCTTGGGGCCAGCAGGTCCAGGCTCACCCTTGGCACCATCCAGACCACTGAAACCCTGGGGGGCAGGAGGGAGAAGAGGTGGGGGGTCAGGAGGGGACCCTTGGTGAGGTCAGGGGTCCCCCGCCCCTGAATGTCACCAGCACGGGGGGGGGACTCACTCTGTGTCCCTTCATGCCTGGCAGGCCGGCGGTTCCGGGGAGACCTCGAGCACCCTGGGGGAAACGAGAGGTGGTGATGGAGGCGCTGGGGGGGCTGTCCCCATGCCACAGCACCCTGTCCCCAAGGGGGGGACAGCTGGGGGTGTCTCCTCGTGTGTCTTACCTGGGGGCCGGGGGGACCTCGCTCTCCGGGGCGGCCGGGCTTGCCAGCTTCACCCTGAGGACAAGGACACCGCGTTGGTGGCACGTCCCCAAGCCAGGCAGCTCCTGCTCGCCTGGGGGGGCTGGCAGGGCCACCAGGCCCCAAACTGGGGAGGGGACCCCATGGACAGGCCACTTACATCATCTCCGTTCTTGCCAGGGGGGCCAGCGGGACCTCGGGGACCCATGGGACCCTAGGAGAGAGGGAGGGCAGGGATGAGGGTGCTGGGGGTGACAACTGCCCCCTGTCACCCTGCCACCCGCCCTGGGCAGTGCCAGGCCCTGCCAGCCCCACTCCCATGGATCCCAGAGCATGGACAGTGTGGCCACAGCCAGATCTGGGAACAGCAACACTGTCCCCAACCCCAGGGGACATCAGCTGGAGCAGCAGGTGACAGCACTCACAGAAGCACCGGGCTCTCCGGGTTCACCAGGGGGGCCTTGGAAACCTTGAGGACCCTGTGGGGAAAAAATAAAGAGAAAAAAATGGGTCAGAAAGTGTGAAGTTTGGGTCTGGATCCCCCAGTGGCAGTGGCGGTGTCCTTGTAGCAACAGGATGTTGTCCCCACGTGCTTCTGTAGCTGGCAGGAAGGGTGGGACATCCCCCGACCTGTCCCACCACCACCCATAGGGGCCCTGGGGGTTGTTTGTCCCCAAACCCAAGTGGACAGGAAGAGGTGACACTCACAGGAGCACCGGGAGGGCCGGGGAGACCACGGGGACCAGCTGGGCCCTGGGGAGAACAGAAAGAGAAGAGGAGTCAGTGCCTTGTCACCTTGTCCCTGTCCCTGTCCCCATCACCACCCCACTGATGGATCCACTGGGCCCTGTTGCCACCTCACCCCCAGGCCACTGCTGTCCTCACTTCCACCCCATCACTGTCCCAAAACCACCTCCTCCCTGTCCCCATCACCCCCTTTCCTTGTCCTCATCACCAACCACTCCCTGTCATCACTGCCACCCCATTCCTGCCCCTACTGCCATGTCCCCATTGCCCCTATTGCATTGTCCCTATTGCCTGTCCCCATTGCCACCCCAACACCACGTCCCCATCCCTGTTCCCACCTCCACCCATCCCTTGTCCCCATTGCTACCCCATCCCTGTCCCTATCCCCACTCATTCCCTGTCCCCATCCCTGTCCCCATCCCTTTCCCCTCCAGGCCCAGCATCCTCCCCGTCCCTGCCATGTCCTGGTGCCCAGTGACATCACCGGCACAGGGAGGGCTCCTGTCTCCTTGCCCAGCTTCACCCCCACCCACCCCCTGCGCCCCTCTTGTCCTCCCATGTCCCCCCGTGTCCCCTGGTGTCCCCCATGTCCCCGGGCTCACCATGGGCCCGGGCACGGCCATGCCTCCGGCCTTCTCGTCGTAGCCGTAGGACATTTGGGGCGGTGTGGGACCGGGAGGGCCGGGGGGTCCTGGGAGTCCGGGCTGTCCTGGGATTCCATCTCTGCCGGGGGGGCCGGGGAGTCCCTGCGGAGAGAAGAGGGAGTGAGCTCCAGTGGGGTGAGGGGGTCCCTGCAGAGCGGGGGGCTCTGGGGGCAGGAAACACCCACCCTGTCTCCTTTGGGGCCGGTGTCTCCTTTAGGACCCTGTGGGGCAGAGACAGAACAGGTTAGAAAAGGGGGGCTCCAAATATGGGGGCGGGGCTGGTGTGAAATTTGGGGGGCTGCGTTTTGGGGAGCCCTTACCTCTACTCCAGCACTCTCTGGGTAGGCAGGGGAGGCTGTGGGGGGAAAAAGGGGGTTCAGAGCAGCGCAGCATCACCCATCCCACACCCATCCCACAGCCCAGACACCCGGGGCGGGGGAGGGAACACTGGGCCCGCCGGTCCCCGGGGGCGCTGGGACATCGCTGGGGGGGTGTCGCGGTACCGTCGGTGTCGGGACAGATGGGGCAGCACTCTCCGAAGGGGATCTCGGCGTTGGGGCAGTCGGAGGTGTCCTCGCAGATCACCTCGTCGCACAGGATGTTGCCGCTGTCGCAGACGCAGATCTGGCACGGTTCTGGTTTCCACACGTCCTTGTCGTTGTACGTGAGCCCATCCTGGATGCAGCTCCCGGTTTGGACTGGGACGGGGCGGGAGCGGCGTCAGGAGGGGCGGAACGGAGCCTGCCCGGCTCTCCCCCCTCCCCTCAGCCCCCT
>NW_008239292.1:740212-741851 GCF_000691975.1 Corvus brachyrhynchos | reverse complement strand
ATTACATTATTTTAAAACTCAAAACAAGAAGTCAAAATTTGAACTTCTTGTCCAAACAAGAACGAAATTTGAATATAAGCACAAGCCATACATGCTGATTATTTGAAAGAGGTAAAATTTTGATTTATTTATACAAAATCTGAGGTGCAGTAATGTCATTGACATAGAGCCTAGAAACTTCTTATGTTAGTTCCTGTATTTAGACAAGCTATAGCCTACCAGGGGCTTGCTACAAGTACGTTCTAAAATATCTTTATAGTTTGCCCTGTTATCACTTTTTTAATTACAGAATTTTTGTCGTTTTAAAACTGCTGTGAGTAACTGAACACATATTAAAGTTATCCTTAGTTTATTACAAGGAAAATAAAGACAGATGAAGGTCACAGTTTCCTGATGTTATATGTAATTTTAAATTGTTCAGTAGAGTAAAAATCTGCAGGAACTTCTACCCATCTCCTTGAGTCATTTGTCCTTTTACATTTCTTCTCCTGTTGTATAAAAAATGCATACAGTTTCTTTCTGCTAAGAGTAGCAGTAATTTTAGTGGTCCCTAGGGACCCCTGAGGCCAGTGGAAGGTGGAAAGTCCTTCTCCCCTTCCCACAGACTCCAGGGTCCAGCCTGTACTGGTTCACATGTAGGTAAAAGCTGTATTGGCAATATCACACTTGGTTTTGCATCTCAGGCTCAGGCTGGGGTGCAGCCCCGCTGGTGCTTGGAGCCAGGAAGAGGAATGCAGCCTCTCCTGTTCCTGTGACCCCCACACATGAGTTCCCCAGCCTGGAGTGGGGGAGAACCTGCAGCCCCCCACCCAGCCCTGCTGTTCACACCCAAGCAGCAGGGAAACAGCTGCTCTCCACTTCAGCTCGTTTTCCTTCTAAAGCTCATGCAAGATCCAAAGAATTTCTACTCCAGATTTTTAGCAATATGGCAAATATTAGTCCAAACAAAAGCATGGTTCAGAAAAAAAAGGCTAGTTACTTTAAATAGGCATTGGATTAAAGAAGGAAGCTAAGAAAAATGCGTCAAAATAATATTAATTTACAGCTCCTGAGTGTTTAAAATTGCAATAAGTCAGAGACAGATATTTTGACAGAAGAAACCAGAACTACTGTAACGTGGGTAAAATTTCTCCATCCACAAGACTGTTAACTTGTATTCACTCATTTTGTTAAATATTACTCATTCCACACAAGCTCACGATTTAAACTTATGTCATACCACCAAAAAACCCAATAAAACAACAAAACCCACACCAAAAAAAAAAAAAAAATGCAAAGAGATAAAAAAGGAAAAGGGGGCAAAAAAGGCAAAGAAAAAGGAAAAAAAAGAAAAAAAGATGTAAAAAAAAAAAAAAAAGAGCAACTGGAAAATGTAAAATTCTTCTGGAAAAAGAAAATGCAAAATGCAGAATGGGAAATGCAGGACGGAGAACGGGAAATGGAGAAGGGGAAATGCGGGATGGGCATTGTCAGTGCAAAATGCATAATAATAATAACAATAATCATAACAACAATAATAATATTCATAATTTTTTTTTTTAAGCACCAAAGAAGTTCCCCAAAAAAAGGACAAAATCGGGCAAAAAGCGATGGGCGCCGGGCCCAGGGTCCCCCCGTGTCCCCTGGCGCAGGTGGCAGC